>NW_028327177.1:26854179-27160475 GCF_987537825.1 Furipterus horrens
TCCCGGCCGGGAGGTACCGCGGCTCTGCTGGGAAACCGGGGTAAAAGGAGTAGGGGCCAAGGATCTCTCCACAGCCACGCTTTCCTTATACGCTCGAGGTTAGGCACAAGAATAGACCAGTCTTGCATCCAATTCCATTAGTGTTCCAGAAAGGAAGACTTTGGCTGATAATTCACAAGCCAAGCTCGTCTCTGACTAGCCTTCAAGTAACCTCAGAGTGGGAGTCATCTCTGTAATAAACACACCAGTCTCTGTCTTTGTGTGTTCTTGCTTCGGTTTGTTTTCTCTTCAGTTTCTTCATAAAAATTTGTCAGGCTTGAACGTATTCTTACATGAACCAAGAGGGACACATACAGAGAGACAGAGGGAGACACAGAGACCACTGGGGCAGGGAAGCATCAATGAAAGATGTGGACAGACCGACTGGTGAAGCTGTGTTTCTAGGTGGATGACCTGTTAGACTGGATACAAGTGGGACTGCTGCCTTTGTCCCCTCTCTGTTCCCAGATAGACCTGGTTTTCCTCATCTCACAATCTTCAGACGATGGGAGTTCGGTAAAGTCAAATATTTAGATAAGCATAGAACAGAGCTGAAGAGGATCAACACTATAAAAAAGATGGGCAATCTGAATTGATTCCATGATATTTCTAATTTTTAAATTAAGTTTCTTGCTTTCCATAGCTTTTCTCTTTCTGTTAAAATTAGGTTTGTGCTATAACATAATATTTAGTGGGGCCTTATTGAGTGTTATTTTGCTGTTTTTATGCTAATTTAGTTAACTTTTGATCAGATACTTCTGTTTCCTATATAGAATATCTCAAATGCAATGAGAAGCAAATATATGAAGGAATTACTTTGTTTTGAATAAGAATCTTTATCAGCAGTAGCACTCGCGCGTATAGGAGTTCTTTGAAGTCTAAGGATCATATATTTTTGTTTTCTGAGAGTGCAATAAACTTAAATCTAAGCAGTTATAGCTTGCTTAACTTTAAAAAATATCTGTCTTTTTATCTGATGAAAAGCAAAATAAAACTTTATAGTAATTTTATTGCAATTTTTTCCCAGAAGATCTGAAGGAAATAAGACATTTTAATGAAAAATAAAATATAATTGATAACTTGGTTGTTTCTGTTTGGTGAGGTAATTTGTGAGAGGCAGGAGGCCAAGAAGGATACAAATGGTGCTTTTCTAAATGACTTTACTGCCTTGATTTAGTTTGCCTTCACCGAATCTCTCTCACCTCGTATTTCATTACAGGCACCCACCACATCACAACAATGTCCTACGTCTTTGTAAATGATTCTTCTCAGACTAATGTGCCCTTGCTGCAAGCTTGTATTGATGGAGACTTTAACTATTCCAAGAGGCTTTTGGAAAGTGGCTTTGACCCAAATATTCGTGACAGCAGGGGCCGAACAGGCCTCCACCTTGCAGCAGCCCGTGGGAATGTAGACATCTGTCAGTTGTTGCATAAGTTTGGTGCTGACCTTCTGGCCACAGATTATCAAGGGAACACAGCTCTTCATCTCTGTGGTCATGTGGATACTATTCAATTCTTAGTTTCCAATGGACTCAAAATTGATATTTGGTAAGTTCTCTGTGGTTTTTGAAGTCTAGTCATTTCTTCCCATTCGTCTCTCAACCGGTGGGCTAATCTTTGGAGTCTGTTGATTTTGTTTCCTCATTGATCAATTGTAGTGACATGTTTAGCAAGGCTTGAGAACAGTGGAATCTTGTTAGGGGAGTGAGGTTAACAAGGGACTGACTTCTAGATTCATGCTGAAGCAGTGTAAATTCTTCTGTGAAAATAGTGGCTAGGTTCTGTTAATTGTGTATTTTTTGTAAGATAAGGGAAAAAGAAGAACTAATATTTTTGAAAATCTCTTATGGGTTGGGCACTTTATTTTAGCTCATTCAATCCTCAGAATGAATGGTTCTTGCAGTAGGTGTTATCTTCATTCTACAGATGAAATAGTTGAGATAAGAAGGGTTGGATGACTTAACAAAGGTCACATAGCTAGAATTTGAACCTAGTTCCACCAGATTCCAAAGGTTGTTTGCCTTCTAGCATGTAATAGTCCATGCTAGCTTCATACTCTCTGTGGGGCTCAGGGTCCTTTTTACAGTGAACAATTTCAAGAAGTGATTCTCTGTGTTTACTTTAGAGGTACTTTCTCTCTTGAGTGGGAAAGATGTCAGGCCATTGGTAAAGCTGAGCTTGACCTTTAAACTACAGCTCCATGTTGCCCTAATTTATTGGTCCCGTAATGTCCCTAAATCTGAATAGGACAGTAAGTGCTTCTGCTACCATAGACTGTATGGTTGGAATTGACTACAGGATTCAGTGTCAGTTGGGCTCTGTCCTATTATTAGTGTTAAATAGCTAGGTAAATCAAAGTAGCTTATTTGGTTGCCTTTGGGACTTTTTTCTTTTTTTTTAATTCTTAGCCTTTTAAAAAAATATAAACTTTCTTTACATAAAATGTAGATGTGAAAATGTATCTAGAATTAGACTTTCCAATTAATTTCTGGAACAATGCCCTTTTTTCCTTTTATTTGCTCATTTATTCACTCTTTTGCCTGTATATGCCTTTTCCTTTTTCCCTAGAAGAAAAGAAAATAGGTTAACTGAAAATTCAGGTTTCAGCCTGACCATTGGTTCTGCTCTGGATTTTAATTTTAACTTAATTGGGCTTATACCTTCTTCACTATCTACACAAATAGGTACTAACAATTAATAGCACTACTGTAATGACCGCTTTATTTTTATGATCTTTTTAAAGCAATCATCAAGGTGCTACACCTTTAGTTCTGGCAAAGCGCAGGGGCGTGAATAAAGATGTCATCCGATTGCTGGAATCTTTGGAAGAACAGGAGGTAAAAGGATTTAACAGAGGAACACACTCAAAACTGGAGACCATGCAGACAGCTGAGAGTGAAAGGTACTTAAGATATAATTTTTTAATGGGCAAGTCACTTCAAGTCCCTGGATTTTTTATGACAACTTTGTGAATTTTATGTTTATTTGCTTTTAAGTACAGAGCTTTGATATTTTCTTTGAACTTTATGTAGGTCCCTATGGGTCCAGATTATAATTGAAAAGCTACTAACAGAAAATACTACGTGCCCACGTGCACATAATGTTCTGTGCAAGGAAACCTGCTGCCTCAGCAGCACAAGGGAGAAGAGGTGGTTAAGAGCTGAATATGGGGGACCAAACAGGAGTCTGAGAATTTTAGTTCAGGTCACAAAAGGAATGGACTTCCAAAAGGGAGTGAAAGATAAATAAGGCTAAGAACTTGGTCAGTATTAGAAAAGACCAAAAAGGTAGTTTCAAGGGTAGGGAAGTGGACCACTGTGGAAAAGTAAAACAGGAGGAGAGAAAGTAAGACAAGATTTAACATGTACTCAATTCAGTAATGTGAAAGTGAAAGTGACTTACACGAGTTGGAACAAAACGAAATTTGGGCTAAGATGCAGCGATGGACTGAGTCTTCAGTCTCTCATCATTTCTTATATAGAAGCAGTTCAGAGCACAGTTCAGGGAGCTCTGAAAAGGTGACAAACCATATTTTCTTCCTGGCCTCCCCGGCTCAGCAGATGAAGTCAGTAGGCCAGACTCTGTTGTACTAGCGTGCAGTTCCATTGACCGCCATGGATGTTCAGCCTTCCAGATTACACCGGGTAAGGACCATGAGCTTATCGTAGGCTCCCCCCACACTCTTCAGTGGAATATGTTTCTAGGGTCCTCATCAGCTGTTGACCCAGTAGCTGATTTATCAGGTTTGGATTTAAGATCATGTAGACCACGTAGTCCATCAGAATCATTGTTTCTTTGAATTCTAAATGAAGTCCTGTCTATTTTTCATTGTTCACGCTTCAGTTCCTATGCAACCATGACTGCTTTCCTCTCTCTTCATGTGCTGGCTGGGATATTCTTTGGGGACCATTAATTCCACTCTCAAGCTCAGGACTGTTTTGTTTAGATACTTTCAAATATTTATTGCTGTCCAAAGAAATTAAAGAGTTTTACTTCTAGAACAGTGCATGTTTCTCATGAGTTATCACTGAAAGCTGATAAGTAGATAAAATAAGCAGGAAGTCAAAGATGCACTTGTAGGCCCTTTTTCTCTTGCCTGCGTACTTTGGATCGACTGTCAGAATGCCATAAGCAATTTAATAACATTAAATCTATTATTTGTCACAGATTATGTTCTTCCAAAATAACTTGAAATTTGTTTTCATCTTTCTAAAACATAGTAGTAAATTATTTTAAGCTTTTTTTTTTTTTTTTTACCATGAGAAATGTTCAAGAATGAGCATTTGTTTTTGCTATTTTTGAGACCTTGCTTGGTATATTTTGTTTTAGATTAGTATGTTTTTTTGAGTTATACTTTATTGATTATGCTATTACAGATGTCCCAATTTTTCCCCCTTTGCCCTCTCTCCATCCAGCACCCCTTACCCCCACACTCTCTTAGACTATCCCCACCCATTGTTCATGTCCATGGGTCATGCGTATATGTTCTTTTGCTACTCCATTTCCTATACTGTACTTTACATTCCCATCATTATTCTGTAACTACCTATTTGTACTTGTTAATCCATTCATCTCTTCACCCATTCTGCCCCACACCCCTCCTTTCTGGCCACCATCAAAACTATTTCCGTATCTATGATTCTGTCTTGGTTCTTCTTATTTGCTTAGTTTGTTTTTTAGATTCAGTTGTTGATGGATATGTATTTATTGCCATTTTATTGTTCATAGTTTTGATCTTCTTTTTCTTAAATAAGGCACTTTAACATTTCATAAATAATGGTTTGATAATGATGAACTCCTTTAGTTTTTTCTTGTCTGGTAAACTCTTTATTTGCCCTTTGATTCTAAATGATAGCTTTGCTGGGTATAGCAATCTTGGCTGTAGGTCCCTGCTGTTTATGACATTGAATATTTATTACCAGTCCTTTTAGCCTGCAGAGTTTCTTTTGAGAAATCAGCTGACAGTCTAATGGGAACTCCCCTGTAGGTAACTAATTGCTTTTCTCTTGCTATTTTTCCTCTCTTTGCCTTTAACCTTTGACATTTTAATTATGATGTGTCTTTGAGTGGGCCTCTTTTCATATACCTTATTTGGGACTCTCTGTGCTTCCTGGACTTGCTTGTCTATTTCCTTCACAAAATTAGGGAAGTCTTTCATTATTTTTTTCAAATAGATTTCCAATTTCTTGCTCTTTCTCCTCTTCTGGCACCCCTATGATGCAAATATTAGAATGTTTGAAATTGTCCTAGAGGCTGCTTTCACTGTCCTCATTTTTTGGGGTTCTTTTTTCTTCTTGCTGTTCTGATTGTTTTTTGCTTCCTTATGTTCTAGATCATTGATTTGATTCTTGGCTTCATCAGTTCTATTATTGTTTCCCTGTAAATTTTTTTTTATTTCTATTAGTGTATTCTTCATTGCTGACTGGATCTTTTTTATGCTGTTGAGGTCCTCACTAAGTTCCTTGAGCATCCTTATAATTAGTGTTTTGAACTCTGCATCTGATAGATTGCTTATCTCCATTTTGTTTAGTTCCTTTTCTGGAGTTTTGTTCTTTTCTTTCATTTGGAATGTGTTTCTTTGTCTCCTCATTTTGCAGCCTCCCTTTGTCTGTTTCTATGTATCAGGTAGAGCTACTATGTCTCCCGGGCTTGATAGAATGGCTTAATGTAGTAGGTGTCCTGTAGGATCCAGTGGCATAGCCTCCCTGATCAGCATCCCTGAATACCCCAGCTGGGTATTCAAGGTGCACCCACTGTGTGGGCCATGTACACCCTCCTCTTACAGTTGAGCCTTGATTGCTGTTGGCCTGTCCAAGGTCAGCCACCACCTGTATTCTCTCTGGAGTCACACATCATTATCCACAAAGTGATCTGCAGATGGCTGCTACTTGTACTGGGCTTGGCAGTGCCCAGGAGAGGCCAAGTGGTGAATCAGGGCTGGCTTCTGCTAGTGCCAGACCTGGGACCACTTAGCAAGAGGTATGGGGCACACCAAAGCCAGATGCCACTTGTTTGAGAGAATTTAGGAAAATCTGAAGCCTGGGACAAGACAAGCCATTCATATGGAAAAGCCACTGGAAACAGCTTGGGTGGGCCTGAAAGTTAGGTGGGGCAGGGCCTCAGGGAATACCAGGATGGGGCAAACAGTGTGAGCCAGGTTGATGGAGTCTCAGATATGGTGCCTGCCTTCTGGCTCTGTGACTCTGTGGCAGGGGGGCCGGGGGCGGAGGGCAGACTCAGAAATAGAAAAATGGCCTCTGCCAGCACTTCTATCTGGGAGAAAGTTGTCCTTCCAGTTCTCGCCCTGATGCCAGACAGTTCAGTTACTCCCTATTTGTCTCTGATGCCCCCTGGAGCTCAGAGGGAGTAAGTCTGAGTAAGTCTGTGTGCAGGCTGTTTAAGAGTGTCTGCCTGGGATTCCAGCAGTTTCTGTCTTCAATTGTCTCAATCCCTGATGGTTTTTACAGCCAGAAGTTATAGAAACTTAACCTTCTTACACTGGAACCCTGGGTTGGAGGGCTTGGTTGGAGGCTGGGACCCCTCACTCCGGAGATATCACCCCTGATTTTTATCCACCACACATGGGTGTGGGACCAGCCCATTCCACATCTCTGCCTCTCCTACCTGTCTCAATGTGGTTTCTTCTTTAATTCCATAGTTGTAGGATTTCCATTCAGCTTAACTTCTGACAGTTCTGAATGCTGGTTGTTCTGTAGTTTAGTTGTATTTTTTTTGTGATTGTCGTATAATTTCCTAAGGGCCTATATAAATCAAGTTGGTGAAAAAATATTTTCCCACTCCCTCGTATATCCTAAGTTTAATTTAGTTCCGTTTTACTTTGTAGGTGCAGGATATCTAAGACAGTGTAGATGACAGACATACAAAACAATCACCCATGCACACACACACTATTGTGCTTTTAGAAATGGGTATTTCGTGGACAGTAGAAAACATTTCATTGCGTGGAGTCACTATAGAAAATCCTGAAATGCGGAGTGTCATGAGCTCCTGGAGAAGGCTCAAGTGAATCCTCATTTTACCTCAACAGCTTTGAGTATGAAAGCATGTCAGTTCATGTACTGTCAAAAAATTGTATATGTCAGAATTAACTTGGACCTTCTTTATCTATTTATTGTTTTATGTGTTTAAACCTCCTCGATATTCTAATCTTACTTTTGAACTTGCTTCAGTTTTCCTAAATTTTTGTATTGTTGTGGGTTCCCCCTGAAAATGTCTTCTTGTGTTCAGAGAATAAACATCTTTTAATATGAAAAGAAAAATTTGGATGTCAGGCAAATAGGCCCTTTTGGAAGTCAGCTTTTCATGATGATAAAAAACCTCTAATATTGGTAAAGGCTGAAGGACCACTGGTTAACAGTGTCAGAAGTAAAGTAAAGCTGTAGGTTTTAGAAAACTGCTAATTTTACATAGTGTGCCAGATTCTAAGACACTGTTTTATGCTGTTTGCTTTGTTCTGTACTCAGATGGCTGGAAGAATATGAAGAGAAAGTGTTTAGAAAGGGTAGCAATGACTTGTTCTAAGCAATAGGTAGTTGAGACATGTGATTATGGTCATGTGGCTTCGATCTAAAGGATAGCCTGCTATCGGGCCTGCGTGTTGTGACATCATTGTGGGTACTAATCCCTTTGAGCTTTGAGTTAACACTGCTCAGTGCGGGCTTTCAGATACCGAAGTCAGACACACTGTTTTCTATTTTTAGCAGTCATTCGTCTCCTTGATGGGGTTCTGAAAACCAGAATCAATGGTTTTATGGTGCTTGTATTACCTTATTTCAACTAGATTCAGCCTTTATGCAGAAGGGAAGGAAACTTATTCTGTATTATTGTACAAGACAGAATTAAAACCATTGGGAAGAAACTAAAGGGAATTTCTAATGAGTAGACTTGTTCAAATGTACAACAGTGAGGAGTAAGCTTCCATTATTAGAGAATTACAGTTAAAGGAAGGAATTCATTCATTGATCATATTATTAAACTAAAAACAATCCCCTTTTAACTTTAAGATTCACATACTGTATTAAATGATTTTTGTTAGATTTTCCCCTCTTATTATTTTTTATACGAATTCTCAAAGTATGAATCTTCATTGTGAATTCTTCTAAATTTAAAATAAGCAAATGTGTTTTGGTTTAGTATCTGATGGAAGCAACTCATTTGGCCAACTTCAAGACTCCTGCTTGGGACCTTTAATTAGAAAAGGAGTTTTAATTTTGACTCTTTTAGATGCAAAACCAAGCAGCATAATTATTATGGTTTAGCAATTTACTGTTTTAAGGTAGATTGTCCAGATACGTAAATCAGTGCATGAGTATGTGAGAGTATATGTACGTATGTCAGTTTTCTTGTGAAATTGTGTTGAAAGTTGCTCTTTTCTAAATGATATAGTTCCTGTTGTTTTATGTTTTTAAAATGGGTAAAATGTGTTGTTTCATGCCCACGTTCTCTTTGCTTCTTTTACAGCGCCATGGAAAGCCATTCTCTCCTCAATCCCAATCTACAGCAAGGTGAAGGGGTCCTGTCCAGCTTCCGAACCACGTGGCAGGAATTTGTAGAGGACCTGGGCTTCTGGAGGGTTTTGCTCTTGATCTTTGTCATTGCTTTGCTGTCTCTTGGCATTGCCTACTATGTGAGCGGGGTGCTGCCCTTCGTGGAAAACCAGCCCGAACTGGTGCATTAAAGGAACTCCTGGAAGATGAGGCACATGCCTGTTTCCTGGCTTCCAGTATTGCTCAGTTTCTCAAACCGGTTCTCTTAGTGCAAGGCAGTGAGGGCTGTACATGTTTTCCTTTTTGTGTTTTTACATATCGTAATCCTTTTAGAATGATGTGTTCATTTGAACTAACTACATACTGTAGTCAAGTGTACTGCACCCCAAAGCTACCTCTGACGCAGCCTGATGTCTAGGAACACACAGCCTTGTTTGATAAAAAACGTGGAAATGACTAAAGAAGAAAGATAAAGCGAGTCCTTGCTCTAGAAACCTTACCCTAATATAGGACCGACTGGAGGGCAGTGTTCAAAAAGAAGTTTTGGTTGGTGGTTTTGTTTCGTTTTGCTTGTTTGTTGATTTTTGCAAGAGCCCCTTTTCTCTTTTTATTTACAGTCTCTGGGAATAGAGGAAAAAGCACTCGAAGTGCTTTTTTCAAATCCTGCATAGTAAGTCAGTATTGTTGGAATCTGTTTGGTTTATTTTAACACTTGCAAGTCTAGTCACAAACCAAGTAGAAGTTTTGAAAGTGAGCTATATTTTCTTCAAAAAAGATTGGTTTGATCTTATATTTATTTGTTTTAACATAATTTTGTTTTTTGTTGGTTTTTTTGTAAACTGCTTTGCTTATTGTTAATATCTGTAAAAAATGAAGAGTTCCTTTTCTTCGCCTTTCAATTTCCCTTAGTGTTTATTTCAGATATGGTCTATTCATTGAAAATATAGTCAGAAAACTTTTTCTAGTCAGTAGTTAGCAGGAAAAAATAATTCTAATATTTAACTGTCACGGTAATTTTGTAATGCTATTATTATAGTGGAAAATTCAGTTCTATAAGCTTGCCATATTGTCACGATTGTATCATAGTTTGTAACTACTTCATTTTCTGTGCAGTCCTGTCAGAGGCCCTGTAGAATTGTCGTAAGTTCATCCATGTCAGCAATTCTCTGATGGCAAGATGGATGGAGTATTTCTGAGTTAACAGCACTGAACACAATTGGGCTGGGTGTCAGAAATGCTTTATGAATGGTGATATTATTTAAATTGAAATCTAGCCACCAAACTATATTGTGGCATTTAGCAATATGTTTGAAGGCCTCTTTTGTTGATGATTCTGTTATATATAAATCATATTCTTGGGTTATTAAGAATATTAAGACTTGGTAATTATTCATTGGGCACAGTCAGAAAACTATAATGAAAGAATAGTATTACCTTGTAGAACAAAGACATCTAAGCTACTGCTAATTGAGTTGTTGGTAGAATTAGAACTTACAGTTTAGAATAGAATTGGTATTTCTGTGATTTTTTTTTGCTTCTCGTAATTCCCTCTTTTGTATTTATATATCTAGGATGGAGGTGGCTTTATCCTGTCTTTCGTGTGGCTTTATCATCTCTTTAAGAGCTGTTTTAAATTCTTGATTTACCTGGCTGCTTCAGTATCAGCTCACAGAGTCTTGCTTTTAAGTTAGGCATAAACAGAATAAATCTTACTTGGTGTAAATACAGAAAAAAGCAGTGGATTTTAGAATGGAGAACAGCACAACACTAGAAATCTAAGTATATTCAGAATGAAAGCTGTCGAATTAGCTTTTCAGTTGGTTATAAACCTAAACAGATATGTAAAATTGAGTAAACGTGTGTGTACATATGTTGCATTTTTTAAGGTGTTCCCTTTCAAGCCCTTATTTCTTTGTATTCTCTTCTTTGCATTCAGAATTCAGTAACACTACCAATAAATGTATTTATAATCTCTTAGTCATAATCCATTTTCTTAGTGTATCATTGTTTTTCTTTCAATTTAAGGTTCTTTTTTTAAAAAAATGTGTTGCGCCCTGGCTGGTATGGCTCAGTAGGTTGAGTGCCGGCCTGTGAACAGAAAGGTCGCAGGTTCAACTCCCGGTCAGGGCTCATGCCTGGGTTGCAGGCCAGGTCCCCCAGCTGAGGACATGCAAGAGGCAACCAATCTTTTTCTCGCACATTGATGTTTCTCTCCTTCTCTTTCTCCCTCCCTTCCCTTCTCTCTAAAATTAAATAAATAAAATCTTTTTAAAAAAATGGGTTGCAATTGCTATTTAAGAAAGAGTGGTTTTTTTTTGTTTTTTTTCCAAATCTGGTATAATAGGTATATCAAATTTATAGATGCTTTCCTTATCATTGCTCTGAAACTGATTTGAGTGAGTTGCTTAAGGATTTAAAAGTGATAGTAACTCCAGTGATTACTACCTCTCAGTTATACAAGTCACTTTAAAGGTCCCATTTCATTCATCCTCACGCTCTCCCCACCTCCCTGCACTTCCCCTTCTTATGAGGTGAGGGAGGTGACAAAGGGAGGGAGGGATGAGTAGCCTGTCCAGGGTCAAACAGCTAGGATGTAGTGGAACAGGTCTTCCAGATTGAGTCTCTGTCCCCAAATATAGGTTTGCCTTTTCTTGTCCCCCTGCTGTCTGTCATGAATCTGTCAGTAGAACCATCTAGAACCTCACCTGCTGCCCTCTCAGCAGCACGTTACTAAAATTTCCCCTCCTATTCCTAAATACTTACCTTTCCCTCTTTCTATAATGTACCATTTTCCTACATCCTCCCAGTTCTATTAACCTTTAAAATTCAAGCTCAAACCCCGGCATGATCAGAAAAGCTTCTCTAGTTAATGGTAGCTGACCGCCCACTTCTGTTCCTCCCATTTCCTCATCGTTGACCATACTCAGCATGTATTTTCTTTTTCACTTGTCTCTTTAATTGTAAGTTCATGAGAGCAGGAACTCAGTCAGGTTTTACTCCCTATCTGTCCACAGTGTGTCCTGTAGAACTCTTTGTACACAAGTACTAATAGCATTACTTTGTTACCTATAGCTACGTTTTTTTGTTTTCAGATGAAATAGCTTTTACCTTTCACGTTTCCTTCAACATTCTGTGTGTGTGTGAACTGTGCTAGTCATTCTTCTGCAGTTCGCCTGCCACTTGATTGAAGAAATAGGTAGTCTTGTACCGTGTGGCTCCTTTACATGAGAGCACGAGGCTCTAGACCAGCATACTGCTTCTTTTGCCACTTAGCCTCCGAGTCCAGGAACAGCAGTCACCTGCTGCTGCTGTTTTAACCAGGCCTCAGCCTTTGACTTGTGGAATTATGTATGTATCAAAGTGCTCTCAGCTGCAAAAAGCCCAAATCCAAATTCAAGGTGGCTTAAACCGTCGGAAGTTTATTGATTTATGTAACTGGAAGTCCAGAGGTAGAGTAGACCCAAAAGGGGCCATAATGCAAGTTTAGCTGAGTTCCTCCTTGCTTTTGGCTCTGCCCTCCGGTTTGTTGGCTTCATCCTTCAGCTGGTATTGAGATGAGTCTGGGATTTTCAGGCCTCACTTCCATTTGTAACCATGTGGAAAAGAAGAAAGAGACCATCTTTCCTGTGGTACTCCTAGGAAACGTTCCTTCGAAGCCTCCCCAAACTTCTTCTATTTCCCCTTGGCCAATACTACCTCATGTTTCCTGCTCTCAAACCGACCAATGCCATGTGTGGGGCGATTAGGCCTGGATTGATCAACCAGTTGTTGTCAGGGCTGTGGCTGATGGGTTTAGTCTGGTTGGTGTGAATCCATCGTTCCAGAAATGATCAAAGGGATCGCCAACAATTAATGAGCAGGAGCCATAGATGCTTAAGGTTCCTCAGCAGGTGGGACAGGTGAGCACAGCAAAGCATTGTTCCACATTCTACCTAATTCTTGAATGTTCTGCTAAATATTCATGCAGGTTAAGAAAGAACTTTTAGTTATCTAAGCCTAAAATCCAACTTCTTTTTACATTTTCAAACAAAGTATATACAGTTCTAATATACACTGAATTTTCCAACAATACAATCATGAGATAATTGAGGGAAGATCCCACTTTATTTTGTTCAAAACTTGACCAGAAATGGTACCTGTTTCAAAAAAATTTTATTGACGGCATGCTACTGATGACAATTGAGTATGGTAATAAAAACAACATAACTCTCTGCATAGGTACTGATGACTTCATTGTTTCTTCTTACAATACACATTTATTATCAAATACTTTCCCCTTTATTTTGCCTTTCTGTTACATGATTTAAATGAAATTATTTTATTGATTTCAGCAATTGTTACTCTTATCTGGGACTCATATTTAGTCATGTTGGTGAACCTTTTCCAAATAGTTTATCTTGGAGGGTATACCAGGAAGTGGTACTTCTCAGAGTCAACTGGGGGAGAAAAGAGGCCAGCATCTGGTTAAACCACTCTTTAAAACTTCAGGCTGAAACAATTCCTGTTGTGCTAAATGAAGTAGAACTTGGGGATCAAGCCCCTTCCTTTGTGCTCCGAAGTAGATTCAAAACAATTTTCTAGGGAGGACCTTGGCCCTGCCACAGGCATGCCATTGGCGTCCCTAGAAACACAGATGAGATGAGCATTCTGTGGATGTCGCACATCACACTCGGACAGCTCCACAGCCCAAGGTGTAGGGTCCGCGTTCACCCAGCAGCAGAGGCTTGGCCACGCTGCAGAGAGAGTCAAGGAGTACAGTCTAGAGTTCCATGTTGTCTAATATTCATCAGAAATTTGGCTAATAACAATATTTAGAGTATTACTTGGAAGATGTTTCAGTTCAGCACCATCCAATCAAACTTTCTACAATGGTGGGAAGTTTCTACATTTGGGCTGTCCAGTGCGGCAGCCACTTGTCACTTGGGGTTGCTGTTAGCGCAATTATTCTTGATGAAGATCCTCTAAGGAGGAACGTCTACTTCTTATAACCACAAACAACTACATTTCTGCTGAGCTTTGCTTTCATCTTACATCTCTATGAGTTATGTAACTGATCGAATAGAATTCCTCTTTTACATTGCAGGCTGGAAAGCTTAATGCCAAATTTGGGTTTCGCCAGAAGCAGCTGCAATATAGGTCCTTATGGTGACTTATTAGAACCTCACTCCTGGTTTATTTTATATTCTCATCTTTAGTTTTATTTTCTTATTCTAAATGTTTACTTTTATTTATGCTATTCTGTATTTCTTAAGCCCCCTTAAATTATTTTTGCATTGTGATGGCAGATGGATTGCTAACTAGACAGTTATTAGTATGAATTGCTAGGACTACCACAAAGATACCTATCAAATTCTGGAAGCAAACAGCAGAAAATACATTGACCTTTTGCAACTGGAAACAATACCTTGTTGCCTCCTATTCAAAATGCGATTATGGTTTCTGGCATACCTGCAACTGTCAGTTTACCTTACTTATGTCTTTGTTTCAAAAAGGATTACGTTCAGCAAATAAGCAGGTGTTGCTCTGAACTCTGGAAATCAAATGTCATAGGTTTTCTAGCATTCTGATGAATCATTTGGGTGAAGCCTGATAAATGAACATTAACAAGTTACTGTAATAGAATTACAGAGATGGGGGGTCGTTAGAAGTCATCCAGGGAGAGGAAAAAGGTGGTCCCCCAATTAAGAAAGGCGCAGAACAGCTATGTGAACCCTGACATGGTCTGCTAGTCTCACCTCTGCTGCATGGCCTGTTACGCACAGGTCTTCCCCGACCCACCCATAGGCTATTCTAAGTGTTATTTTAAAATACAAGTAGCTTGTGTTAGATACATAAACATAAACTTTCTTGCCACTGTGTTCCGTGTACTTTAATAGTGAAACAAAACACTGGCCTGTTCGCTAAGCCGATATTGTCATAAACTGTGGATGTTATTTTTCTGTAATCCCAGTCTCCATTTGTTTATGAACAGGAAAATCACTATAAGCCTATCATCTTCCCTCAGTAAACATTTCAAGTGAGAAATCTTTTCCATTCTCAAAAAAAATTTACATCAAATAATACACTTTCCCTATAGAGCACGTTACCCCACGGGGACGCTGTGAGGAAGTGAAGCAAAAGGTTCCCGAGTTTCCATAGCAGGAATGGTGTTACATTTTCACTGATCAGTCACACTAGTTATTAGCACAACTATTTTTTTCCTGCCATTGTCCACTGCGTACTTTTAATTTAAGTTAGGAGAGTAATGGATACAGGACCCTTTGTAAACTTAAGCCCTGGAGTTATAAAATGCGCTGCTGGTGGTGGTTAACAGGCCATTCACCGCCTGGTTCTCTAGTGTCAGGGATGTATGTAGGTGTTGAGCTCTTCGATATGTTTCCTAAGTGTCCTTGCATTTTTGGAAGCATTTCTAAAAAGAAAATGAGAAATATGTAAGAAGAATAACCCACACCCAGGGTAAAACTGTCTTTGTATCTGCTTAGGAATCACTCATTTAGGAGCATTCAATAGAGTCTTCTCCCCACTCTATTCCCTAAAGTTTTGTTTTGTTTATTAGTTTTTTCATGTCCAAATTAGTCTGATTATCAATTTAATAATAAACGCTGACCTAGGATAATTCCAGCTAAAAATATGCAATAGTAAATCTCCTAAGATTGAAAAAAATGGATACATTTTTTATTTCCTGGAATCATTACAAATATGTGTGCCCATATTATTTGAAGAATAAATGTATTTCAGCAAATTTAAATTGTTTTATCTTTTTTACATTTATGTGATTTTAAAACAGTATGGTATGCAATGTTAGCTCTACAGAATGCTTATGTGTTTTTGTATGTGCCCATAAACCAAATTCCTTTTAGAGCTTCAAGAATAGTCACTAACCTAATTCTTTTGAATCTTCTTGCTATAAATTGCAAGTACTTAGAAGTGTGGCATTACAGTTAGTTATTTCTCCCTATAATTGGGCTATGAAAAGGTTATTCTCTGTCACAATAAAAATTAATATCCCCTTTCTTTGGGGATTAATGTCTAAATTTGAAGGCTCTGGGTCAGAGTCCACTGGATTGTTTCACTGAAATTTCAGCCCCTAAGAAACAAAAATAGGTTTTGAAATAGTTTCTAGGTCACTGGCACAGAAAGCTGGCAAAAAACTGTAACTGACTTTGGCTAGTCCTAGTTAGTACAATCCCATCGGCACAGGCTGTTCTTTTGGACTGTGACTCAAGTTTAGGAGAAAATAAAATACAGGGATCCCCAAATTGACTCTGTAGTTTTAGGTTTGGGTGGTTCTCCCTTATTTTAGTAGGTTCCCTGACTTGGGGGAGTGAAGACATATTTAATCAGATATAAGTTTTGTATTTCACTTCATTGAGCTATCCACATTTATTTGTTATTTTCATTTAAATTCTTTTTTGAGGGGGGAGGATCAGACAGTGTAAGCCGTGGTTATTCTGAAAAAACATGTAGACTTGGAGTTAATAGACTTGGGCTCTACATAATATGGACTGATCTTGGTAAAATAATTGAAGCTTTCTGAACCTCTGTCTTCATCCATAAAACAAGTAATAGTCACCTTATAGACTTATACAGAATAAAAATATCTTACCTGAGTGCTGTGTGTGTATGTATGTGTGCCTGGCCCTACAAGGGCTGATACTGTTGTTACCCCCATAAAGAAAATAAGACTTAAAAAGTTAAGTCTGTTTCCTAACGTCATGGAATAGACCAAACTGGAGTCTGTTTAATTCTGGAGATTGTGTTTGTAGCCATTAGAACACAGTGCTTCTCCCATTGAGTTGCTGCATCTGCAAGTACTTGGTACTTCATAGAGACTCAATATAAGTACTCCGTCCTTTTTCTTCAGTGACAGAGAGAAGATAAATGCTCCATCTCATAACTGCTGATCTGTCCAATCTCAGGTTTACATTGAGAAGGGAAGTGTACCTGTTTTAACCAACTGGGAAGTTTTAAAATGCCAGATGCACACCCTGTGAGACTCAGGAGGGTGATTTCCATTGAGATCCATGAGAAAAGACCCAGGTATTCGTAGTCACAGTTACTCAATTCTTTTAAAAGTGATTCCTCTAATAGAACTACTCTTGAAGAGAGTAGAATAAATGACAATTGTGGAAGTTTATATTTTCTTTCTTTCTGAGCTTCTCTGTTTAGGAAGCATGAAACTTTTCTCCCATGATTCTTGTACCTGTGATTATGGAGGCGACATCAGAGGTATAGTGATATCATCTTACCTGGTTACAGAAATGTTTTCATGGCTGAGCTTAGAAATCCACTGCACTTCTTAGGATCTTCAAAAAATGTGTTCGACCCCTGGCTGCTGTGGCTCAGTGGACTGAGCGTCAGCCTGCGAACCAAGTGTCACTGGTTCGATTCCCAGTCAGGGCACATGACTAGGTTGCATGTCAGGTCCCCAGTTGGGGGCGCGAGTGAAAGGCAACCACACAGTGATGTTTCTCTCCCTCTCTTTCTCCTTTCCCCTCTCTCTAAAAATAAATAAGTAAACAAACAAATAAAAATAAATTATTTTTAAAAAATGTGTTCATCATATGAAATGGCAAAGCACTAGATTCGCAATTGACCAACCTTCAGCCATTCTGCAATTCTCGTTCTGGAAAGTGGCAGCCCCGGTCCCCAACACAAAGGAGCTCTGCTCTGTCCTCATGTCCCTTTGACAAACCCTACACCTTTCCAGAGCCTTCCCTGCCCTAGTCTCGATCTGCAGTTGGAAGAGAGAGATACTGGGAAAGTGAGCAGTTTACCTTGTTCTCTAGCCCTGACTCAGAGGATGCTATAAATAGAAGGGACCTGGAGCTCCCACCTTCCAAATTATGATTCTCTTTGTACAGACTAAACATGTGACCCTGCTCAGAATACAACTTCTACTAAATAGAAACTCTTATTCTTATTAGAGAGAAATCATCCCAGTTTCAGAGTTATGTTCTAAGCCCCCTTTCTCCTCCCTGCTGATTGAAATTCTTTATTGCTATTAATGGAGGCCTGATTATTCAGACTGTGGCCTAACTTCGGTTCACTGGCTTTCAACTGCTCTGCTCAAACAACATTCCCAGCTGTAGAATAAATGTCGATGGTCAGTTTATTTCTATTGTCAGCCTTTTAAAATATTTTCACATATAGGTTGTCTCTTGATCATTTAATTTGGAAAAAATATGTTGTAACAGCGTCAACATGGTGCTTCTGAGTTGCAAGAATGGGTAAAAAGGGATGAGATGAGATGGTCCACCTTCAGCACCTCAAGGGAAACACACAAAGGCATGACTTGGTCTCGCTACCTCACTGTTTATCGGGTTCATATGAAAACAAAATAAAGGACACTTTTTCACAGACACCCTCTATTTTGTGACTGGGAGACAGAGTGGCTACGTGGTTGGACACATGGGCCTTGGAGTCAGACAGACCCAGCTTTGGGCCTGCAGCCTACACTCATAGTAAAGTGGCCTTGGGCAGGTTACCTACCACCTGGCCCCTAGCCTCAGGTTCATGCTCAAATGAAATAATGTATATGAAATGCTCAGTGGAGGGCCTGGTAACTCTCAATTATTAGTATAACTGTATGATTACTTTCCCTTTAGGCCAGCTACAAAGACAGGACAGCTTCTGTTCTGATAATTGGGCTGGCTTCAGGCACCGGCTGATTGGGTTCCCGAATGCCTGGATGACTTCCACTCTTCTTTGAGCTTTCATTAAATACCTTATTAGCGTAAGAGGAGTTGACC
Organism: Furipterus horrens; assembly: GCF_987537825.1. Lineage (NCBI taxonomy): Eukaryota > Metazoa > Chordata > Mammalia > Chiroptera > Furipteridae > Furipterus > Furipterus horrens. The sequence continues at coordinate 26,872,480 of NW_028327177.1, forward strand.
ACAGTCCCTGCCAATCTCCCAGCACCCTCCCCGCAGGACACGGAGAGCATCTGAGGAGCTGCAGAACACCGCCCACCCTCGGAGCGTCAGGAGGAGCAGGCTGCTACCCTCCGTCTAGTCTCTTATGGTTCCAGCACGCTTCTGTAGGGTAACAGAATTGGGATTTTTTTTTACCGAGGAGGAAACTGAAGCTAAGAAGCTTCGCATGCCTGACAGAAGCTGAATCAGGGCCATCTGACCTCCAGGTCTGTGCTCTGTGCACCTGGCTGCCTTTATGCCCTGAGCATCAGAGGCCAAAAGAGAAGGGACACAGACTCCAGTGTCCCTGACAGGGGGTCTGTCCCAGTCACGACTTCTGTCTAGGAGCCGCAAGTCTGAAACTCTGCTGCTGGAGAGGAAGCAGGGAGACTTCCCCGCCACGCCCCTCCCATCCAGTCCCGCCCTGCAGGCTGCCCGTCATACCTGCCACGCCCGGGCCCCCTCCCAGCCCCCCTGCCAGGGTAGGATGACCTCCGCAAGGCAAATCCCATTCACGTGCTCTGGAACAAAGGCTGCGAAGGTGTCTGAAATGACAACTCCTTGGCTGGTGATGTCATGCTGTTTTGTTTGTCTCTATGGACTGTGGGGATCCAATTTCGGTTGTGAAGAGAATGGTCTGGGGAGAAAAGTTACTTCATTCGGAAAATTCCAAGAAGCCATAAATACAGTTTGCAGCTGATGAAAGCACATTCACAGGCAGACAATGGCTTTGGGATGGAAGAAGCGCCCTCCGGAGAGAGGAGAAAGGCCAGTCCTTCACCCTGTGCCTCCGCCCCTCGCAGCCCGGCCCCTCCCAGCAGATGTGGGTGCGGCCCTTCCGGGGTCTCGAGGGAGACCCCACACCCCTGTGGCGAGCTGTCTGGGGGCGTGCTTTCCCTGGTTCTCATCCTAAATTGCCTCTTGCACAGCCCATCCCTGAGCGTCCCGCGTTATTGCGCCCACCTCCCTCTCCTCAACGGTTGACCTGTGCTTCTGAGTCGCTGTTAGAGAAAATTGAAAATAACATTTTGTTTTGTTTTCATTTCTTACTCACTTTCTAGCCTTGCAATCTTCTGTGACTCCTTTTGGCTTTGTGTTCTTTTTTTTTTCCCTACAGTCGGCACAGTGAGAAAGAGGGAGAAAACAGGATGAAATTCTATGTTGCTTTTCATGAGAAACTTAAGAGTCTAATTCCCAGTCTAACGTAGCCAGGAAGAAGTAACTAACCGCGCCAGGAAAGCCAGGGCAGAGCTGAGATCCAGGGGCACATTTCCAAGAGATGTTGTCTATCTGTCTGTCTGTCTCTCTCAATAAGAAAACAACATGGCAAGATTGCACAGTTTTAAAATACAGGAGAAAGTCTCCCTAATCCAGCCTCTCCTTCCATTCTCGTGTCTTCCCAGCCCCAGGTCCCTTGGCCACAGTGAGCCCCTCATTCTCCCTTCCCTGCCCTTCCCCTTGCCCCCAGGGATCTCCAGCTTTTTATTTTGGAATAGCTTAGATTCTTAGAAAAGTCAAAAAGACAGTGCAGAGAGCTCTGGTATACCCTTCACCCAGCTTTCTCTAAACTCTTAACCTTTTTACGAAGCCATGGTGTATTTGTCAAAACTAAAGAAATTAACCTTGGTGCAATACTAATAGCCCAACTGTAATCTCTAATCAGATTTCACCAATTTTCTCACTAATCTGCTCCAGGGTTCCATATTGGATTTAGTCATTATTTCTTGGTCTTCTTCTTCTTCTATTTATTTATTTATTTTTAGAGAGAGGTGATGGGAGGGAGAAAGAGAGGGAGAGAAACATCAATGTGTGAGAGAATTCATCAATCGGTTGCCTCTTGCATGCCCTCCACCTGGGGACCAGGCCTGCAAGCCACGCACATGCCCTGACTGGGAATCGAACCACTGACCTTTCAATTTGCAGACTGGCACTCAATCCACTGAGCCACACCAGCCAGGGTGCTCAGTCTTCTTTAATATGTGATTGTTTCTCTGTCTTTCCTTGATTTCCATGACCTTACAGTTTTGAAGAATACTGGTTAAGTATTTCGTAGAATATCAACTTGAGTTTATCTGAATTTTCTTATGATTCCACTGGGGTTATGGTTTTGGGGGAAGAAGACCCCAGAGGTGAAGAAGTGCCCTTCTCATTAGACCCTACCAGGGGGTACATGACAGCAACATGGCTTTTCACTGGAAATGTTACTTTCGTGACTTGGTTAAGATGGCGTCCATCAGGTGTCTTCCCTGTAAAGTGACTATTTTCCCTTTCCATACCCTACTTTTTGGATTCCAGTCACTAAGTCCAGCCCACCCTCAAGGATAGGGAATTGAAGCTTCACCTCCTGGAGAGGGGAGTATCTACATGTATTATTTAGAATTCTTCTGTAGGGAGATTTTCTCTTCTCCTTTATTTCTTAATTTATTGAATCACTTATTATAGAGGAAACTTCCCTTTTAAAAGATGAGAAAATAATAGCATATTTGTATGTTTATGGAAATGATCTAATAGAGAGAAAAATATTGTGAGTGTTTCTTTAGTTCCTTTAGTTTTTTTCACTGTTTGAATTTCAACCAGGCCTTTGCTTGTGTCATTTTAAACTTCACCCTTACCCATAAGTCAATTTCTGTAGGCCTGTTGAAGGTCAGAGAAACTGTTGACATCCGACATCATTTTCACAGATGGCCGCACCCTGGCTAAAGACTCTTCAGAGCCAGACGTCAGGTCTAGTCTCCCTGAAGAACCTCCTGGTGCTTGTGGAAGGGGTCTTCTCTCTCCCCAGCCCTCACGCTTCCCACCTCCTCAGCTCTGCAGCCCACAGGAGCCCGGTGCAGGACAAGGAATTCCAGTGTCGGGGCAGAGCCCGTGTTTTCCTTGGGTTAGGAGAGAGTGGACATCTGTCATGGGGAGCGGTGGCAGCTAGAACCCTGTAGAAGGGGCCGTGGGGGCTGATGATGACCTTGGGGGAGGATTCTGGGGGAAGGAAGCAGCAGATGGAGCTCCTTGTGCCAACTCAAAATTTGGGACAGTGGGCTCTGTGTTTCTTCTGTCCCCTCTTTGGGAGGATGGAGCTCCAAGGACACTGGCTGAGGCTCTGAGCTTTGGCTGGGGGCTCAGAAAAGAAGCAAGTCTTAACACCCCCGGGCAGGGAGATGAGGCATGAAGGGCCTTAGGGGTCCCAGTTAGAAACTCAGTGGTGGAAGGGGCAGACCGGGAGGAAGGCCAGGGCAGGCTCTAGAAGGGACTTTGGCCACTGCCGGCCAGCTTATCGCCCCCACTCCCACCCACCTCCCCACCCCACCCCCAGTCCCTACACATGGAAACCTCTCATCTAGCCGCTGGCTGGGGAACTCCAGGCCCACACTCCTGGGCCCGCAGGGTGTGGGGGTGGTGGAGAGAGTGGTTGTGACAAAGATGACATATCCTGGGCAGCAGACATGATCCCCAGGCATGCATTTTGCAGAAGCTAGCAGTATGGTGTCTACATAGATGTATCTATCTGTAGATGAATCAATCCACACCCTGCCGTGCCACCAGAACAACTCTCGCCAATGAAAGGAAGGTGGTAAATTCCCTCTCATTCAGAGAATACCTCTCTCTTCTCAACAAGCTGCCCACAGGTTTCTCATCAAGATAGTAATGCCTTGTACAGGGAAGGGAACTTACCATGTGGAAATTCCCGCTTCCTCCTGAGAACAGTACGCCTAGTGTTAACTTGGTGAGTAAGAATCCCCCTGTCCTCCCTACTTCTGATGGCAGCTTTTCTTTTTGGAAGCCTTCTGAAGTCTTATCCAAACTCCCTGTGCAAGTCTTAAAAACACCTGGAGCCTGGAGGTAGACCAGGAGTGAGAGTCGCAGGTGCTAACGACTCACTGATTGGAGCAGATGCCAGAGCAGTGTTTTTTCCAGCCCTGCTCCTCCTTCTTCTGATGACAGCATTTTAGTGTCCCTTTGGGGCAGCAGCTCTTCTCCCCGCTCTGTTCCTGTGCTCCCAAAGGGGCAGGGGCATGGGGCCCAGTCCTGGCTGAGCAATGTGCACCTCTCTGGCTGCGGGGATGTACACAACCCAGCTGGGCTAGTGAGAGTCGGCTTTGGAGGGCACTGCTAGACTGGAGTCTGGAGCACAGCCTACTTGAGAAGGAGGCTGATGCTGAGGAGAGGAAAGCTGAGAGAGGGACGGAGTCCGGAGAGCATCCCTGCTACCCTCCTGCTGGACCTTTCAGTTACAGGACTAAGCAAATGTCCTTCCTTCCTCCCTCCCTTCCTTCCTCCCTTCTTCCCTCCCTTCCTTCCTTCCTTCCTCCCTCCCTCCCTCCCTTCTTCCCCTGTAGGTGATTTATTTTGCTCTCTCTTGGATTATTTCCATCAACATACAAATATGCTATTATTTTCCCATATTTCAAAAAGAAAGTTTTCTCTCTACTACATGATGCTCCTCCCTCCCTTCCTCCTTCCCTCTTCTCTGCCTCCTCCTTCCTTCTTTCTCTCTTTTCTCTTATTTTGGCTCAGTCCAATTTGAGTTTGGTTTTTATCTCTTACACTAAAATTGTCCCAACAAATATCCCTCACATGCCTGCCCAACCCTTCAACATTGTTTGAAAAAGGCTTAAGCTCTGTATTTTGTTTAGGTCTCATGAGGCAACTGAACCATCCCAAATCACACCCTTTTGTTCCCTACAGCGTAAAATAAGAACATATTTTTAAGACTGAATATATATATCTTTTATTACATAATTAATACAAAATTTATTTATTTTTAATTAGAGAAGAGAGGGAAAAGAACTCACAATCCAGCTTCTGTGAGCATTTTAGCTTATTTCCTCACCAGCGTTTCCCCATACACATTCCCATGGCCGTAGTCCCAGTGCGCATGGCACGTATACTGCTATTATCACTATCAACATCGTACAGCTATTGCCGTTAGCATTTCTCTGCTCCTGTGGTTTTCAAAGTCTCCATTTTCAGTGGCTTCCCTTCATGGAGGTAGCATTGTTGGGAGATGGGAAAGTAAGTACATCACCTAGAGCAATGTGAACACACTTATTTAGGTGGGAGCTGTTACTGTAATTAACCATTCTTTTACTGTTACTAGGAAGCTAGCTTCGTCATCTGGAGTTTGATACTGATGCCCAAGCCCCACCCCTAGAGACTCTGATTTGGTAGGCCTGGGGTGGGTTCCAAGAGTTTGTATTTCTAAGCAGCAGCCAGGGGATACCAATGCTGTGGGTCTCACCGTGTAGAACTCACAAGGGGACTAAAATGTGTTAAGCATATTCAAGTCTGAGAAGCCCAGATGTAGATGAGTCCTAACACTGTTTAACAGTCACTTACCAAACACTAATTCATGCACCTGTGGTTTTTCAAAAGCCTGTAGTTTTCTTGGGAGCCAAGTGTCTAATGGGAGTATGACGTACAGCTTCATGTCTAAAGCCCCTGGACACCCCAATTTCACACAACCTAAAAAGGGAAAACATTACTGATGGTTTCTTTCACTATTCTCTTAATACCTTCATTCATTTGGTTAGAGGCTAAGGGACAGGTTTCAGGAGAATTGGGGCCTTCAGTTCGATTTCTTATTTATTGAGTGCTGGGGACGATGTCAGGGGATGCTATGCTGCGTAAAATCTGGTTCCTGAGTAAAGCTGATAGAAAGATGAACACAAAATAAATGCATGTGACATGACCCGCGAAAGAGTGAGGGTGGAGGATGCCCAGAGAAGGCGCACGTGGAACCCAGAGAAGGGACGCTTGCCCGGCCTTAAAGATCAGGGACACTGAGCTGAGTAAGAGTCAGCTCTTAGCCAGGTGAAGGAAGGCAGGAATGGCATCTGTGGCCAAAGGAAATGCAAAGCAGAGGCCAGGAGCTGTGGACTGTCCTCGGGTTTTTGGGGGTGGGATGGTAAGAAGTGGAGCTGGAGGGTGAGGTGGGGCAGGTTCGGGGACAGTCAGAAACTCTCACCTCTCTGGTCCTCAAGCCTGGTGTGGAGACAGTCAGCGTAGGACCCTTTAAGTATTTCAAACAGTCCATTAAGTGAAATGACGTGTTTTCTACAATTGCTCACAATGTCACCTCAAAGGCAGCACGTATGGTCAATACTGTAGTTCCCCAAGCCTGGTTAGGCCTGCACATACCTGGCTACCACATGACTGCATCGATAGCTCCTGCAGCTGGAGTCACGTGGCTGTCTAAGGACCATGTACTGCAATGCATGCTAGTGCTCGAGAGCCCAAATAGTAGTGGATTCAATAAAATAGGTGGTATTATCTCTGGAAAGCAGTGCAGGGTTCCTATGGGGCCCCATGGTCAAACTCGAGCACTTCTGGCGTCTGAATCCACCAACCTTGGCTGCAGGGCCCCATGCTCAGCAGTGTCAGCATCTCTGGGAACTCGTTAGAAACATAGAACAGTGCCTGCTCCCAATATGCTGCACCCCAGTCCACATTATAACAAATCCCCAAGTGACTGATTTGAATACCTGTATAGTTGATATAATTATTCATCGTATCAAAGGCAACTGAACACCCTGCGGAACTGTGGCCTATCTCAGGAAAAAGGTGTTTGAAAGAACGTGTAGGACTTGGGATTTGGTTAGGTGAATTTTGGAAGAGTCCAGGAAAGGTGTTTGCTCTGGATTGGGTTCTGTCAGGAAATGGGACAATTCCATGACTACATATCTTAGGAAATGTCTACAAAGGAGGGCAGGCCAGATGGAGGCTAACGCTGTGCTTGCTAAAGAAGCAGCTGCCACTCATATCAGCCAGGAGAGGGAGATGTTTCATATTTTGGTTGTTTTTGTCTTTACTTAGACAAAACCATGATGTGGTCTGTTCTGACTCCCTTCCTCACAGTTGCAGAGTGGCCTCGTCTGATGTTAGTGTTCATCAAGGTGTTCACGTCCAACAAGGGGACATCGAGGCCAGCTTCTAGTAAGACTAAGGCCTTGCTGAAAGTGTCAGGCCAGCTGACAGATGGTAGGAGCTGCTTTTGCCTTTCTCAACATTAAAGATGTAGAGTCAATGTTTTAGTTTGTGGGTTCATATTTTTAAGGTTGCCTTGTGGTCCAGTAGGTGTTCTAGGGGCAGAACAGGAGAAAGCGGGTGGAGAGTGCATTTCCCTGCTCCCTTAAGTTTTTAGGGAACCCCACCCAACTCTTTGCTCTTATACCTCATTGACTGTCCCTAGTTTCAAGACAGTTGGGAAATCCAGTCTTTTAGTCGGGCATGTCCCTGCCCTTCCCAAACTCAAGTATTTCTGGTAAGGCAGAAGGAGAAACTGGTTATGGAGCTGGCTACTGGCAGTCTCTCTCAGAGCAGGAAGCCTGGGTCAGGAATGGGGACATTCCAGGCCCCGAAGGGTATCGAGATTTTATCTTCTCCTCCTTATCAATATTTAACATTCCCAACATTCCCGAAACCAGAGTTGGCCAGAACCTTTACAGTAAAAAAGAATAGCCTGTCTCCAGGGTTATTCTCCTAAGGTAGAGTTTTCTGCTTCATGTTTTCCCTAGCACTGGCTCAGAGAGCCGAGTGGTATAAATATACAAGTCAGAACTGCCCGTGGCCATGGGTGGGAGAGGTTTTGGAGATGTCTCTGAGACGCCTCTGTTAGAAGGGTTATCCCATCCTTAGGGAGGATAAACAGCGGGAGGAGGACTACCTAAAACAAAGTATTAGAGCTTATAAGAAGGAAGCACGCCTTCTCTTTTACTCCATAAAACAGCACCGCAGCCGGGCACCCCCAAAGGTCACCCACCTGTACATACAGTGCGGTCACACTAAAGCCCAATTCACAGGGCCTCACCCCCCATCTCAGGTAGAACCTCTCTCCGTTCAGAGGGTTGCCCAGTCATTTTCCAGGAGTCCTCAAAGGCACCCCTCACATGTACTCCACTTTGAGCGGGCTGGCTTCCAGGGCCCTTGCCTCGTTTCACACACACTTACTGAGCACCTGAGAGACACCAGGCCTTGTGCTAGACTGACGGTCCAGGTGTCAGTGACAGGGACACATCGCTGAGGACATGGAGCAGACAGCTTATTGGGGAAAGCCACACAATTATCTAATAAATATATAACTACAGTAAATTGTGGAAGTGCTATGATAAAGAAAAAATCTGATCATGAGCAACCGGAGACAGCATGTTTCTTTAAAACGCCCTGAGCATCAGGTGGGTTCATGCTTCAGGCACAACCGTTGTTCTCTCTGCCAGGAATAGGGCTTCCCTTCTGCTTCCCCAGGCCCTGCTCCTCAGTGGCTCCAGACCTTTGTTCCAATGTCACCTTCTCAATGATGCCTTCCCTGACACCCGTCCCCATCCCCTGACTCCCTCGCTCCTGTCCTGGCTCTATTTTCGTCATCGTTTTGTCATCTAACATGTCACACACTGGTTTGTTGATGGCTTTCCTTCCCTTCCACTAAAACTGTGCTCTGTGAGCTCAGGGGGCTTTGCCTGTTCTGTCCCTGCTGTGTGTCCAGTGTCTAAACACGCTCTGTGGTGGGGCTTCCATGAGTGTGCGGAATGAACAAATGAGTAAGTGAAATGAGGAAGCGCAGGCAGGGCGGGGCCCCTGGGCCTTGATGAGGAGCTTGTCTGTCTGCTTGGGGAGCAAGTGCAAAGGTGACTGGATTTGTGTTTTATCTCCGCTCCTCTGGCTGCCATTTTGGGCAAAGTGGCTTGGAAAAAGTCAAGTGTTAACGTGGGCGTGCGGAACAAGGTGGGCGGCTGGGGCAGCCGCTGAGGCAGAGACACCAGTGCCTGGAGAGGACAGCTGGACGTGGCGCTGGAGGAGAGAGGGCAGCTCCAGGGACACTCTGGAAGTGGACTTGACAAAGCTTTCACTTGTGCTGAGTGGGACGAGTGTGGGAGAGGAGTTGACCCCGACCGCTAGAATTCTGCAGCGTGTGATCTGGCAGACAGGAGGAAGAACAAGGAAGGGGGGTGGAGTCATGGGCTTTCCTTGGGATGTGTTTTCCTCTCCTGCTCCGCCCCCACTCTCGACCTTCCCAGCGCTCAGGCCCTGCAGCGTGGCCGCAGCCCCAAGGCTGCCGCTGGGACACGGCCAGACCAGGGAAGGCCTGTGGCCCTGTGGCGTTGGGTCCCGAGATCTGCGAGGCAGCCAGTCCTTGAGGAGCCGGGCAACGCTGGGTTCCGTGTAAGGAGGGGGTGTGCCCACCCCAATCTTTGGGCCACACTCTTCCTGAGCCTGTCTGATCCTCACCCTTCTGAGGTCCAGAGCCTCAACCTAGTCCTTGGGGACAGGAGGGGCGCAGAAGTGGTAGTGCTTGCACTGTGCCCTCCTCTCTCTCTGTAGCCTGTGCTCTAACCCAACCTGCCTGGTTCAACTGACTAAAATGTGGCACATGTCCCCAGGGGTGAGATGCAAATGTTTAAGGAGCACAGCAAGCAACACTGCCAGCTTGGACTATCAACATCCTTCCACCAACCAGCTGGAAGGAGCAGGGAGAAGCTGCTGGTGTGTCAAAGCCTCTCAGAGCCTTGAACCCAGCACATGACAGACACTCCAAAGGCCCTGTCCCCAGATGCAGGGGGACCAAGAGAACCCTCTGTCGAGCCCCATTTACTGCAATACAGAGTCCAGTCTCCTCAGGGTTTGCATATCCTTACTTTCCCCACTTTCTTTTCTGCCCCTGCCTTCTGTTACCCAGATAAGCTCCTATCCCATCCGTATTGGTCCTCCCCACACCACCTCCTCCAGGAAGTCACCCTGGGTTCCTTCTTCTTTGTCTGAGGTTCTGAAACTGGAAAAACCGGTGTTCTACTTTGGACAAGGAACTTAACTTCCCTGTGCCTTATTCATAAATGAGAATACTAATGTCTACAGGAGAGGCTCCTGGGAGGGTTAACTGGAACCCTCTTTGCAAAGCGCTCAGTCAGGTGTCGGGTGTGACAGAGGTCAGCAGAGACAAGTCTGCAATACTCAGCATCACAGAGGCATCCAAAAGGAGCACAGTAAGTGGGCTAATTGGGCTGAATCTCTGTCTTCGGTTGCCTCCTGTGGGTTGTGCATTAGGGCCTTTGTTCCCATTACTTTTTGGACTTGTTGTGTGATATCTGTAGAACTAGAGAAACAGAAAGCTCATCTCCCATTTCCTCAGTCCCTGAGCCAGCAAAGACACAGTGGGTCAAGTTCACAGATTAGTGTCTGGGCTGTATCCCTCTCAAGTGGTGGAGGAGAGAACATTTCTCCCCAGAATGTTCACTACTCATCCAACCCTTTTCCTTCCTCACAGGCATCCCTGAAGCAAGAGCAACCTTTGAGGCAAGCCTCCGCCTCAAAGACAGGTTCTAGAAACATTCTTTGAAGATCTTTGAGGTTCCATGTGACCTGTTGCAGTGACTTAGGCTCTGGCGATGAGTGGTGAGCGTCTCTATGGCAAGTGGCCATCGTGACACTGCCCCTATGCTCCCTGTCCGGAGCTTCAGGGCCCAGACCAGCCATTTTTTAGACCTATGTTCGTTGTCATTCCCTTGATAACCCTATTCCACAGGTGAGGAAACTGAGGCTTAGCAAGGTTAAGTCCCTTGTTCAAGGTCACACAGCTGGTAAGTAGCAGACCCAAGATGTCTATTGTTTGTCCCATCCTGGCCCACAGTCTTGGCACTGGGCCATGCGCTCTTGTAATGGGGCAAGCGCTGACCTAGCATCTGAGAATCAGCTTGGAGCCAGATGAGGAGTTTCTCACTGGAACCTCCACTTTCTAAACATGGTGGTGGGAACAAAAGGCTACCCTCCCACTGCCAGGGCAAGGAATGGGGACAGGAAGACACTAAAGACTGAAAAAGAAATTTTTTTTAAATTTATAACTAACCAGAATCCTTCTTGCAGCAATTTATATATCCATTTCCCCTAACTCAGGCAACTCTGAACATGAGAAATGTATTCAACCGTTTCAAGAGTGCTATTTAACCTATTACAGAGAACAAGTCTTTTGAATCTATGAGAATTTGCTGGAAGTCACATGTCATTTTCACTTTCACCTATTAAAATCGAAGCTTACATTCAGCAGTTAGAAAGCTCCGCTGTGCGGAGGTGGCCAGCAGCCAGGCCGAGGTCATTGCTCTCTGGAAGCAGAGACCAGCTCAGCAAGCTGCAGCCCTGGGCTCAAACATGAACTTATTTTGAAAGAAAGAAAAACTTGTGAAAAGGTCACAATGAAGCAACAGTAAAAACTCGACATCTGTCATGATCTCCACTCACTGTGGGCTTGGGAGTGGGAGGCAGGCAGCGCGTTCTGAGAGGCAGTGAGGGGAAACTGCCGGAGGAAATGGAGTCTCTGGGCTGGGTGGAGCCTGGGGCCTGGATGAGACCCCTGCACACATCTGCTTCCCCCATAAGGGATCCTTCACTCCCAGCTCTGTCAGGTGGAAACCAAAGCAGCCCTGGCCAGGAGCCAGAGCAACCACTTACCTGGGAGGGACATCTGCTAAGCTCTTCCAACCAAATGCAAAGGCTGGTATTTTAATGATGGTAAATTCTTACAGCAGGTCCCCCCAGTTCCCTGTCTACCATGTTAGTGGAATCACTTTTCAGTTTACTGGACACAGAGGAGGCCCAGTGTACAGGGCCAAGCAGAGGGTCTGTGGGGTGTGTGTGTGTGCACGTGTGTGCGCACACGCCTACATTTTTCAGGATATTTGCATAACACATATCTTTTTGCAGATACCAGACAAACAGGAAGTTTCAGAACCTAAGCCATTTCCTTTTGCTATGAATCAGCAGCCTTTTTTTTTTCATATAGAAATGATGAAAATCACAGGGAGGAGGTGAAGTGCAGAAGAGAAGCACAAAGGTCTCTGAAGTCATCCTGGATACCCGCCCTACCTGCCCTCCTCAGGTCATGGCTCACCACCTCCCCAGCTTCCTAGAGTGCTTCAAGGGATGTTTGGATGACAGCCCTAAACACACTTAAAAACCAGTCTCCAGCCACACAACATAGGTTACACCAATGCTGAGAGCGAGGCCCAGCCTGGGGAGCCAGGGGAGGCCCCGCCTCCTGGTTCCCAGCCCCAGGCTTCTGTGGCAGCCAGCCCATGGAGTAACAAGCACACCCTGGACAGGGCACCAGAATACCTGGGATCACACTCCCTGCTGTGCCAGAGAGACCATGAGCAAGTTGCTTTCCCCTCTGAGCCTTGGCTTCCCTATCAGTTAATTGGGGCTGGTAGTGTGGTTCCCTGTAGGTGTGGGGATAGAAGCACATGGAAAAGGCGGGGCACTGAGGCAGCAAATAAAAGCATGGACTTTGGCATCAGATATCTGAGTTCAAAACCCAGCTCCATTGTATCCTGCCTATGAGACTTGGGGCAAAGTACGTAACTTTCCTAAGCCTTAATTTGTAAAATGGGGATAAGAATATCTACCTGCCAGTCTTTCTAGAGAGCTAAATGATATAATCACTTAGCACCAAGCACCGTGTCTGATTCACAGAAAATTCTCAACAAAATGAAGCAGCTTTCCCACCGCCTCCTTCCCCTCCTCCTTACTCCTGCCCGCACAATACTTCAAGACCCGTGAGGTGGGGGCCACTGCTGGGCTTCACCAGTGAGTGCCCAGCACTGGTGTGGCCTCTAATAATGATAAATCTGTTGACTCTTCCTGCTTCATAGCAGGTGCTGAGGAAATATATCCATATAAAAAATTTACATTAAAGACACAGACCAAATCATGCCTTCTCTGTTTCTGAAATTCCTAAAAGGGAAGCAGCACATAATTATGATCACACACATCATGAGCGTAGACAGCGGTCAGATCGAGTGTGTCCTCTAACCACTTTCAGCCTCACTTCCCAGGTCTGTACAATGGGCACGATAATAGTAACCCACCCACGCTGGGTTGCGGCATGGTTCAGTGAGATATGCATGCAAAACAATTAACAAAGCACTCTGCTCATAACAAACATGTGGAGGAACGTGTCAGATAAATCTGGCTCCATGCCCTTGGGAGATGACTTGAAAACGACTTTTTCCTGAAAGGATAACCTGGGGACTGGTATGTCTCTTGCCTCATTTCTCTTGGTCCCCTCCTTCCAGCAGTATCCTTGTCCCTCCTTAGTACCAGTGGTCTTTTCTTGTTGGGGAGTTGGTGCTTCCGAAGCCTGATTCCCTCACTCCTGTGGGACTTCTGCAGAGGACAGTGAGCCACACCCCAGGGACCTGACCCCACCACCGGAAGTGCAGGGGTGCAGGAGGCTCCGCTCTGCAAGGAAGACAGCATACTCCCCCAGGTTTTTACTTTGGGACATGGTACTCAGCTCTCTCCTCACATCATCTGAGCCACAGCTGTGCTCACTGGTCACCCCTCCAAGAGTAAGCCCAGGACCCAGGGGACGCACAGGCTAAGAGCCAAGGTCTGGAGTTAGACAGCCAGTTTCGAATCCAGGTGCTGCATGTATAAGCTGTCTGACCCCAGGCAACTCTGCTCCTGTCTCTTGACGTCCATTTCCCAATCTGTGAAATGAGGAGCAAGGCTAGTACCCAGGGCTGATATGGCAAACATTGAATAACCAGCTTTGGCACGAACCTGTGAAATAAATGCCAGCCAGTATCTGCTACAGGCAAACATGCTAAATATCAACTGTGCTAATTTCTACTGCAGAGGTTTTTCAGCTCCTGGCACACTGTAATCACCCTAAACATCAGCCACCACTTTTACTATGATTATGATTAGCTCATGTTACACAGTTCCTAGAAGCAGTGCCTCTGGACAGACCCAATCTTGGTCTCCCCCAGGTTAACTCAGGCCCTCTTGCCTCTCTCTCTGCTCACCAGAAAGTCACAAAAGTGCTGGAGATGGGACAGGACCTTTGTCTTACCTGCCCAACGCACATTACAGTGCCTCCCTCTGCTACCCATGGGGTGGGAGTTTTGTGCCCCACGAACACTCTGCAAATCTTCATCACAGCTACATACGGGCCACATTCCTGGTGGCACGGTCACTGAGTATATATGAAACTGGAAAAGTCGGAGTCTGTGCTGCCTGTCACTACCAGACCCAATTAGCAGAGACAGGGATTGAATCTTTATGGCACTTCATTTAGATGGTCGGTGATGTGAGAAGACAGCGGGTTTGTACCCTAACAGACTATCTTAAACTCCATGACAAACAGATCCTCTTTATAAGGAGAAGAACAGTGTAGGTAAGGGGTTTGGAATTCAGGGAAAAGGTCAATCAGATAAAAGCTGCATCATTCTTTCATCTGTGTCCTGGGTGGTGGTCCTTGTGTCCTGGGTGGTGGTCATCTCACCCTGGAGTACAATGACTCAGATACCACCTTGATTGCTTGCAGTCTCCTGAGGCACAAATGTGGGACTGCTTGTGGTTACCTGCAGTCAAGGTGGGTCATACTTCCAGTCCCTGAAATAATAGCTTTTTACATACATTGATTACTAAGCTTATTAGCTGTTACCTGTAACTAAAATTTTCTAGCATTTGAGTCACCCATCATACATTTACAGTAAAGGCTGAGCCAGTTTGGGGCCAGCATGTCCCGCAGTGTGGCCCCTGCGTTGTCTAGAAGGAACAATCTAGAGATGTTTATTAGGCTGAACGAATTCCGAGTCACTGAATGGGTTCTGTGTCAGGGGCCAGAGGGGCCTCACCTTATGGACTCCTTGGATCAGCTTCTTAAAAAGGGTTCCTGGGGTATCCGGAGCAGGGAGGCAGCCCTCACAGCAGAAGGAAAGTCAAGGACACTGGGCCCAGCTGCCCAGAGACCAAGGTCACCTCTGCCCCAAGGGAGGCCTGCAGAGTCCACATCTGCTAAGGGCCAGACAGCCGTTCATCCTGGAGGCCTGAGATCCCTGCCTGGGCTTTGCCTGCTGGGGCCCCTGCCGTGAAGATTCAAAGCAGCCAGCCGGCAGTCCATCTGTGTGTGTATTGGGCTGCATATTTATGAAGTCCTCTCCTGTCACCTCATAAAAGATGCTCCCGCTGGAGCGAGTGAGCGTGGAAGCCGGCCAGGGAGGGAAATGACTGTACCTCAGAGCAGCACTGGCTCCAGGAGCGTAACCTAGGCGATGGCTGCCTATCAAAGCCAACTAACCGGAATGGGATTTTCTGGTAACTGTTTTATCATAGGACTTTGTTATTTTAGTACTGTAATCTTCATGAATAGAACCCAGCAGGAATTCACCCATGGGCTTTTTTTGAGCATCTCTCAATACATCTATACTTTTTTATGTCTTGACTATGAACAATGTAACATAACATTGTAACCATAAAGCTACCATTTCTTGGCTGTAAACTATGCTCTAGCAGATTAATAGTCTCTCCTTTGATGTTTAATTTGTCAAAAGCCCCTGAGAAAGGAATTATAATAGCAATAATTACTATAATAATTATACTTTTAATTAATAATAATAAAAATAAAATTTATTTTAATAAATAAAACATTAAAATTTTTCAGCATGTGAGGCAAGGTGCTCGTGGTCTTATAACTAACATCTCATTTGCTCCCTTCAGGAGTCCCATAAAACAAGTACTATTATTACCCCATTTCACAGATGATTAAGAGGAGACCCAGGACTCCAGCCCAGATGTGCTGCCCCAGAGTCTGTGAGCTTCCCCGGCACCATCTGGCTTCCCTTTTCAGCCCTGCTTCTTCTCACTGGTCTCCCACCACAGTGCGGGGAGGGGATGGGGTGGAGAGGGTGGTAGAGAAAGATCAGGGAGCTGAAGAACCCTCGCTGGTGGTAGGAGTGTGGTTCAGCTGAACGGCCAAGTGGCCAAGCTCCAATGCAGCCCTCCTGGCAGGCCCAGCAGGCCAGAATTCTGGGGCTGACTGGCTTCCCACTGCCTCCCTGCCAGTCAGTGCAGACGTGGTAATTCCCTCATTAGCACAAAGGAAATTAATCAGGATGACTTTTGAAGTTTTACTGATGGCTCCGGATTAACCACTCAAACAATTAGATGTACTTGGGGGGCTGAAATTAGAGGACACAGGACTGAGGAACGTTAGCAGAGAGTACAGAGTTCCCTACCTCCCCACCCTGTTTCCCATTTTATTAACCCCCTAATTTGAATTTGGATGTTTTGTGCTTTAATGTGAGTGCTTAAATTGTTCTGGGGATTTTCAACTCTTTCAATAAGAGCAAGAGACTTCCCAAGGACAAAGCTTTAACAGTCCAGCCCATCCCCCACCCCTCTCCTGCCTCTGCCTCCCTTCTTCTCCCTCCTAGGCTGAGTGTATGTGCTCAGACCCACCAAGCTGGGATTCAGTGCAGAAGGCCTGGTTCACACCTTCTCGGGGCAGAGGAGTAATTCTATAGCTTTTAGAACTGGTTAAAATTCAGGTTCCTGTTGAGTGTACATGAAGATCTTATTTATGTCATGCTAAATAGTTTAGAATGTCAATAAATTTGAAAATAAAATTTAGGAATAATTCTGGGATATAGTTAGATTCATTGTATGCACATTATTAGATTCTTGAATTTTTAAATATTTCCTTTCTTTCTTTTCCTGAACGTTGTTTTTCTTATTGACTTGCTCCTTCCTCTTCTTGACAAACATACCTCTACTTTGGGAAATCACGTTATTTTATTAGCTCAACAGGGCAGGATGCAGCCTTGTTTGTCTTTGTAATGCCTAACTAAATATTTATGAAAAAATACCTTTTGATTTTCCTTCAGTTTCAACATGTCTTTCCACTGAGTCAATCTTTACAGATATGTACCCATGCGTGTCATTGGAATGCCATTAACATATGATTTAACACATATTTAAATGTACTATTTACTTCTCTGGGTCACAGACTCTTAGAGGAGGAAATCAAGGGCATGAGCTCAACCTCAAGGGCATGGCCCTGGGATTCCAAGCCCCCACATCTCAGGCCTTTCTCGCAGTCTGTAGCCTGTTGCTGTTGCTGTCAGGGTTCTTTACACACTGTCCCTTGGGGCCTCACATAGGCCAGCTGCTCCTGATCCCACTAAGGGTCTCTGCATTCACCAGTGTGCCTTTTGGGAACCAATTTATAGTGGAGCCCCTAGGGCCTTGGGCCACTGGTACTGCACCCTTCAAACTGACAGAGGTTTTCACATTTTTAAATTTATTCTTTTTTATTGAGGGAACATTGGTTAATAACATTATATAAATTTCAGGTATGCAACATTATAATTTGGTATCTGTATACTCTATTGCGTGCTCACCACCAAAAGTTTAGTTTCTATCCATTACCATACATTTGATATCCTTTACCCATTGCAACCTCCCCCTCCTCCCTGCTCCTCTAGTAACCACCATTCTGTTGTTTATATTTATGAGTTTGTTTTTGCTTTGTTTTGTTTGTTACTTCTTCATTTTATGTATCACATGAGTGAAATCATACAGTTTTTGCCCTTTTTGTGTGAGTTATTTCACTTGGCATAATAATCTCAAGTATTGTCGCAAATGGCAGTATTTAACCTTTTTCATGGCTGAGTAGTATTCCGTTTCACGTATACACCACATCTGAGTTTTCATTCTTACCAAGCTCCTCAAAGGAAGCTGGTTTGTTTGATTAACCTCTAGTTCCTTCCACTGGAAAAAAAAAAACAAAAACCTAATTTCTAGAAAGCATTTTAAATGACTGTCACACTCAAAGTCTCTCTTCCCACTGTCCCAGGTATGACCCAAGAAGAGCCCTGCTCACTGAGATCCTCCTCCCAACTCATGAGAGGAACAGCTCACCCCTCCCTGCTTTGTTCAAGGGTCCCACTTCCGGTGTCCTAGGTCTTAACCATCAACTCCAGTGTCCTCTATACTTTTCTCCCGAAGCCCTAGGAGTGAGCACTCATGAAAAAAGCAGTTTTTGTGGCCTTCCTTCCCATTCCAAAATTCCTGTGGTGGGCATGCTGAATTGGCCCTGCTTTAATTAAGGCAGGCTGAACCACTCAATGCATTGACTCAAATACAACAGAAAGCTGTTTCTAGATTATATAACATTCCAGGGTGGATGTTCTGGATTGTTAGATGTCTCTGCTTCATGGCGATTCATTGGCCCAAGCTCCTTCCAGCTTTGGCTCCCTCATCCCCAAGGACCTCGAGCCAGTGAAAGAGAAAAAACAACACAGAGGAAGCACTCTACTGTCTCAAAAGCTCCCCACACCCCGTTGGCTGGAAGTCAGTCTTAGGGCCACCTCTGCATGCAAGAGGGACTGGGAACATTGCCTCACTCTCATGCAGCAAGAAGGGCAGAAGGGTTTTTGTGGAAAGCCCATAGCCACTATCACAGACTCCATTCCTCTTTTTCTCAAAGTTATCCTCCCTTACCTTCCTGCTGTCGCCCCATTTGTCACCCTTGCAATGTGACATAGTGAGAATTTAATAACTCAGGAACTAATACAATCAAGAGATAGCCACTTACTGCTTCTGAGGAGCAGATAATAGAATCTGCTCACCAAGGACTAATCATTGCTGTCATAGTGACACATGCCACGTCTCAGCACTGGTCTGCATTAGCGTTGTGTTTTTATTTTGTTTGTTTTAAAATTTATTATCCATGCTGTTATTCATTATCCCCAGGCCTCACTGATGTGGACCAGCTCCAAGAGGAAATAAGACGCAAACATTAGCAGACATCTTCCCTGAGTACAAATACATTTCAGAACTTGGAGCTCAGTTTCAGTCTTGTGATATTCATCTTTGGATAAGTTCCACTCAGACACATTTGCCTTAGTGATACTGCTAATGGAAAACAGGACCAGAATGGGGGTTATAGCCGTTGACACCAGGGTCCTGTAGCCTCTACCTCCACTCCAGCTGAGGCTGGCTTCTCCCATCTATCAAGGAACAATAGGAGCCAAGTTGACTTAGGAGAGCACTGGGTATTTATTGGGTACCCTGTGCAAACCAATGGGGGTTGGGGTGGAGGAAGAAACTGCTGGTCTCTCAGCAGAGTCTACTTGTTTAAAGGGCCCCCACGGTCCTAGAACATCCACAGACCCACCCACTCAGGGTGCTGAATGTGGGGGAGGAGACTGAGAGGGAACAATGTTGCTTGCTCAGCATTTGCCCCTTTTCCAGGCATTTCTCCCACTTCCGCACCGGACTAGTGCCCCTCTAGCTGCCGCCCTGGCCATCATTTCCAGAGTGGGTTGGTCTGCGGACATTCTAGGACTGTGGGGGCCCTTTAAACATGCGGACTCTGCTAAGAGACCGGCAGTTTCTTCCTCCACCCCAACCTCCACTGGTTTGCACAGTCAGAAGCAATGAGGCTTTATTTTCCCGGGAGGAGGGCCCACTTTTGACATCCAATTACATTACACATGAAAACAATGAGCTGAAATCAGTTGCTACTAATTGCTTAATGTAAAACTTTTCAAGCAAAAAGCAAATAGGTGAAGAGAGATTACCAAAAATGAAAATATTAATTGTATTTTTTTTGTCCATAGTATCTTTCATAGTATTCTCAACAATGGCCTCTTAGACCAATGGTTCTTAACATAGATGGCTAGCAGGAATCACCTGGTGAGCTTTTTAAAAATATTCCCATGTCCCTCCAAGATCAGTCATAAATCAAACTCCTAAGAAGGGAGCTGGTACAGTACTCCCTCACTTATCGCGGGTATTACGTTCTAGACCCCCCCCCCCCCCCCGCCCCATGATAGGTGAAAATCAGCGAAGTAGGAACCTTACATTTATTTTAGTATTTATATGTATTTTTTAAGGCTTTATAAACCCTTCCCACACACTTATAAACCGTTCCCAGTCCCTTATTAACCTTTCCCACTCCCTTATTAACATTTTCCACACTTTTATGAACACTACTTGTGTTCTTAAACATATTCTACACTCTTAAACCTATGTAACTTTAACATACACAGTACCACAAAATCCTGCAATGTAGCGAAAAGTCTGCGATAAATAAATATAATATTTTTAAAAATCCCACGATACAGTGAGGCTGCAATAAGTGAACCATGATATAGAGAGGGACTACTGTATATCCATATTTTTTAAGGCTCCTCGTGATATTTTCATATCAGCCACATTTGGATACAGTGCCCTAGACATTTCAACTTTCCCTCATATGAATCCTAAGACTCCCTCTTCACCTTTCTTTCCACCTAACTTCATTCTCTACTCTTTTTCCAAAACCTATTAAAAATTGCAGAAAAGTTGAGAGAACTCCACAGTGGTCACTTGTATAACATCTATCTAGATTCTACATTGTTCATATTTTACTACATTTGCTGTATCACATATCTATCCATCCATCTACTCAAACATTCCTTCATCTGACTTATTGATACAATTCTGAGTTGTGGCTCTCAACATTCCTCACTTGTAAACATTTTAGACCGCACATTATTAACATTTATAACATACCATGAACATTTTAGATTGTATATTAAAGTTCAATATTTATGGGTGGCTCTTTTCATCAGATAAAATTTACAGAAACTAAAGTGCACAAATCATAAGTGTACTAATCAACATGTTTTGACAAATGCATGCCCCCATGTAACTCAAACCCTCACTGAGAAACAAATATTTTGAGTTCCAACTACCTCTTCCCACTCAATTTCCATCCCTACTCCCAAAACAACTGCTATTCTGATTTTCTCACATTAGATTAGTTCTACCTGTCCTAGAACTTTGTATAAATAAAATAGTGCAGTGCATACTCTTTTGGTGAAGGATTTTGTCACTCAGCTTAAGATTCATTCCTTTTTTACATTTGTTAGTAGTTAATTGCTTTTTCTTGTTAATTTTATTACATTTGTATAAATACATCATAGTTTGTTCACCCATTCTCTTGTTGATGGACATTGGGTTTTTTCCCCATTTTTAGCTATTATAAATAAAGGTACTATGAACATTTTTGTACATACACATTTTTGTGGATATATGTTTTAATTTCTCTTAGGCAAGTACTTAGGGGTAGAATTGCTGAGGTGAGGGTAGGCACATGTTTAGTTTTGTAAGAAAATGGTCAGGTCTTCTTTCTAAAGTGTTCGAACCACTTTCCATCTGCTAATAATGTATGAGAGTTCTGATTGCTTGACATTTTCACAGCATTTAGTACTTTTAGTCATCTTACTTTTAGCTATTCTGGTAGGTATGTAGTGGCATATCATTGTGGCTTTAACATTTCCTTAATGATTAATGATTCTGATCACTTTTTCACATACTTATTGGCTGGTGATATATCTTTTGTGAATTATCTGTTTAAATTTTTTCCTATGTTTAACAAATTGTCTTTTAGTTTTGAGATTCAACTTGTTGATATTTAGTTAAGAGTTTCTGCATTCACGTCCTCAGAGAATATTGGTGTGATTTACTTTTAATGTAATATCTTTCTTTGGTTTGAGTATCAGGGTTATAATGATCTCAAAAAATGAGTTAATTTTATAAAACAGTTTGTGTTAATATATCCTTCCCATCTTTTTACTTACAATCTGTCTCTGACTTTACACTTACAATGTTGTAGATGGCATAAAATTGGGTTCTTGCTATTTTTTCCAGTCTATCTTTGGCTTAGAAGTGGACTGTTTTAGTCAATTTATATTTAATGTAATTAATGTATTGATACGGTTATTTGTTACTTATTTTCAGTTTGTCCAATCTACTATTTATTTATTTTTTCTTCTTTTCTGCTTTCTTTGGAGTTAATTGACTTTTTAATAGAATTACATTTTAATTTGCCTACTGCATTTTCAGCTATCCCTATTTGCATTAGTTTTTTTAAGTAGATATTCTAGGGATTATAATGAATATCCTTAACTTTCTACAATTTATGGCAGCCCCAAATTCAGTTCTCCAATTCCTTAAGCCAGTAAGATTTTCAATTTGTTTCCAAATTATGGTTACCCTGCACACTTGACTGTGGTCTACCATTAGGTAAAAACCCATAAAAATAAAAAATATTTTTAAAGGAAAGCTCAACCAGGGTCATTTTCTTCTTCCATGTGTCAACTCCCCTCTAGTTTCTGTTGATTATGGTCATGATTTAATGGCTTCACATAGTTGTTTGTTATTCTTTGTCCAGAGTTCATCATTGTCATCTGTGTGGCATCTGTGTGAGGCTTAGTCCAATATGAACTCTTACACTATTGGAAAACAGAACTCTATCTCTAATACTTTTACTACTTTTAGAGACAGTTGCAGAACAATTATTTGGATTTTTTTCTAGCAAGGCTATAAAATGTAGTAGTA
Organism: Furipterus horrens; assembly: GCF_987537825.1. NCBI lineage: Eukaryota > Metazoa > Chordata > Mammalia > Chiroptera > Furipteridae > Furipterus > Furipterus horrens. The sequence goes on from NW_028327177.1 coordinate 26,894,650, forward strand.
GTTAAGATCCTGGACTCTGCAGCTAAACTTCCTGGGTTCAGATCCCTTCTCTGATGTCGTGTGACTGTGCAAAATATTTGTCTTTACTGTGCTTCATTTTCTTCACCTTTAAAAATAGGGATAAATCCAAAGTATTTCCTAGATTTGTTGTGAGGTTTAAGTAAGTTAACATCTAAAGAGCTTGAAGGAGTGCCTGGTACATGGTAAATCATAGATAAGCCAGCTTCCCCGTAAATTTTGTGGTGCATAGGGTTTGGGACCAAGTCACCACCATTTTACAGATATGCAGACTGAAGATGCCAAACTATAAACAGATATCAAAAGCTATGGCTCCAGGCCCTTTGCTCACTTCACTATTTATTCAGTTTTCATCTTGCCCTCATCACTCATTACCCTTACTCTTTCAATAAAATGAACTTGCCTGAAGAAGGTTCACTCCAGTTTCATTCTCTGGGCTGGGAGGATCCCCACACCTCTTGTTAAAGAAGAGCATCCTGTTCTGAAGCTTTTCTGTCCTTTATGTTTGAAGGGCTTCCCCATTTGCATCGCCTAAAATAAAAGGCCTGTTCTCACGGACACTTTTCTCCTTGGTCTCATACCCCAGCTTTGAGTTCATCCTCTGAACCAATGACTTTTTCTAACAGGTTTAGTTTATTATTAATGATTCCCCTTAAACTTTATTCAAACCTTCGCTGGTGCAGCTGGACGTGATGAGGAGTGAGAGCTGGTGCTGTCAATTGTTCAGCCCTGTACGTCAGGAAGACTGGCACTTGCTCCACTCAGAATTTCCCTGTCCAGCTGTCGCATCCCACAAACCAACTTTTTAAAAAGCCACAGTGGTGGATTTCCCTTTTAAAAATACATCTGATGAGGCTGTGAGAGGAGGCTGATTTTGAAAATGGCTTAATTTCATCAGGGTTACAAAATTGGCCTAAAGCCTGCAGGGGATGTATACAGTATTCCCTCACTTATCGCGGGTATTATGTTCTAGACCCCACCTGCCATAGGTGAAAATCCGTGAAGTAGAAACTTTACATTTATTTTAGTACTTATATATATTTTAAGGCTTTATAAGCCCTTCCCACACACTTATAAACCGTTCCCAGTCCCTTATTAACCTTTCCCACTGTCTTATTAAGCTTTTCCACACTTATAAACACTACTTATGTCCTTAAACGTATTCTACACTCTTAAACCTACATAACTTTAACAACATACGTATACAGTACCACAAAATCCCGCGATATAGCAAAAAGTCCGTGATAAATAATTAAATATAATAATATTTTTAAAAATCCCACAATACAGTGAGGCCGCGATAAGTGAACCGCAATATAGAGAGGGCCTGCTGTATATATTCTTAAGCCTTTGAATTCAAATGTTTTTAGATAGTATGGGCACCAGGGGTTTGTAACCCTTGTAGCAAGTTCTCTCTAGGGGCTTCTAGAAGAGTACAAGAAACCCTGGGTTTTGGCTCTGCCATTGGCACTTGAGTCAAGGGTGCAGAGACAAGAAAATATCAACAGTAGTAGATTCATGTCTGAATACAGTCACCAGAGATACAGAAACACACCTCATAGGCCCAAGTCTCAGTTTATCAGTCCCAAGTCCAGCTGCTATCACAGGTTATTTAGGTTTCTCTTATGGACTCACAAGATACAATTGAAAAAATCCACATGTACAGCCTCGTTTTATATTTCAAAAGCTCAAGCCTAACACAATGTCATTTGTAGACAATTAGCATAAAGAATAAACTTGGATACTCCTATACAAGTCAGGAATGACTCAATATTTAATTGAATGAAACGAAGTTGGTCTGGGTCCTTAGAACTTCAGAGGAGAGCTTGGAACTCCAGTAGGGGCTGCTGGAGCTGCAGACCACAGTTGAATGTTCCTCACAGTCTCCCCTAAAGCCTCCTCACCTCAAGTCTTACTCTGAGACTCTCCCCTCCCTCCTCAACTGGAACTCTAATCACTAGCCATTTGATAGTGTCTCTTTCCCGCTCAAAATGCTTCCAATGACTCCCAGGGCCCTCAGCAGAAATCCCAATTCAATTATTTGACTTAGAGGGTCAATATCATGACGTTAAGTAGCTCGTCAGCCTGAACTTTCACCACACCCCTCTCTCCATTCCCTGACCCCAACCCTGTACTCCAGAGACAGAGCCCTAGGTGGGTTATGCCCAGCCTCTGCCATGTTGCTTCCTCCGCCTGGGCAGCTGCCTGTCCCCAAACCCCACACCCACTATTTTCATTTCCTATTGCTGTTGAAACAAATTTCCACAAACTTAGTGGCTTAAAAAAAAAGTGTATTCCCTTAGATTTCTGAAAGTCAGAAGTCTGAAATCAGTTGAACTGGGCTCAAGTCCAGGCATTGGCCTGGCTGATTCTTTCCGGAAGCTCTGAAAAGAGACTCCATCTCCTTGCCTTGGTCAGCTTCTAGGGGCCGCCTGTATTTCCTGACTGTGGCCCCTCCTCCATCTCCGAAGCTCATTACTTCAATCTCTGCTTTCTCCGCTGCTGAAGAAGTCAAATCCCGCCCCTCCCCGCCCCCCGGCCTCTCTCTTATGAGGACCCTTGTAATTACATTGTAATTACATTTAGGGCCACCCAGATGACCGGGGATAACCTCCCATGTCAAGATCCTTCACCTAATCACATTCGCAAAATTCCCTTTGCCATATAGGGTGACATCCACAGATTCTGGCAATTAAGAGTTGGACACCTTTGAGGACTCACCAACCCGGCAAACCCCCATCTGCCCTCTGGGTTGTGCTCAGACTTTATTTTTCTCCTCTGAGAGGCCTCCCTGATCTCCACGGCTGGGTTCAGGGGTCAGACTCCCTGGTGTGTAGCACGTTGCACACCAGATTAAATTGCCTTTTTGTCTCCCTTCTCTCAGCTATTAGCTGCTTGGAGGCTGGGATCCCATTCACGTTCTTCCTCGAGGTCTGGCACATAATACCTGCCTAACATATGTTTACAGAGATGAAAGTGCCTTCTACCTGACAACTTCAAGATGCACAGCCCTGATGAAGTTGGCACAGAGGTCCGTCCCTTGGTCAAGGTGATAGAGGAGCGTGAAGAAAGCAGAGCTATAGCTAGGCGTGCTGGCTGGACTGGTCACATTAAGACCCAGAGGTTTGTCCCTTGTGTCTGGACTCTAGAGCTTTGCCTCAGGTGTACAACAGCCCATCAGCACTGGAGCCCTGGGCTCCTCAAGTCACGTGCATTGCTCCCTGCAACTTTCCCGTGGCTCTGACCCCAGAAACGTGGCCCTTAGGAACAAGTGCTCAGAGTCCAACTTCATTGCACTTCCATGGTAACCCGTGACTGGCTCATTTAGACACTGATTAACTTTCCAGAGAAACACAATCATTAGGCAAATTCCATCCGCCTATCAGGGAAGATATAAACATAAGCAAACATTAACCTAGACACACAGGTTTACAGCCCACAGCGGCCTTTGGATACAGGCGATGCCAGCTTGCCCCTGGGCCCAGGTGGCTGCTTGGTTGAAGGGAGTGAAGCTGACAGTAATGTGCTTCCTATTTATGCCAACAGATATGGGACCACGGTCCCCTGAATGTGGACTTGTACATCCCCAAAGTTTACATACAGGCAGGAAATACAAACACACGTACCCCCCAAAGCTAAATTAGGTCATCACAGCTGCACATGGTTACTTCTAACAAGGCTAACCTAGTTTTAATTATTTATGCCTAAACATATAAATCACTATAAATGGCTTGCAGAATGCATGTACAAAGGGAAAGAAGTCTTGGAAACATGAGACCCTGCCCAAGCAGGCATCCTGCCCTTGGCTCCTGCAGACAGCAAGCTCGAGCTGTTACCTGCTGCCTTCCTTTGCTTCATGGTTGAGGTAGGGTGGGTGGGAGAGGCTTCTTTTGGATGATGAAGGGTGGAAACAAAAAGCATACACCTCTTTGAAAATGCCAGGATAGTGTAGGACTGACCACCCCGCTCCCTGGCATCCACTCGGCCACTTCTGCCATTCCCACCCCCTTAGGTGTCTGGTGCTAGTGGCTGGACATTCTGGCACTCACAGTCAAAATGCTGGTCCTACTGGAAGCATAGAGTCCCTCAGCTGGCTGGCCCTGTCTGTGGAGTCTTTGACCCTTTCAGGCAGTTCAGAGGACTCCCTCCCTATTTCTCCAAGAAGCTCCTTTCCACTCTCAACTCTCCTCCCTCTCTCCCCCTGCTCTGCATCCTGGGCAAGGGAGAAAGACAACCACAGAGAGGGACCTTGGAATAAGTAAGAAATGTGAGTTTGATTCTGAAATGTCACATACTAGTGTTAATTGTAAAACTGGGATTTTTTTTTTTTCTCTCTGAAATCAACCCTGGCTTGACAGGTAGTTTAGGGTCATGGTTCGGAGCATGAATTTTGGAGTCAGGCAGACCTGGCTTAGTGATGGTTCTGCCATTTATAAGTTGTATGCCTTTGAGCAAACTAGTCCACCTTATCACTCCTTAGTTTTCCCATCCATAACATACACTAACAGTGATACCTACCTCACAGGATTATTATGAAAACTAAATGAAATTGTGCATGTAAAAGCCTTAAGATTTTCTTGTATATATAGCAAATGATCAGTAAGCATTAGCTATTGACAGGGATAGGATTGTGGGTACTATAAGAGCAACAAGTAGAAACTAGTTAGAGAATGTTAGTGAATCAACCACTGTGTCATCTCCATTTCATATTCAGCATAGATGAAGGTATGTATGGCAGGTGGAAACCTTTTCCCAGAGCACATGGCAGGTGAGGTCCCTTAGGATGGAATTCTGAAAGTCTACCTCAAATACCTCCTGGATCTCTAAGTTAATGCACAGAGTCGTATCTTGATCCTGCATGGTTTCTTTGAGAAATGGCCCAAAGAAAAGTATTTCAACAGTAACTGTCACAGGTAGGTTAAGTGCCAAAGGAAGAATGCTGAGCCACCAGTTTGTCAAGAGCGAGGCCTTTCAGCTTCATATTATAGGTCTGAGAAAAAAAAAAACAAAAAAACAAAAAACAACAAAGGAAATGGTTCAGGGATAGCTTTAACTCACGGAGCCGACAGCCCTTTGGAGTCAAAAGCTATTTCCCACAGGTATCAGGTCAGAACCTCAGAACCTTTAAAGAAGAAGCTACCCAAGGCTGAAGTAACCATAAACAGATCCACCTGGGTTTTGTGGTGGATAAGGTTCAACATTACATCCAGATGTCTAGAGTGTGAGACACATATGTTGGTATCAGAAAGTGTTTATAAAATTCTTAGTTGAACTTCATACTGGGTTAGGTACTGGGATAAATCAAACTGAAACTAAATTACAGGCCCCACCCTTGTAAGGAAGGGCTGGAATTGATTCCAGGTTTCAAAGAACTGGACAGAAAACCAGAAGACGGGAATCATATGAGCAATAAGGACTTGCCCCACATTCTCAGCTGTTTCCCAATTCCAGGAACAATGCTGTGGTAGACATGGCAAAGTAATCAGGAGCTTTGTTAAGATCTGGTTTCCTAGGTGAGCCCACGATGGTAAGAAAGCCCCCTCCCTGGGGACATCTGACTTCTTTCCATTGCTGGGCGTTTAATGAGATACTCTACCTAGCAACCTCCTTGTGAGGGAGGGGAAGTGAATGCTTTACCTTCTCCACCCCCCAACCCCCCAAAATCTAGCTCAACTGTGCTGAGTTACTCTTTTTGGACCTTTCTACTAAATGCAAGCATTTATATCTCTGTTTGATCATGACTTCCTTTTCTGGCAAATAAGTAGAAATGATTTTAATGTGTTTTTTGGTTTGGTTTGGTTTTTTTCACCCCAGTGTTGGCTATAAACACAGGTTCGTATTTTTAGGTTTGACTCTGGGAAGCAGGACAGAATACAATCAGACCAGGCCAAGAGCTCCAGTATAGAACCAGTTCAGGTCAACATTTGTTTGCTTTTGGGGGATGTTCTCAATGCACAGTGCTCAGAGGGGAAATGCCCAGACATGTTATTCTTGTGGAAAAAGAAGGAGGTATAGATAAAAGACTTTCAGATAGGGGCCTCTATCAGCAAACTGAAGCTCAACAAATTCCAGCTTATATCTACGCCTCAGAACAATGACAGAAAGTTTCTCCAGAAACACACAAATACGTTTGAAGTTTGCTAGAGCTGTTATCTTTAAAATAGTCTATAAATTCCATTCTTCCTTTGATGGATATGAGGTGAAGGGACTGAAAAGGATAGCAATCCACCACCTCACACATCACTCTACTTCCCACCAGTGTTTAAACTATTCAGGCAAACTTTCTTTAGCAAACTGAAGATAACCCTGAAATAGCTGGAGTAGCTGGTGGCAACATTTTTCCCCCTAGCCAATTAAAACAAATAATTTTGTTTTCCAACCTTTACCGCTGAAAGCACTGGGCAAGCCAGAACAACATTTCCATCAAAGAAATTGTAAGTCAATCTGATGTGCTGGGGGTGAGGTCAGAAAACAGAAGATTTGACCAAAAAGATAAGATAGAAAGCTCATTCTTTGCATTCTGTTGAATGAGCTTACAGAGGATTTTCTAGAAATACTTGGCATTAAAAAGGTTGCATGCACATGGACAGGGCATGTGAAGGCATAAGCCACAGAGGCTGATTCTGGTAGTCAAGCAGAGAGGAGTTAATGACAAGGAAGCTGACTAACTCACAGCATCAGCAGGTGCCTGGAGAACCAATCTCATGGAACAGCACCCGCATCTATGCTACGGAACTGCCCTGACGGGAAGCTGCAGCCTCGTGGCTGTCTCACCAAGGACAAAAGGCTACCAGCATTGACATTCCACTGACACTATTCCCATTCTTCCAAAAGAAACCTCTGCTGCTCCACTTGCCAGCAAAGTGGTTCCCACCCAGAGCCTTTTTCCTTAAAGGCCTCGCTTCCGTGTCAAATGCAGCTCTGATTCCTGGGACTCAGATCACATGCCTGGGCTCTAATTGTAGAAGAATTTGGGAACTGATTTTCTGGATTCTTCCTGGTGAAAGTAGGACTCATAAAGCTGGAATTTCCCAACTAGATCAAAAGCAGGTTAAAAAGTTGCTGGACAGCCAGGAAACATGGCAACTGCTTCATATAACCCTTTAGTTAACTGAAGGCCAATGTATGCCACCCACCAATGTTCAGTACAGTGTCAAATACAACCAAATTCTCTGCATAAACCATCCAGCTCTCTCTCATGCAAGTTAACACAACTTCTCTGCCTGAAATGGGTATAATCAAACTCAAACTCTAGTGGGCTGGGATTGAGAAAAACCTCAGAAATAATAATAATAATAATAATAATAATAATAATAATAATAATAATAATAATAATAATAATAGAAGCCATCTTATCTTGTATTGGAGAAAACTGGCCAACAATATTTATGATATAAAACTTTCAGGAGACACTTGTTTGGTGATTAAGGAATTATCAAGTACTGAGTACCTCTCTTTTCTGGCTAGCTTATCCCTTAGTGTCATGCAAGAGAGAATAGCAAACCCAGAGTTATGTCTCCAGCCTCCTCTCAAGAGATAGGCTTTGGGTTCTGGGTGTTGCATCTCTGGGGACAGAGCTGCCTCCTCATAATGCAGTTGTCCAGAGCAACACAGTGGGAACTTTTAGCTGTGAGTGACGACTTTTCTGAGCTGGGCAGCCCCTGGCCAGATGGTAAGTTTCCCTTTCAAACCTCAGAGTCTCCCAATTCCACTCCACATCCATTTCTCCCTAAGCTGCTCTCTGGGAAAGGACCACAGTCAAGTACAAAGTCTTTCATTCTTGTCTGTTTGCCTTGGAATCCTGGCAGCCCTTGAAGGTCTCCTCAGAGAGGGTGTCTGTAACCCAGTGTGAGATGCTGCCAGCAGCTTCTCAGGAACTGGAAGTGGAAGTGGTACTAGAATCCAGCTCTCCCCTCTCCCATGATGGCACCTCTTGTTCAAGAATATTTGCATTATAAGAACAGACGTATAAATCAATGGAACAGAACAGAGAGCCCAGAAATAAATCCAGGTCTATATGGTCAACTAATATTTGACAAAGGGGGAAGGAACATAAAGTGGAGTAGAAGAGCCTCTTCAACAAATGGTGTTGGGAGAACTGGACAGGGATGTACAAAAAAATGAAACTAGGCGACCAATTTACACCGCACACCAGAATAAACTCAAGAGGGATCAAAGACTTAAATGTAAGTTGTCACACTATAAAAGTTTTAGAGGAAAACATAGGCAGTAAAATCTCAGATGTCCCACAAAGCAGTATTTTCACTGATATCTCCTAAGGCAAGGGAAATAAAGGAAAGAATAAACAAATGGGACTACATCAAACTAAAGAGTTTCTGCTCAGCAAAAGAAAACATCAGCAAGATGAAAAGGGAACCAACCATATGGGAAAATATATTTGCCAATGATGCCTCAGACAAGGGATTGATCTCCAAAATATATAAAGAACTTATATGATTCAACACCAAGAAGACAGACAGCCCAATTAAAAATGGACAAAGGACCTGAATAAACACTTCTCCAAGGAGGACATACAGAGGGTCCAAAGGCATATGAAAGAATGCTCAACATCACTAGCCATCAGAGAGATGCAAATAAAAACCACAATGAGATACCATTTTACACCAGTCAGAATGGCCATCATCAACAAATCAACAAACAACAAGTGCTGGCGAGGATGCAGAGAAAAGGGAACCCTGGTGCACTGTTGGTGGGAATGCAGACTGGTGCAGCCACTATGGAAAACAGTATGGAATGTCCTCAAAAAACTAAAAACGGAACTGCCTTTTGAACCAGCAATTCCATTGCTAGGATTATATGTGAAGAATCCTGAAACACCAATTCAAAAGAACTTATGCATCCCTATGTTCAGAGCAGCACTATTTATAATAGCCAAGTGCTGGGAACAGCCTAAGTGCCCATCTGTAGATGAGTGGATTAAAAAACTGGTACATTTACACAATGGAGTACCATGTAGCAGGAAGAAAGAAGGAACTTCTACCATTTGCAACAACATGGATGGAACTAGAGAGAATTATGCTTAGTGAAATAAGCCAGACAATGAAAGAAAAATACCATGTGATATCACCTAATACAGGAAACTAATGAACAACACAAACAAATGAGCAAAATTGAACCAGAGGCAGGTAAACAAGGAGCAGACTAACAATGACAAGGGGGGAGATGGGAGGGAGAGAAGAGGGTACAAAGGGGAAGGGTCTAGTCAAAGAACATGTATAAATGACCCATAGACATAGGCAACGGGGTGGGGACTGACTGTGGGAGAAGGGGTGGGCAGGGTGGAGGAAGCAATGGGGGAAAATGTGGGACAGATGTAATAGAAAAACAAACAAAAATTTTTAGTTGGGGGAAAGAAATGAAAGCAAAATAAATTAAAAAAAAAAAAAAGAATATTTGCATTAACAGAGGACAGAGACTTAAGCCAAAGGACCGAGTTTCCCCTTGTGAAGTGGCAGTCACCGCTGAGCCCTCATGTGAAGGAGACGTGGCTGAGGATCGGTACCGCGTTTCCCGAGAAGCCTCACGGAGGTGACGACGGAGGAGCCAAGCAGCAGCCCCAGGCTTCTGCACCTGGCTGGAAGTCTGGTGCCCCCGCTCACAGGGAGCCCATCCAAGGCACCTCAAGGCCTTTGCTTTCCAGCTCTTTCCACCCCATGGCTGTGAAGCCTGTTTCGCTCTCCCCTCACAGCCAGGGAAATACTAGCCTCCGTCCCACAGGCCAAGTCCAGCTTCTGTTACCAGCTCAGCTTAGCGAAGCCTGTCCCTGGGAGGGAGAACCCACACGTTTCCTCCTGTCTCAAACGAGGGAGTTGCACTACATGGTCTTTAAGGCACCCCCTGGGCCGGGCTCTGCGGTCCCATGAGAATGCCGGCAGAGGAGGGATAACCGTGCAAGAGCAGCCTGCAAACAGGCTGTGAAGAAGGGTTCAGTCAGGACGTAGCAGCCTATAGGCCAGGAGTAAATCTTGATTCTAATCGGAACCTGAAATGGGACCAACAGTCAAGACTGCAATGCCAAAAGCCAAGATGTTCTGACGACAGCAGTGGTTTGTTCAACACAAAGAAAGTAGCTTTCGAGGCTCTTTGGGTTTAAGGGAGTCTGTCTTCATGCTGTCTGCGCTCGTCTTTGCTCATTCAATATTTAGAGAGCAAAGAACAAAGCCTACCTCACCTTGGGAATCCGCCAGCCTTTCTCACGGCATCACTACACCTGTTGCCCCAGACATACAGCTGAACAAACGGCGCAAATGATAGCTTAATTTCCAAATAAACTTCTTAATCTTATTATAAGACTGATGTCTGTCTATGTAAAAATGTATTATGACCCTATTTAAGCTGTAGCCTACCCAGTCCAGTCTCAGCATAAGACCACAACACATGAAAGAGAGTCTGGCTGCCAAAAAGCAAGTATATTTAACTTAAATCTTTTATTTGGGCTTCTTGACCATCAGAAAGGAGACAGATGTCTGGGCAATATTGCTCAGAGTCCTTCTTTGCTCTTCCATCTGTTCCCTTCTTACTCCGCACATGAGCTGGCTTTTCTCTCCTCTGAAATCTTGGGAGAGACCCCTCTCTGATGCTTGTCTGGGTGCTTCTTATCTCTCTGCCCTTCTCACTTTCCGCATCACAGAAGCTCCTAAGACCTGGTCTGGCAACACAGAGCCCTTGTGGAAGGCGAGGGAGGGCAGTACATGTGCATTAGGACAGCAGATCTGAACAGGATCAGATATCTGCCAAAGCAGATAAATGTTAGTTCATCACACATTTGCACCCGTTTCCTTTGGCTCCACCTACTTCCTCATTTTACCAAATGCTTGTGAATTTCTAAATGTGTGGCAGCACCTCAGGTAAAGAACGGAAGGTAGGCTGATATCTGTGGGACAGAGGTAGAAGAAATACAAATACCTACAAAATAAAACTGTGAGTTATTGGTAGAAGTCATTGGTGTGAAGGGTAAGGAGGAGGGGAGAAAAAGGGAGCAGTGGTACTGACTGATTTCAGTCTGCCTGCGTGTCTGTTATGCTGGAGCAGGTTCAACAAATAATAATGACAATAGTGCTGTATTTACTGAGTTGGTTATATGCCAGTTACTTTGCACAGAATGTTCTCCATTTATTTTGCATAATGACTCTGCAAGGTAATACCCCTCTGTTGCAGAGAGAGAACTTAAGGCTCAGAGAGGTCAAACCATTTGCTCAAGGCTTCACCTGTTAGCAAGTGGTGGAGTTGGGATTTTAACCTGAACAGCCTGACTGAGGGACGAGGCCATTAGTTTCTCCGTGTGCTTTACTGCTTCCTCACAAGGAGAGGCTTTGTTTGGGGAGGTGGAGAGACATATACAGGGACTCAAACGAGGTCACAGGCACGTGGGCAGGACTGGTGTTTTCTGCATAAGAAAGATAGAAGCTGGGGAAAATCCCACTTATCATTCGGCAGGCTAAGATAAACAACCCCAATAAATGAATAGCTGAACACAAAAAGTTTATTTCCTGCTCCTGGAAATGCCAATCAGATGGTCTTGGTCAGGCAGTGCTCTTGGGCTTAGCCTCCACACAGGGACTCGGGGACCCAGGCCTCCACCCCTTAGTGATGCAAGGTGGGAAGAGAGTGAGGGAAGATGCACTGGCTCCTTAACCACCTCAGCTGGAAAGGTCCACATCACTCAGGCTCCTATCTCACTGGACAGGATTAATCACCCATGGTGGGCCGTGGGGCTCAGAAATGTAGTCCCTGGCTGGTCAGCTGCCTCTCAACAGTGACTCTACACTCTGGATGAAGACCATGACTCTTCAGGGATCAACTAGCGATTTCTATCACAAGCACACTTGAGAGAAGGGATGGGGAGCAATACGATAGCCTGGCAAATGCTGGCAAATGGCACCTGAACTTCGGCATCATATGGGCTGCCCTGGCAGTGGGACACTTTAGGGACTTAGACTGGGGGTGTCTCTTCAGGGGTAGATCCAGGAGGTCAAGCTCATTCCCCAGGCATGTGTGGCTCTATGAATCTTGGCCTTGCCACCTAGATTGGAGTCTGCCATAGCATGCAGTCCAATGTCATTGTGTCTGACCCCAAAGGCAGCCTTGCCAGAGAACTGGTTTTGAGAGCAAGACCATCTTTCCTATGGGTTTAGCTCAAAACAGTTACATCTGGTCACACGACTTACTGAGGTTTTTAATGAGCTTCTATTGACAGGTCACTCTGGGAGTCTAGGCAAGACATATTGAATTCCAGGATCTAAATCTGCAGGCTGAAGACAGTTACAGAAAAAATTTGAATAAATGCTGCTCTCCGAAGGGAAAGGGGCCAGAAAAAAGGGTGGACAGATTCTTAGACACACAAACAAACAAAAATCCACTAAGCTATTCTCTGGGTTATATTTCAAATTTCAACTTTTTATGTCCCCCCCCCCCCCCCCCCCCGATTTTGGTTAATCATGGCTCCTGTGTCCCTTGGAAGTTTGTTGAGATTATTCGTTTTGGAAAGGCGTTTCCTGCTTCTTTTCCATGCGCAACTATTTATTTAGTCAGCTGGTTCTCATTTCTGAGTGTAGGTTCAATGGTCCAGCTAAAGGATAATGGGCCAAAATGTCTCAAATAAAACTTAAATAAATAAATAACTTTGATACTTGCTTTCAGGAGCAGATAAATGCAGTATTGAATCTGTTGGGACTAACCCAGACTCTCTTCGGGAAATGTCCCTAGACGGAAATAATAGTGAATTTGAAAAGTTTTGAGTTGCAGATTTTCTGAAATCCCAGTATTTTTTTGTTGTACATCTGACACTTTGAACTCGGAAAATGATCTGTAACAGCTCTTCAAAATACCCTTTGGAGGAAACCTGCAAAATTTCCCTTAGTTTCCAGATGAGAAAATAGGCTCTGGGAGCACAGGCAATGCTTCCAAGGCCGCAGGGAAAGCACAGAACTTGGAGGTCTGAACCCCAGCTGCTCATTTGGCTGCTCACCCCTGATCAAGCCGCCTCATGAGGCCACTTTCTTACCAAAACAGGGCTGGCTCACACAGACCTCGTGAGTTGCTGTGAGACTTTTCAGAACAATTGTAGAAATTTCTGTTTGAATGAGTGCTCAGTGCTTTAGTCCATGTTGTAATATCAGCAGTCACATTAAAAGGCCTCCAGAAAGCAGTTCTTCCTTTACTTGAAACTCTTCTTTACCTACCAGCCTCGCTCCTCTGGCTCCACTTCCTCCCTCCACTGTGACACCTCCCCACATCTCTTTCTCTCTCTCCATCTCTCTTGCATGTTAGCACTTCATCGAACTCAACTGTTTTCCTGATGCCTCCCTCCACCACACTGTCTTCTGCAGACAACCCGTTCCCCTCTCTGCAGGAGCACAGCCAGTTCCAGTGGCCAGGGCTCAGGGAGAAAGTGGATTTGGGGCCCAAGCTGCTGTGCGTGCCAGTGTCCAGGACGGGCCGGGAGCACGTCAGTGGGGAATGGCAGAGTCTCACGCAGCAGGTCACAAACTTGGACAAAGAGGCAGGTGGAACTCTGAATCAACATTGGTGTCAGATCAGCCATAGAGCAGACATAGACATGGTGTCATGGAAAAGGGCTCTCTGGACATGCAGTCAGAGATCCTGCCTTCAAATCCTGCCTCTGACAATTGCCAGCTGTGTGACTCTGGACAAATGTCCTAACGTCTCTGAACCCCATCTCTTCATCTATAAAAATGGAGACTACAACAATATTAGCAAATACTTACATAGCTCTTACTGTGTCCCAGATGTTTTTCTGAACATGTTACATACACAAACTCCTTTAGTCCTCACACCAGTGCTATGAAGCATGTACTATCATTAGCTCATTGTAGTTACAGAAAGGGAGGCACAGAGAAGTTTAGCAATTTCCCCAAGACTATATGAATTGTGGTGGCTGAACTGTGTTTTGAACCCAGACAGACGGCCTCTGTTATCTCAAGGGGTTACTATGAGCTTTGTAAAGCTTCCAGCTCAGTTCCTGACACAGAGTAAACACTCAATAAAGATTCAGAAGAGGCTTGAGGTGCAGATAGGCAGGGATAGTGTCAGAGAAGACCAGTGAAGGGAAGGAGGCTGAGTGGCACACATGGAAAGCCAGGCTGGAAGAGGGTAAGAAGTTGGCTGCACTGACAGACCAAGTTGGGGTCCAAGGTTTGAACCAGGCCCAAGCTCTTAGCTTAGCTGGTACTTCTTCCAGGAAGCCTTCCCTGATCTTGTATGCCCCACTTAGGGGCCACTTCTCTTTAGCATATCCTTTGGAGTGGGGACCAGGCTCCTGTGGCAGCACTGGCCACACTGCGTGGTAATCACTCACACTTGCTTCTTCCCCTGACTCTGGGCTAAGTGGCAGCTTTGGCCTGCTGACCTGTGTACCTCCAGTGTCTGGCGTCCAACCCGACATGAAGTGGGTCTCAAGGCTCTACTTGAATAAATGAATGAATGAAGAAACCAGCACCAAGGATCCCCAGGCAAGCAGACTGACAGTGTTCCTGCCTCTCCTCTGAGCATTTAGGTTCTTATAGTGTGAGCCCCACTAAGCAGTGTGCCCAGCCTTCTTCCCACACCAGATGTGGGTGGTCAGGGTGGTGGGTCTGTGGGACTGCAGGGCGTGTGGCTGGGCCTGTGGCCAGGCAGCAGACAGCGTCTAGTAGCTCAGCGTCAGCAGGGCCTGAAGGAGGACCTGTGAGCAGTCCACCTCCACTTTTAGGTCTCTCTGTCCCCTGTGGCCCAGACCACAGTTGACCCAGGAGAGTGTCCAGAACAGCTAGGAATGACACGCTGGGAAGTCACCCTTCCACAGCAGTCTTCTCACTGTTTTAGGGCCCTTGAGGCCTTCCCAGGGGGGTTCACATAACGTCTGGATGGAGCACACCACAGAAATACTCCTCTCAGCAGACTTACATGGCAGCTTTTCTTACCAAGGTCCATCCCTAACACGGCAGGCACTGGGGTCCCCACCCCCATGCCAATCAGCCCATCTAGACCCTCTTTCCTCATTGACACAGGCTCTTCCGGCTCCTTCCAAGCCTGAGGTGGTGGGGAGCAGCTCCCTCAGGTTCCCATGGGAAACTCTAGGGGAATTCCAAGCCCCATAGATCGCCTGTCATCTGAACTTGGCCTCTCTCACAGTTGCTCAAGAACTGGCACTGAGAGTGGGAGGTCAGCACAAAATGCCTTGGTTTTCTTTCCCCAGTGCACTCACCCCAGCCAAGCCCCAGTGCTCAGAAGTGCCTTATTGTGTAAGCAGGGAACAGGCATGCCAAGATGTAATAGATTTTGGCACAAAGTGTAAAATCAATATATAATCATCTAACAAGCCCAAGGTCAATCCTTAAGGTTTCACTTTGCAGCTTCCACCAGGCCAGGTTATTTCTACAAAGCAAGGCAGGCAAAGTCATAGTCACCCAGGGCACGGGGCACAATGTCCAAACTTGACCCTTCCAGGTTGGGAAAATATATAGGCTTGAAACTTGTACCTCCAAATTGTACTCTTTGCACCTCAAGTTTGGATTGCAAGTTATAGAAGGAAACACAGGTCAAAGCAGTCATTGTGCTGGAGAGGCCCAGGTGACTCTTGCTGGCAGAGATAAAGGGTTATCTGTTCTCTGGAAAATGCAGTGCAGGAAACATTCCAGTCAGCCCTCAGATATTCCGCAATAATACACATTCTCTATAAATGAAATTGTCGTTGTGACGTACAAGAAATGCTGAAGCTAGAGGCTGACTGAAGCTGACAGGGCAGGCTGGTCTGGTGGAAGCGTGCATGTTGAGAGTGGATTGGGCCAGGCTGCAGATCAGCTGGGTGGGCGGCTGCTTCCTGGGTGTGATCTGGGGTGAGGTGGAGCATCGTGACACTAGGAGGAGAAGGGTCCAGCCTCAATTCCACTCCCAAGACCTCTGCAAGTCCCTGACCCGAGTAAATGGAGATGGTAGTATCTGCTCTACCTCTCAGGGCTGTCATGAGGTTTAAACCAAGTGACAAGCCTATGTGGCTGTGCTGGCTAGGAAGCTATTGTTTCTTGGCTCTAACCCTGCCTCTGCTCTGTGAAGCTGGGGCTGGGACTCTGCAAACCACGGTTCTCCTTTGTCAGCGGCTCCCTGTTTGACACTGACGATGAGGAGTGGTAGTTGCAGACCACAGTGAGGCAGGCAAGGCCCCTAGGGTGCAAAACATAAGAAGCACTTACTCTCAGCTGTGGACCCTGCCCCTCACCACCCTACCCGAATGCCCCCAGAGATTCAGACTAAGTGCCATTCTTTAACACTTGAAATTTACAAACATGTACTTTGGTCTCATGGAGCACCAACCACCTGAACATTCCCAGTAATTGTCTGAATGATTTAGATTTCTTTCTTTCTTTTCCTCTCTCCAATGACAATAGACAAGTTGCTTTTAACCAGCGAAGGAGCATTCAGGGCTTCAATATGGCTGCAGAAATTCCTGAGGGTTGTAGGCCTGGGAAAGTCCTTGCCTCCCGTCTCTGGAGGAGGTGAGCCTTGGTTAATGGGAGGAGGGTGAGATGACTCGGGTGGCCTGGGTTCCATTGCTGTCAGCGCCGTCCACAGCCTGCAGATGGCCCACACTGGCCCTGCCAGAGGGAAGGACATAGAGCAAAGGACAGATGAGCAGCTAACAAGGATGGGTTTGGAAGAAGGAATGAAAAGAAGTCTAAATCGCGAAGAAGGAAAAAGAGGCAGCCAGAGTTCAGAGGAGCTGCTCACCAAGAACAACCAGCTGTTCGTGTGGGCATTAGCACGCCCTGTTCCACTGAAACCGTGATTCCATCTGGCTTACAGAAAACAAAATCTATAGTGTTTAGTGATTTTGTTCCCATAATAACATTAAATGAACAAACAACATCTTTAGCTCTGCTTGGAGAAATAAACAGGCCATTCTAATGGAGTGATGCTGAAGTATGAAATTCACTCTGATTCACCTCTGCCCCCTGCCCCCCTGACACACACACCTACTGCTCTTACCAGTATTGACATAACAAGTGCCAAATCAGTAAGCTGTTGATATTATGCTCTTGGGCATTTTGGTCATAACTGCCATGTGATCTTTATGTTTCTATTTCACCTGGGGCCTAACTCAGGCTGGCCAAATCCCACAAACAGCAGCTTAGGGCCAGAGAACGGAACTTTTTTTTTTTCCACGCAAGGAAGTGATAGAAACAGACCAAGCGCAGTAGCTTTCAGAAAGATTCTTTATCTTACACTCTTTAACATATAATTTAGAAATGTGCTCTGTCAGTAGTACTATATTAGTTTGCTAGAGCTGCTATAACAAGGTACCACAGACTGGGTGATTTAAACAACAGAAGTTTAATTTTCACAATTCTGGAGGTTAAAGTCCAAGATCAAGGTGTCAGCAGGATTAAGATGACCACCTTATCCCTGTGTCTTCACACAGCCTTTCCTCTGTGTGTCTTTATCCTAATTTCCTCTTCTTATAAGGATGCCAGTGGTATTGGACTAAGGCCCACCCACATGACCTCATTTTACCTTAATTACCTCTTTAAAGACCCTGCCTCTGAATAGACTCACATTCTCAGGTATTGCAGGTTAGGACTTCAACATTTCGTATGAACTTGGTGTGTATTGGGGAGGAACACAATTCAGCCCATAAAATACTAGTGATGATAATCGCAATAACAGCTAACATACATTTCCTGAAGGATTACCAAGTAAGTGTTTGGAATTGTACTAAACACTCAACTTGAATTTAATTCTTAAAAACAGTTTTATATGGTAGGTACCATCATACTTCTCATTTGACATATCAGTAATGAAGGCTTTAGGATGTTAAGTGACTTACCCTAGGTTACATTACTAAGAAGTATTGAATTGAAAGTATGAAGTATATCATAATGTGGCCCTAGGTCTGTCCAGCTCCAAAGTAATCCATGTGTCAGAGGATCCTGCAACTATTTCCCTTTCCACGAAATTAATAAAAACAATTTACTAACCCTTAGCATATATACATTGGAGAGAATAAGGTGACATATCTTTGGAAGACAAATAATTTAAACATTTTAAAGGAAGAATATAATATATGCCATTTCTGGGTGATAAGCAGTTTCACAATTGAAACTAAGCTAAAGAAAAAGGAAAGCCATGAATAATTAAACTTCATTTGTTGATGTTCTTGGCATTGCATTAGAAAACAAATGATGTCTATCAATTTTGGAGAAACCCCAGATCTCAAGAACACACATTGTGCTATGAAATTTGAATCTTATACAAAAACAAGAACAAGAGTTAAATTGAATCAGTAAGAAACATTTATGTTTATTTTTCTCTACTTTAAATATAAAATTATGTATTTTATTGATAGGCTAGACTTATCTCAATATTATCTGGTCTAACTTTTTCATTATCCTTACTTGTCTCAAGATTCCTATTTATTGTAGTTTATTCAAAACAATTTATCAATAATCCAACTGTATCATTTTTAATATAGTATCTATTTTACCTATTCTTTCCTCTCTGTTCCTGCTACCTATTCTAGCTAGATATTAGCCAGCTATTCTTAATAGGAAATAAAATGAGTAACTGTGATCTGAAATGATTCTTGAACTGAGAATTTCAAACATTCCAGAAAATTTAAGTTGGGCTTTCTCCAAAATGTTAGAAATACTCAGCAAATGTGACTGTTATTTGAATTAACTAGTCAGTGTTAGCCATAGCTCTGTAATTAGCAGCATTGAATATGCCATTATCATTATTTAAAAAGTATACATCTACCATCTCTTGTACCTGGTTTTATCTAAGTGACCATACAAAGTAAGGTGGAAAGATTTAGTTTATGCCTCTAAGGAGGCAATATATTAAGATCAATAACCTATTGTACTTTGTAAATACTCTGGTTAAAGACCCAAATTAGCTTAAATTGATATTAACCTGCTAACCTTGAATTTATTGACAATGAGTGTCTAAAGACTGAAATAGAGAAAAAATACATGATTCCTAACCCAAGCTCTCCATCTGCTCTGAATGTAAATCCACTTAGCCTTGAGTTCCTGAATGCATAATGTACAGTAGCTAATAAAAACATTTGATAGAAGGATTAAGTGACCAAAGTCAGTAGCAGCTACATTGAGACTTTCACCGCAACAAACATTAATCAACAAACCCTCAGAGTGAAAATAATCCCTTTATAGTAAGACCAATACTGCTTTTTAAAATCATAAATAATGCAAAGCAGGGCCAATGTCAACAGCAATATTACCACAAAGATATACAAGTTCACAATTTTACACAACAGAAATACCATTCTATCCCCAGTTTCTAATGGTAGGGGAAAAAGTATGTTGCACTTGGCTCTATTTTTAGAAGTCCCTAGGAGCTGTACTACATAGCTCATCATCACCCTCCAGCATGGAGAACCCTGCTCCCCAAGCACTCTAACCTCTGAACCCTTTCTTCTCTACTTTAATTTCTTCCTCTGCACACTACAGTTCCCAAACACTCACTATATCACTCATTATATTTTTACCCACATGTTTGGAATTACTTCATTCTCTCCTTTCTGCTATACTATAAGTTTTAGGAAAGCAGGTGGCAAAAGTTTTGTTAATTTTTCTAGCTACAGTCTAGTATGGTAGCTACTCCATAATGTTTGTTTAATAAATAAGTAAATTATAAATTAATTTTTTTCATCATGTCATTCCCCTCAAATCTGTTGTCGGTAGAGTACAGCTTTATGCCAATATATGATTACTTTCCCTGGTAATAACATTTCTAATGACAAAGTATATTTTTAAAATGCATTGTTGATAGAATGATCACAGTACACATTGCCAAATATTAAACTGGCTTGTAAGAATAATACTCAATTAAACTAAAATTAGATATTTTCAATAATTGAGTAATAAACTTCCTGTAGTATCTAAAGAAATATACTTAATGAACAAATATTCTTTTTAACTTTTTCAGGGAGAGAATTTCAGGGGTCACTGAACAATTATGCTTGCGTCTTGCCATATGACTCAGAATTTAGGCACAGTATGACAGAGTGAGAGCGAGACTGTCATCTGGAAATTCCCCAAAATGAGTACTTGTGGTCCAGTCCATTTTGAAACTCTGCGGATGGCGTAGACCTGTTGCCAGGCAACCCTGATGATGGGACCATGACTCTTTGCCTCAACAAAAAGCTGTGCTCCAGCCCAAGTAAACAACCCTGCTGCTTTAAGCAGTCAAAGGGTTGTCAACACAATATTTTCACTCAGCACTGAAAACCTACCATTTCCAATCTTGGCTGGTACACAGTGCTCTCTTGCTAAGAGGAATCTGCTACTTAAAATAAGAGGCGACACACTTAAAAGCAAGGAGGTCACTGACCATATGACTCTCAGGACCAAATACCCAGAAAACAGAATCACCATTTTGTGCTTGAGTAGTTGTTTTTCTGTCGAGGGCAAATGAGGAATATTGCATGCAGGTGTCTCATTTGCATATGTGCCTCCCGTTCTGCAATTCTGTTTGCCAGTAACATTTACCTGTCAAGTTGTTTCTGTTAAGTGAGGGAACTGTAGTCATGGACTAGACCTAACTGGGATGCTCTGCTTAAATTGTTTGCTTTTAACTTAGAGACCTCCCCAGGATTTACAATCCCAAACTTACGGCAAAACCTTCTGGGGGAAAGAGTGAAGGGGGCAAAATCAGACCCCTTTCATGCCCTCTTCTCTCTCTGCCAATATCTTGAGAGATAGATTCTAGATATAGCAGCTACTGAGATATGAGCTGTTATTTTGTTGGAGTTCCCTTAAGCTGTTTTAAACTGGCTTTGAGTAATTTTCCAAAAAACTAGGATGCTCCTATTCTTCCTATTGCCTTTCCTTCCCCCACCCCTGCCACATACACACAATACATATGTATTCTTTACCTTTGACTCTGCATTTTTTAATTAACTTTTTTCATAAAATAAGTCAGTACTTTAGGTTGCTCAGATTGTGTGAGGGTTCGGTGGGTCTGAAATAGGTGAGTAGATACCTGGCATAGTGCTATGTGATGATTTTAAAATATGTTCACAAATTATTTGTCATGCTCCCTTTAAAAGGTAAAATCTAAGTCTTCTCCTCTTAAGCATGGGCCAGATTTAGTGAGTTGCTTAAGTCATAGAAACAATAGCTTCTGCCATGTTCACTCTTGGATTGCTTTCTTTGGTGGAAGCCAGCTACCATGTTCTAAGGACATTTAAGTGGCCCTGTAGGGAAGCCCAGGCAGAGAGGGGCTGAATTTCATGCCAAACCCAGCATCAACTTGCCGTATGTAAGTGAGGTTTCCTGGAAGTGGATCCTCCAGCCTGTTAAGCCTGTGGGTGATTTTAATCCCTGATGACGTCTTGACTGCAACCTCTTAAGAGGTCTTGAACCAAAACCACTCAATCAAACGACTCCCCTATTACTAACCCATAGAAATTGTGAGTGATAATAGATGTTTATTGTTGTTTTAAGCCACTAAGCTTTGAGGTAAATTGTTTTATAGCAATAGATACACATTGACACTCCTCTCTCCTGTGCCCATGACAAATCATACCAATTGATTGTAGAACTCTGATCCTCTGAGCCTGGACATGGCTTTGTAACCCTCACACATTGCATTAGGCAGTCATCACTAAGAGTGAAACCCATTTGCCAGCACGTGTCTAGCGGATCAACTAGAACTGTTGAACATTTAAGCCAACACTTTAGAAAGTGCCTTTTTACTATTAATTGTAGATGAAGACTAACTTTAGCAACCCTTCCATTACAATGTAGATGCTGTTTACACAGTATTTTCAGCCATGCATAGATAAAAACATGGTCTATGAAGACTGATTTTTTTTGTTTAATTTGAATCTGTTTCCCATGGTCTTTTCAACTAACTCTACAAAAAGCAGTTCAAAAAAGTTTGACTAGTTCAAGGATTTGGTCAAAGTGGATCTTGTGGCATAACCCAGCATAGAGGTAAAATTAAGGTAACTTAAGATCAAAAGTATAGCTGAGGAGTGATGTCAGGAAAATGTTGGGAGTAAGTAGCTGCAAGCTTTTGTTTCCCCACAGAAACATAAAAAAAAAAACAAGTCAAAACAGTCAGAACCAACTTTGTCAGAACTCTGGAAAATAGCCAATGATTTATGGCAATCAAATAAATGCTGAATAAAAAAGAAAAAAAGCAACGTGAAGATGGTATAAAAATTCTGTGGCATTCTTACCTGCTCCTGCTCCACCATCTTCCCCGATGTGAAAGCAGTCTTTAAGAGATGGCAGCCTATGTCCCCAGTGTGGCACCCTGGGCCTTGGTTCCAGAAGATACAGAGCAGATATTGTTCACACATTATTATGTATATCTGTGCAAATCTGTCTGAGAGTTACCTAACGGAGTTGTCTCCGTTTTGCCTAACTCAAACCTCAGAAGAGTGGTGGGCATTGCTTGAAAGTGTTGTTAGGTGAAGTAACAGCCCACAGAAATCTAGGGCAAAAAGATTATGGTCCAGACATACAATAGATTATCTAAGTCCCAGGAGGAAAAGTTACAGCAAATTCTTTGGGAAATTAGGGCATTCAAAATCACCTGGGTATATAGGACACTTTAAAAATCCATGTACACGCTCAAGGCAAGATATATGCTCAGAAAGACCTGAGAAGACCCTAAGATTTTGCCTTGTGCCAATCCCCAGGCTCAGTTAAAGCCCTACTAAGTGCTGGAGCAAGTCAATCGTGAAGACTGAGAGTTTCTTGCTCTTTGTTTTTCTTTTTCATTTGTTTGTTTGTTTTATTTTCCATTAGCCTCTGGCATTCAAGGATATCTCTGTCAAACATTAGTTAAATGTAAGCAAATGGAACAGAGACTTCAGTGACCACACACAATAAGGAATAATCTTTGCAAAAGTAATTAGAAGGTCACTGGACAACAGGCAGTCACAGCCTTTAATAATCATTAGAAAAAAAAAAACACTACAAAAAATAGCAAATCTTAGGGAAGGAGAAGATTCTGATTTTCAGAGTTATGACATTATAATATTTAAATGTCCAGTATGAAACCAAAAAATCACAAGGAATACAAAAACAAAAAAACACAGGGGTTCCCCCACCAAATAAATAAATTAATTAATTAATACTGAATTTTAAAAATTTAAAAATTAATTAATTAAAATTTAAATTTAAAAAACAGGAAAGTTTGGCTAATTCAAAGCAACAAAAAAATATGGACAGAAGTTTTCCCTGAGGAAGCCCAGACATCAGATTTTCTAAACAAAGACCTTAAAGCAATTGTCTGAAATACATTCAAAGAACCAAAAGAAAATGTGGACATAGAACTAAAAGAAATCAGGAAAACAATGTATGAAAAAAAATGAGTGTTGTAAAAAGGAACCAAATAGATATTCTGGAGCTTGGAAATACAATAACTAAAATAGGGACTTTACTACTAGTGTTCAGGAGATTGGAGGGTGTAGAAGAAAGGATCAGCAAACCTGAAGATAGGACAATTGAAAGTATCCAGTCTGAGGAGCAAAAAGAAAAAAATTAAAAGTGAACAGAGCCCAAGGGACCTGTGGGACACCATTAAGTAAACCAATATATGCCATATGGATGTACCAGAAAGAGAAGAGAGAAAGAAGTAGAAGTATGTATTTGCAGATTAATGTCTGAGAACTTTCCAAATTTGATTAAATATATGAATCTACACATCTAAGAGAAAAAGAGAGAATTATGAAAGCAGCAGGGGAGAAGTGACTCATCATACACAAGGAATCCTCAGTAAGATTAAGAGTTGATTTTGCATTAGAAACCATTGGAGGCCAGAAGGCAGTGGGATGATATATTTAAAGGGCTGAAAGAAAGGAAAAAAAAACACTGTCAACTGAAAATTCTATATTCAGTAAAACTGTCCTTCAAAAATGAGGTAGAAATTAAGACATTCTCAGATAAAAAGTAGATTTATCAATATGATAAAGGGCATTTATGAAAAGTCCACAGCTAACAATGCAGTCAATAATAACAGACTGAAAGCTTTCTCTTTAAGATCAGGAACAAGACAAGATATAACTACCTTTATTTTCAGATGACATGATCCTATATACAAAAAATTCCAAGAATCCACAAGAAAGAAAACAACTAGAGCTAATAAACAAATTTATCAAAGTAACAGGGTACAAAATCAACACACAAAAAAGGTGGACCCTTTTCTTAAATCACATACAAAAATTAACTCAAAATAAATCTAAGACATATACTTGGGAGCTAAAACTATAAAAATTTTAGAAGAAAACAAAAGGGAAAAATAATGCTACTGAAGTTATACACTGTTATATATACATATAACACATATATGTAGATTTTACCACAAGTTTTGAAAATGAATTTTTAAAAAGTATAGCTGAGATACAGGAAGGGGATCTCTTGCTCTCACTAAGCCATTTCCTTACACCATTGCTTTGTCAGCATTTTTTAAAAGGTAACTGGCTAACAATTGTTAAAGCCACAGGAAAAACCCAATAGAGGAAAATAAGACAGGTTCACTGGCTTACACAAACCAGGAAGGCAGGCCTCATCTCCTTGGAAGACCCCACTCCCACATGGCCCAGATATTAGGCTATGTGTCTGGTGACATTCTAAGGTCTTCAACAGTTTTTTTCTAAATTGATCTGACATCCCTAGAAAAATGTCCCAGATGTGCCTAAGTAATCCCCTCAGGTACCACAAGGCTGCTCTTTTCCTTCTCTCCCTACACTAATATCTGCCCTGTACACCACTGCATTAAGACACTACCAAGACACCCAGTGCTCCTGACTCTAGCAGCCACCTCCTGGGGGCAGGGAAGGGGACGTCTCCTTTGTTCCTCTTGCGTACAGTAGGTTAAAAAGTTACAAACTAGACTGCTGAAAGCTTTCAAAGTCCAGCAGAGATTTTAGGAAATGGATTTTCAGTTTTGCCACTTCCTCCCCTAGAGCTCAAGCAGGAGTCCATGAGGACTAGGATAGAGGGCCCTGGATGAGAGGGAGGGGTTCAGTCAGTGTGACAGACACAGTGCTGTGCTTGGAAACACCTGTGTCCTCCAGCTTTGGCCCTCTGCCCTTGATCTAACTTGGAAACTTCGATTTTCTTTCTTTAGCACAAATTCTCTTCCTATCTGACTCTCATGCAAATATAGCCATAGTGACCTGCCCCTTCAGTTCCCTAGACTTGCCTGGACATGCCTGCATCCTAAGGAGCATACTGTGTATTATTAATCATTAAGGTTCATGTTGGCTTTCTGTGTGCCAGTGACAATGTTACAGAAACAGGGGAGTCCAAAAATCCCCAGAGTTTTCGGCTGAGGGATGGGGAGAAGGAAGCAGCTTTCAGAATGCCTCCACATGTCTGAGGCTGGTGGCTGGTGTCTTTCATTATGCAAAATTGCTTGGATGCTTCCAAGGCCTCAGGTGGATGGGAGGAGTCTTGAGCCAGGGGACAGTATGGAAAGCACACAGAGCCTACGTGGGGTTCTGTGAAAGGTCAGAACTGTTGGCAACACCCACTGCGTCAGAGGACGCAGTCAGGGATATGTAGGTAGCTTCGAACACTTTAGCGGGGCGCGCTCTGGGGCTGTCTCCCACGCTGGCGGGTGTTTGCAGGGGTGCTCTGGAGATGGAGAGGAGATCCACGCAGTTTACAGAAAGAAGACAGTTTGCAGGGAGGCTGAGAATCCCGGCGGTTTTGTATTGAGAGCTGAAGGGCACCACAGCACAGAAAGGACCTCCCCAATCAGATTGAATGATTGGCAGCAGCTGATAAAGCTGAACTGTGTTTGGGAAGTAGGGAAACGGTGTTTCTGACCTTCCTAAAACTGGCTAGGTTTGGTAGGGGGAAGGCAAGGATATGTGTAACTGTTAAATAAACAATTTTCTTTTCACTCAACAGAAGTATTAAGAGTTGTAATTCTGGCAGCGGGCAATCGGACCCCTAACTAAAGAGCCCATGGGTTTGTTTTCAATTGGAGCAGCCCAGGGGTTCTGTAACAACAAGAGTAAAAGCAGTAGCATGCTGATCTCTGTACGTTTTATCAAAAGCATCTGATGATGTTTATGACATCTATATGTTTTAGAAAACTTGCAATTTACCAAAAATTATCAATAAAGTACTGTATTTTTCGCACTATAAGACGCACCTGACCATAAGATGAACCTAGGTTTAGAGGAAGAAAACAAGAAAAAAACAAAAACTAAAACAAAAACTGAGCCAAATGGTGTACTAAAATATTTAATAAAACATAACAGAATAATATTTCAACCATGTAAAGTGAACAGGAGGTACTCGTTAGGTGGGGCCTTTAATGACAGGCATTGAGGGAGTTAAGAGGTATCACTATTTGTAACAGTCACTGAGAGTATCACTATCCTAGTTACAGGGTCTGGAGGACTACCCCCAGTGTCTGTTACGGATAGTGATACCCCTTAATCCCCTCAGTGCCTGTGTCACTACTAGAACAGTGACCCCACCATAACTCCCTTTATATACTACAAACTTCAGCATTTATGGCTGCTCTCCCAGTTACTGCTGGCCTCCTCACACAGAAGTCTGGTGTGTGCTGGAAACAGTATGGCGATAGTCAAGACAGGTGTAGCATCTAACGGAGCCAGTAGCCAGCCAAGAATATGTTACTTCAGCTCTACCCATCTGCCTCTCATGATTGGCAGAGCTTAAGACACAGTGATTGGTGATTGGAGGTGATTCTACTGACATAGACCCCACCCAGTGTCAAAGACAACTGGCAATTGGCACTGTGCCTCATACCCGTTATTAGCCTCAGCTGATTTGACAGGTCAGTGGTTATAGCTGGGAGTGTTAGGTGGCTCTCTGCAGTCTCCCAGGTCCCAGGTGATGGGCAGAGGCAGATGGCAACTGACCAGATGCCCTGAGATTCAGCAGTAAAGTGGGACATTTAAGTGTCCCCAGTGGTTTTGCGTGTGCCCACCACTTCCTCTTCTAACAGCTGTTGCCACCGCTGACAAGTCAGGGAATACATATCACAGTTTGTGATGCAATATTTGCTCCATAAGACACAGACATTTCCCCCAACTTTTGGGGGGAAAAAGTGCATCTTATGTAGTGAAAAATACGGTAATTTAAACTATTCCTTATTCTTGTTTATTATTTCATTTAATCCTTGCAACAACGCAGTGGGGAAGCTCTAACTGATTCTATGGTCCAGGCAAGGAAACCTTGGTTCAAAGAATGGTTCAAAGTTACGCCCAGGAAATGGATGTGTACTGAGAGAGCCAGAGCTCCTTCACATTACACTGCACTGCCTCCTCAAGCTAAGACTTCAGCAACAGACTTCCAGCCAAGATGGAGGCCTGGACTGATGTGCTACATCTCCCTTCGCAGCTAAACAGGAATACAACTGCCTCAAAACTGGAGACAACTGGAAGTTCCAGAGAATCAAGCTGCATGGAAGTCCAAAAACAAAGATATGGGGAATAGATGCTTGTCCAGACAGGTGGGAGCTGGAGCGGAGAGGATACGGTGTGATAGCGGCAGCAGTGGCAGCAGTGGCGGTGGGCCTGTGAAAAGCGCAGTCACACTTTTTAAGAGGTTGGGAGGGACACCTGGGGAGCGCTCCCAGCACTAGACTGAACCGCACAGCTCATGGTCCCAGCGCTGCGGAAAACGGAGTCTCATTGCTTCTGACTGTGCAGGCCAGTGGGGGTTGGGGCAGAGGAGGAAACTGTAGGTCTCTCAGGAGAGTCCGCTTGTTTAAAGGGCCCCCATGGTCCTAGAACATCCATAGACCCACCCACTCTGGGAACAACAGCCAGGGCAACAGCTAGAGAAGTTCCAGTCTCATATGGAAGTGGGAGAAGTGCCTGGAAATGGGGCAAGTGCTGAGCAAGTGGAATTGTTTCCTCTCACATCCCTCCTCCCAACATAGTGCCTCAACGTGGTGAAATGGGTCGCTGTGTACTGATGAATACCTAAGGCTCCACCCCTTACAATGTAACAGGTGTGACAGCTCTACCTAAGACATAGAGGCAAACAAACATAGGAGCCTGTCAAGATGAGACAGAAGTATGGCCCAAAAGAGAGAGCAGATCAAGGTTCCAGTGGGAGAACTGAGCATCGAAGAGATAGCCAACCTAACAGACATAGAGTTCAAAACACTTGTGATAAAGATGCTCACAGATATGCTTGAGTACAGCAGATGTATAAGGGAAGAAGTGAAGGTTATGCTAACTGAAAGGAAGGAAAATCCACACACAAAAAAATGGTGAAGGGAAGAAAACCAGAGTTCAAATCAATTATTTGTAACATAAGGAAAGGAAAAATAGTCAATCAGTACAGAATGAGGAAACAAGAATTGAAAAAAAAAATGAGGAGAAGCTTAGGAATCTCTGGAACAACTTTAAACGTGCCAACATCTGAACCATAGGAGTGCCAGAAGGAGAAGAGAAAAGCAAGAAATTGAAAACTTATGTGAGAAAATAATGAAGGAAAACTCCCCAAATTTGGCAAAGGAAATAGACATACAAGTCCAGGAAGCACAGAGTCCCAAGCAAGCTGGACCCAAAGAGGACCACAGCAAGACACATCATAATTAAAATGCAAAAAGTTAAAGAGAAAAAGAGAATCTTAAAGGCAGCAAGAGAAAAGCAGAGAGTTACATACAAAGGGGTGCCTATAAGACTATCAGCTGATTTCTCAAAAGAAACTCTGCAGGCAAAGAGCTGCTTGCATGCTCACAGGTTTCTTATGCATTATTCTATTCCTGGTCCTTGCCAAACTGATAATCCTGAAAAGGAGGAGGGGGACTCCAGTTGTTGCTAGTCACAGAAATAGCTCCTAACAACTATAGGCCTCGGGCCAGATGACTTCCTCATCTTTTTTTTTTTTAATTGAAAAATGATTGCCCCATAGTGTTAGCTAACACCTCCATAATGTCATATAATTACCATTTTATTTATTTATTTTTTGGTGAGAATATTTAAGACCCACTATCTCAGAAACTTGCAAGTATATAACAGTGTTATTAACGAGGAGTTCCTATACTTAACGCATTGTTGACTGGCAGTTTTACGCAGAAGCTATCTCATGTCACTGGCTTTTATTTCATGATAGAGTATGAAAGTGAAACAATCTAATAAACTTCAGTATGCTTTATTTATATATAAGTACTTGAAATGAAACTTTGTATATATCTTCTATATAAATTTTAATAATTTTTTTGGTATGATAAACTGTAGAGCAATCACCTATGTGCAATGGTACACAAAAGGTTTTTCAAATATATCTGGTTTCACTGAGCTTTCCTTTTGAAGAGCATACTCTATATGTTCTAGTTGGATTCTTTTTTACACTAGTGACTATTTTTTCTAAAATATGGCCTTTTAGTTGTCCTGAAAGCCTGAATGGTGAATCAATGTAAGGAGCTCTTTCAGAGCTACCGGAAGAAGTGCCAGGTTCTGTGCTGCATTCATTTGAATCAGCAGCTATTCATTCCCTGACTACTTCTAGTAGAAATTTTTTGTATCTTACTTTATTTTGAAACTTGTAACTACCATAAACTTTGAATGCATTGAATGAAGTGCAATGGATCAGAAAGAATGCTACTTTTTTATACCACTTTATACTTTTTCGAAAGATACTGCTGTTCACCAAATACTGGTCTGCTCAGTTGAGTTCTTTCATGTATTTGTTGTAGTCTAATATGCACGCAGGTTTAACTATGTCTTCTGTAGAACTCCTCTTTCACTTTCCAGTGGATTTCATAGAGGCATTGTGAATAGTTGATATCATATTCACTAGTCTTTTATCTTCCCAAAATATAAAAACAATGGGTCCTATCTGTAAAAATGTCATTTCCCCTCTCTGAAGATTCGTTCACTTTTCTTTTAGTACCTTGGCAAACCATGGTTCTCCCTATAATACCACAGATTAGTGTTTTCTTTTCTAATAATATTTCAGCTGTAGAAATGCTATTATGATAATTATCTTGATATACATGGTGCCAAGAATCAAGATATGGTTCTAAGACAGATAATATAATTTCTTGTAGCTTTTTGCCTTCAACTGAATAGATCTTGAAGCTGCAAATGTAGCCAGTCTCACTTTCAGAAAGCATTCTCACTAAAATCCCGTATTTTGTTACCTTTGCCGGATTATATGTTCTGAAGCTGATACATCCTCTATGTGGTACCATTGCTTCATCTAGGGGTAACTCCTGTTTAGGTATATACAAAGACTGAAATTTTGGAATAAAGTAATCCAAAAGAGATCTAATTTTAAATAGTCTGTCTTCACTAGATATATTTTGTGAATTATCACTAAGATGGAAAAATGTAAGAATTTGCTCGAACCTCTTTCGACTGATAGTTTTAGGAAATATTGGTGCTTCAGCCAAAGAGTCCATTGACCAGTAATGTTTCCAATGTGATTTTTAGTTTGTCCCATCAATATCATAAACTGAGAAACTTCTTTATATCGCTAGTGGTAACTTCCATCCATGGTAAAGTTTTAGCAGAGATTTTATAAAATTGTTCCATTTGGCAGTGGTATAAATTGGTTAGAGAAACAACTAAATCCAAAATGTCATTATCAAAAAGTAAATCCGTCACTTCACTGGTGGTCTGTGGATCACTAAATTCAACAGTTACACCAGAAATATTTGAATAATCCTCCAAAGTTGGTGTATTATAATATCATTTTTGATCTACTCTTCTTCAAAATCACTTGCACTTTCAGATTCTATTACATTTCTTTTTTGCCATTTTGGTGATTTCAAAATCAGGCAATCAGACAAAGCATCTGCATATAATTCATTGAAAAATTCTTCACCATCACAATCCATCGTGGTTGGAATTTTTGTAATACTAAAATTGTGACAAGAACCTAAATATCAAGAAGAGTAATATTTTATAATAAAGTGAACATGATTGAACGAGATGAAAAAAGATTTTACAATATCTTATATTACCCTGAATTTTAGAAATTCAAATGGCTAATGCAAGTGCCAACATGCGCTAACTCATGACCGGTCAACAACGTTTGGGCATGAGAACATGAGCTAACCTGTGACCAGTCAATAATCTTTGGGCATGAGAACACAAGTTAACTTGTGACCTGTCAACAATGTTTGGGTGTGACCACACGAGTTAACCTTGAGGTTTGGACTCGTTCATAGACCATTAGATGACATGTAACAGGCCTAAAGACATGCTTGGTATTAATACATTTTTGAAAGTGTTTATTGCATGAATAAATGGATATCCCTTGCAGATTAAACATTCCATGACTGTTTTACCTTTTGGTGTTTGAATAGCAATTACACCTGAAAAACTAATATTAGGGTCAAACTAAGTGGAAAGCATTCCATCCACATAGTCAGACAGCCTGAAAATTATAGGGGAACACACCTTCAGGGCCACAGTTAAGGTATGAGTGTTATAGCCCCAAGAGGGGCAGTTATTTTCATTCTTCTAAATTCTACAATGGCTCTTGTTTTGCCATTTTTATGTCTATCCCATCAAAACCAGTTATAGGTGTTTTCCAACTCTGCACTCTGGGGGTTTGGGAATTTGCTCCGAATCACGGGCATAAAGATATACCAGGAAGTCCCTGGTTTCTCTTTATGATAAATTCCTTCTCCAACTAATTTTAAATCTTCTTCAAATACTGCTTGGTGATTGCATGAACAGCCTACAGAATGCAGTTCTAGGTTTCTTATTCTCATGAGACACCCTAGCTTTGGGCATATTTGGTCAAGGACTACTTAAGTTCTCTGAAGTACAGCTTTCTTCCACAGTCCTCAAAGTCACCTGCAAGCATTAAAGAAGATGCTTCTCCACTGAAAAGTCACCCCAAAAGTTTACTGGCCTCCCCTGGTTCACAATGTCACCACAAGAGAAAAAATTCAGCCCTCGCAGCTTCAGGTTAAGTACGCACCCAGCCCACTACTTCCGTAACAACGCAGCCAGTCTCTGACTAATCATCCACTTGCGCATGATTCATACACATGAACAGGCTAAGTGCACCCAACCACCTTCACCCAGAGTTTTCCCCAGCTCTTCTCTACCACAGCCAAGCCAGCACCACCAGAGCCCTCAGTGCCCCGTCCTTCATCTTGCTCCCTCGTCCCCACACTTCTCAAGGTTCAGTAAAGCTAAAACATTGGAGACGGCCTCCCTGGCCCCTTTCAGCAAGAGCTGGTGATGCCAAGTGGCAGAAGGGGATAGTTTTCAGAACAAGGGTTTTGCAATCAGGAAAGGCATGGATCAAGTTTGAGTTTCTTCACTTGTTGGCTGCATGGCCTTAGAAACATTCATTTATTTCTCTTGTCCTCTGGTGAATGGAAAGAAACTTTACTAATCGCTTAGAGAGGTTGTGAGGATTAAGTAACAAAAAATAGAATGCATAGAGCACATAGAAAGAGCTTCATAAGAGGTAGCTATTCTTATCATCATTAATACCCAAAACTCAGCTCTTAGCCCACTGTGAATAGCCCCAGACTTGTACCCAATGATCTGCTCCTGTTATTTCACATCTCATCCCATTTGTTTACTCTTTCCAGCAAGTTCCCAGAACTCTTCACTCTTTCCAGCTTTGGTGACATGAAACTGGTTCTTCCTTGTGTCTAGAATACTCTTTCTCTTATCTCCATCTTCCCTCTTGCCTGGCTGACCTCTGATCTGCCAGGTCTCAGCTTAGATGCCACTTCCAAGGGAAGTCTTGCTGAGTGCTCCCCTCACCACCCCACCACCACCACCACTGCCACAGCCAGGCTTAATTAATGCTGTTAATGCTGTGCCTGTTTGAAACACTATCCACAATTAGAAATACATCATTATGAATGTAACCATCATTATGTCTATCCATCCCCCCCACCCCAAACTATAAGTTTCATGAGGGTAGAAGTTGTGCTCATCATGGTGTCCTCATCACCTAAGAAATGGCTTGACACATAATGTGGATGATAGAGAGAGACAGAGAAAGAGAGGGGAAGAAAGGAAGGAAGGAAGAAACGAAGGAAAGAAGGACAGAGGGAAAGTTGGTTGATTATTGGCTACATAGGACCCTTCTAAATCATATCATTCTAGCTTCTGGCCCCACTGGCTCAGCTCACAGGACTTGACTTCTGTATCTACTTGCCTACACAGCTTGAAGCCTGTTTCCAGATCTCAGCCAGACTTATGCAGGCTAACACCAAACCTAGCTCTTCCAGACCCTTTCTTAGAGGAGCAGACACTACTTCCAAACCTACCAGGTAGTACCTGAAGTCCGGAAGGGCATAAGCTAAACTCCCTAGAACATACCCCAGCTGCCTGCCTGCCTGTGTATATTTCCTCACACCTGGATTCTCACTGTGGTGTCCTATCCCCTAGTTAGACACCTAGCCATGATGGCTGCCTGGACCTCCACTAATTTCCCATGCATGAAAGACATTAGACACACTCCCCAGAACCCTTCCAGCGAAGCCCCAGGTCTCCATTGCTGTGTTGTAGAAGCCCCATCAGGCCTCATGCTTCTGGTTCCGAAGTCCAGGGGAGACAGCGTTCGGGGTCACCATTAGTACTTCTAGGACTGTTACGCAGCCTAACTCTTGGTGTAAGATCCTGCGATCATTTCTCACTAACTTCCCAGGACTTTTCTATGAATTTTAAAAATAGTTCACTTGAAAAATATTAAATTTTCACAGTTTCTTACTTGCTTAGGGTTTATCTACTGCAACCATGCTAAAGTAATCCATGTACCACCCACACCGAAACTCAACACACATGTTTTAGTTTTACTACATCTGTGCCAATCCCCATGTATAACTTTGTTTCTGTGGGAAAATGCATGTCCAGATCCAACCAAGCAACCTAGATAATAGTCCTTGGAACCTCAGTCCTTGGTGCGTGGAGGATTGCCTGCCTGTCCACCAGACCATGCGCCTCCTTACATCTGGGAATGGGAGAAATTCCAGGGGTGATATAATTTAAGTTCAAGTTTGAAGTAATAAGAGTGGCTTAGGTATGTGCTTGGGGAAATCAACTCCTCGTCAGGTGGCTCTCCTTCATGTGCCCCATGATGCTGCACCATCCACCCTCAAGTATTTGCTCTCACTGATTCATCTGATGGGATCTCCCTTTGCTTCACCTGATCAGACTTGGCCCATCTTCTAGGTCCATCCTTGGAGTGTCCTGACACTTCTTCAGACTGTTCCCACATTGCCCTCCGAACTCTTTGGATACTTAGCACATGTCCTGTCTCCACATGTTCTAGAATTGTCTCTCAAATCCTTGATCCTGGCATGGACTTGGAACAGCAGTCCTGGCCATCTCCCACCCCTCACTATCACACATTCTCTAGCTCCCTAACCTCACAGGAAATGGGGAGAATGAAATGGGACCAGCCAAGAAAGTCCCAGTATCATATGTGTCAACAAAAGCTGTGGTTGTTTATATCCACCAAAGGTTTCTGCTTGTGAGAGGGAACCACGTGCTTCCTAGGAAGGAAGGACATCTTATTAGCTCAGCGAGCTCAGCTGTTGGGTTGTGTGGGGTGATGGGTAGCGAGAACAGTCAGAGAGACCAAATAAGAGAAGTAGAGGAAGATACGGCCGAAGGATTCTCCTATAGCAGTAAGGCATGCAAGTGGAGGTGGCTGGAAGAAGAGCCTGTGAGGCTACCAGTTTGAAAAGAGAAGGGAAGGAGCAGGAAAATGAAGATGAAGGAGAGATGGAACAGCCTTTCTAAGGTTTGAAACTCATGGGTAAAGAAAGACATGTTTCAAGACAATTTTAAAGAAGACTGCCCTGTGTGATCTAGTATATAACCTCTTTCTTCCCTCCCTTAGAAACTTTCAGTAAAAATCAACATTGCTCCTTGATGTTTTCAGCTGGGTGGAGTGGAGTTTTCAGTTCCTTTTTTTCCCAATGAGACAACAGGTGTGGCAGTTCTCACAGTAGATGCAGAGCAAACACGCAGCCTCCCAAGGACGCCCAGCTCAGGGACAAAAGGGTCACATGATTTCCTTCCTTCCTTCCTTCCTTCCTTCTCTCCTTCCTTCCTTCCTTCCTTCCTCCCTCCCCCCCTCTTTTTCTTTCTTTCTTTCTTTCTTTCTTTCTTTCTTTCTTTCTTTCTTTCTTTCTTTCTTTCTTTCTCTCTCTCTCTTTCTTTTTGGTGTCAGAGTTTTCCTTTATTGGTGCCAAGAATAAATAAGAAAAATACAATTTGGGAAAATGAAAAACAAAAAGTCACCCTGAGTCCTGCCAGGTGAATACTTCTTTTTCTTATTTTTCTCAAATCCTGATTGGACCTCCATGAAATGTGTTCTTAACCCAGGACCCATAGAGATTTCTGAGACAAAAGAGAGTCCACATCTTTGACAACCAATGTTTTACCCATGAACAGCTGATTGCTGCTTACGTGTGGTTCAATTAACAGGAAAAAAAAAAAAAATCCACCAGCTCTGAAGAGCTCTTTTCTGTCCCTTCTTGAGAAGGCCAAGGGGTAAGAAGGAGCCCCCACTTTGTGAGAGAGCATTTAGCCCCGGCAGCTGCTCCCTGTGGGCTGCATGGCACCCTCACGCCTATTTAATTTGAGAAATTGGAGCAAGCCAAGAGCACCAGCTTGTGATTTGTGGGTGTCAAACACGCCAGAAAGTGGTCAGTGTGTAAACGACAGATGGGAGGGGCTGGTATTCCTCAGCTGTGGTAGAGGGGAAGGCCCAGGGCCTCTTCCATTTTGGAACCTGTGGCTTTTCTCTGCTGAGGGGAGCTGGCCACACTGGGGTGGCCCTCAGGAAAGTCTGAGTCTGCAGGCCTCTGAACCTGAAGGTCAGATGTGGTTACTTTAAAAATAAACTCTTATGACTAACTCAGGCTCAGTTGCCTGCATTTGTGGCCTTGGGCTAAAGACACTGGCCAAGCTATGATTTGCATTCCCCCAAAATAGTCATTTCAGCCTCTGAGATTGGGAAGGAAGAGCCAAGTTCAATTTCTCACTCTCTTGCTGCTGTGTTTCTCCATGGGATCAAACAAGTCACTTCAGTCCTTGTTCTTCCCTCTTGCTTCAGTCACACCAGATCAGGCTTAGTTACCTTCACCTGTCAAAACTTTATTTTGGAGCATGTATGCACCAGACTCTGGGGAGCTGATGGTGAACAAAATAGACATGGCTCCTGCCCTCAAGGGTCTTAGAATCTTGTTGGTTGTGTATTAGTTTCCCATGGCTGCCATAATAAAGTATCACAAACCAGATGTCTTAAAACAACAGAAATTTATTGTCTCATAGTTCTGAGTGCCAGAAGTTCAAATCAAGGTATTGACGGGGCTCTTCCCCTTCCAAAGGCTCTAGTGAAAAATTCTTCCTGCCTCTCCCGCTTCTGATGGTTGCTGGCAATCCTTGGTGTTCCTGATGCTCCTTGGTCTGTAGATGTCTCACTCCAATCTCTGTCTCTGTCTTCCCATGGCTTTCACCCCTGTGTGTTTGTATCTGTGCTCAAATTTCCTCCTTCTTATAAGGACACCAGTCCCATTGGATTTAGAACTCATCCTAAGTCAATATGACCTCATCTTAACAAATTACATCCATAAAGACACTATTTCCAAAAAATAAGGTCACATTCTAAGGTTCCAGGTAGACATGAATTGGGGCAAGGGTGGGTGGGGGGGACACTGTTCAACCCAGTACAGGGTATCAAATGGTAAACCAATAAACACACAAATAAAAATATATGGAGCAGGATTATATGGCAAACATTAACCTGGCTCTTTTCTATATATTTCCACCTCCATCTTCCTTCTCACTGGGACACCTGGTCAATACATAGCAAAGCAGAAACAACAGCGAAAGGAAACAGCACTCTCTGCCACAGGAAGATCCCTGGATGCGCACAGCTGGCAGAGCTTTTCCTTGCCCAGCTAAGGGCCCAGGTAAGCCAGGCCCTAGAGGGCTGCATTCTGTGAGGAGGACCAGAGAAAGGAGTGGCTGGGCTGTCTTGGAGTGTGGAGCCCTCCCACACACAGACACACGTAATTCTCCACTTTATCAAGAGTCCCAGGCATTTGTAAGTCCCTCTATATCAAGGGGACTTGGACACCTCTGTGGAGATGGGGCAGTAAGAGGAATTGAATAAAACCAACTGGAATTTCCATCTGAGTTGAGGCCATGGTGGACACACCGGCACTGTCTATATAATTACAGGTGGGGATAGAGACAGAATTGGTGCACTCACACAGAGTAACGGATGGGGCTACATTTGAATGAGAGCCAGAGAGGAGCTTTCCAAGAAAGTGACTGCTCAGATAGGACATCAGGATGGGGGAAAGTTCACAGGCTAAGGGGAAGGGGGAGGACATTTTCCAGCAGTGGGAACAGCTTGTGTCCTGGTCCTGAGTGGAAAGAGCTGGGTACTCTCAGACTTCTGGACTGAGGCCCTGAGCTGGAGGGAAGCAAACAAGGGAGAGTCATACTACATGGGCTGAAGATGGAGGCAGGGGCTGGAGCTGCAGGCCTGGCATGTCATGGTAAGGAATCTGCAGGTCAAGTCAATAGGACCCGATGACAGAATGATGGCGGGGGCAGAGGGCAGTCGGGTCTGGATAAGAAAGAGAAGCATCAAGGATGACTCAGCCAATGGAAAAAGAGAAGCAGGTTTGGGGCAGGAAGACATTGAGCATTTACCTAGGGACTTGTGAAGTTTAAGATCTCTTTTGGATGGTCACGTGGAAATCCCAGGTGGGTAGGTGAATGGCTGAGTCTGAACTCAGAGAGAAATTCAGGACCAGAGTCACAAATATGGGAGTCAATCTTGGGAGAGCCAACCAAGGTAAATCCATCCAAGTGAGCTGTGTGGCAAAGAGGAAAGTGATGGATTTTATTTTTAATAAAAAGTAAACATTTTTCATTAGAAAAGCAAAATGTATTCATTATAAAAATGTCAAAATTGAGACCAGCAATAAGAGGGTAAAAATGGGAAGGAACATTTGCACAAAACAATGTACTGCACACATGTCTCCATGTCAGTATTTATCCTACCACAGCTGACGGGGGCCCCATCTATGGACATTTAGGTTTTTTCCAATATTCCTCTATTATAAACAACACTGAGATGAACAAACTTAACTTGTAGGTTTTGTGCCTATTCTTTCATCAATTCTACAGGGCAAATATCTACAAAATATAAAGAGGTTGGTGCTTTCCATGGCTTTTGATCATTGCCACTGCGCTTCCCTCCAAAATGGTTGGGTCTATTTATGAAGCTATAGGTGTGGTCTGACGGTTGGAAATACTCAGACAGGGCGGGGTTCCCTCCCCACCCCACCCCACCCCGCCCCACCCCCTCCACCCAAAGAGATAGGCAGAGCCGTGGGGTGGGCGCTTATAGCTTCAGGGAAACGTTCCAGAGCTTTTGAGAGGAATGATTCTTCTGAGTGCTGGGGGTGATGTTGGGATCAGAGATGGCCTTCTCAGGGACCTCAGGGCTACCAGCTAACTAGAACTTACATGACTACAAGTGGACCCATGTTGCTTATGGTGACAGGGTTAAGTCAGGTGGGTTTAATATGCCACCCTTAGGCCTCTCTTCAGAGTCTCTCAACCTCACCTATCTCTCTAGTTCCAGCATCTTCTAGGAGCCAGTCCTAAGTGGGGCCAACCAGCTTCACAGAAGTGCAGCCTGACAGCACCTCACTGGGCTTCTGGGAGCACAATGCCGGGAGAGTGCGGGAACCTGCTTGGTGCTCAGCGTGTGCAACCTGGAACCTGGAGGCAGTGCCACACCTGGAACGGTCCTCAGGTGGTGGCCATTGGAACAACGCGTCTGAGCAACTCTCCCTCGTTTGCTCCTCTGCTCTCTTGGTCTCTCACTCACTGGATCTCACTCCCTCAACAAGAACTTGCCTTTGTCTTTGGTTTGGCTCTGCTTTTGGGGGGACTCAGGCTAAGACAGCCACTTCTACTTGAGTGACTTTGGGAAAATGCCTTAATCTCTCTAATCTCAATGTTTTCATATCCCAAAGGTGGGAAATAGGAGTGCTTCCTGGGCAAGCAGATTGATGGCCCCCAAAGATGCCCAAGTCCTAATCCCCAGAGCAGTGAATATGTTGGGTTACATGGGAAAAGGAAGTTAAAGTTGCAGATGAAATTTAGATTGTTAATTACCTGAGATAAAAATAGAAAGATTATCCTAGATAATCCAGGTGGGCCCAATATTTAAAAAGTGTCCTTAACATAGAAAAGAGGCAAAACAGAGAGGTGGCTGCCAATGAAACAGAGATGCAGTGTTGCTGCTCTGGAGGTGGAGAATGGGGCTGTGAACCAGAGTGCAGGCAGCTTCTAGAAGCTGGACAGGGCAAGGAAATGGATTCTTTCTAGAGCAGTGGTCCCCAACCTTCCTGGCACCAGGAACCAGGTTTTCCACCCACGGGGGAGGGGAAACAGGGAGACAGGAGGCAGAGCTCAGGTGAGCTTTACTTGCTTTCCCATGCTAACCTCCTGCTGGGGGTGGGGTGGAGAGAGGAGGCAGAGCTCAGGCAAGCAGGTGCTGAACAGGCCCTGGACCGGTCGGACCTGTACCAGTGCGCAGCCTGCAGACTGGAGACCCCTGCTCTAGAGCCCCCCCAAAGGAATATAGTCATGCTGACACTGATTTTAGCCCAGTGAGACCTCTGTTGGCCTTCTAACCTTCAAAACTGTAAGGTGATGTATTTGTTATTTTAAGCCATTAAGTTTAGGGCAATTTGTTATAGCAGCAAATAGAAAACTATACACTTACCTCATGGGCTACTGTGACGATTTTATGAGATAATATATGTAAAGTACTGAGCTCAAAGCCTGGCATAGAGGAGATGGTTATTGTTGATGTTACTGGTTGGTAGCAAATAACCCTAGAGTCTCTGTCTATTACATTGAGCCTATTACCTAGAGTCTCTGTCTATTATATCTGAGTCCCACCCTGGTGACTGAGAAGCCTGGGAATGGGGAGGAAAAGTGCAGCCTTTAAGGCTTACTCAAGTGATCCTGATGAACAGCCAGGGCCTGGAACCATGCCTTTGAGCCCAGTTATAACCTCATGACCACCAGCACCGCTCGTGTCCTGGTCCCTTGGTATGCCTGTCTTTGCCCACCTCAGGCTGCCCCGGACACCTGAAAAGGACACCAGGGCCTAAACAGCAACCACATCCCTCGGTCTGAAAACGCCTTCCTGCTAATTTGATATTTTTGTCACTGCATATGCCTCATAATCTGCATTTAAAATATAAAGACAGTTATTCAGGCATCATCAATGTACTAGGTCAGCAAGGATCAGCATCACCTGGAACTTGTTAGAAATGCAAATTCTCCATCACACCCTAGATCTATTGAATCAGAAACTCTGGGGGTGAGGCCCAGCAATCTGCATTTTAACCAGGCCTCCAGGTGCTCCTGATGCCTGGTAAAGTTTGTGCCACCACACTGGGCATTGTACCAGGGGCCCAATGCAGGGTACCACCTCCCAGGGAGATTGGATGTCTCATTAGGTCCTAAGTTTAGTATTTTGTCTATTCCTGTCACTCTCTGGGGTCAGGCACACAGGATATAAGGCTAATTAATTCAACAAATATTAATTGAGAACCTGTGAGTGAGACACTGAGCCCCAAAGTGCGGTACATTGGTGTACAATTTAGCGTGGGGCCTGACCTCACATTCAACATAGTGAAGACATTCAACAAATCATTCCCCACCCAGTCATGAGTCACAAGGTAGGGTTTGCAGAGTTTTTAAAATCCATGCTTCTCAAACTTGAATTTGCATCAGAGTCCCCGGGGATGTTCTTCAAATGCAGATTCTGCTTCCGTAGGCATGGGGCAGGGCCTGAGAGTCTGCACTTCTAGCGAGCTCTCAGGTGGTTCCAAGGCTGCAGGTCTGAGGGCCACACTTTGAGTGGCAAACCTTTAAACCTCTTAAGGAAATATCGTATTTATT
Organism: Furipterus horrens; assembly: GCF_987537825.1. Taxonomy (NCBI): domain Eukaryota; kingdom Metazoa; phylum Chordata; class Mammalia; order Chiroptera; family Furipteridae; genus Furipterus; species Furipterus horrens. Next base: position 26,935,601 of record NW_028327177.1, read on the forward strand.
ATTCCATTGTAGCCCACAGTTTCTCTCTGATGGAAAAGTGGCAGGAATTATTAGCCTCATTTTCAGGTAAGCAAACCAAGGTCCCGAGACTTTCTCCCGTCAAAGTCTCCGGGTTTGTGCCAGGGAAGCCAGGAGCTGCTGGGCCTCTGCCGCCTTATCAAGAGTGCTGGCAGCTGAGACAAAGAACACAGTCAACACCCATTTAAATCCTGCATTCGGGTTTTATCACAGACCACAGAGCTCTCCCTGCATCAGTCCTGATGGGAGGGAGACAGCCGCTGCTGGGGTCTCCCTCCTGCCCAGGACTTGGATAAGAAAACAGATGCAAATTGACAATGCTTCTGAGTCCAAATGAGCTCTGGGACCAGCACTGAATGATAAGGATAGCACACTCCCCAGTCGCCAAAGGGGAAAGAATAACACTGGAGCTTTGCAGCCCCTCATACTCCCCCGCTTTTAAAAATAAAAATCTCCCAATCTCCTTCCTACTGGGAAGAGAAATCGGGGCGCAGGCTTTTCTTGGCTTGCTTCCAAATAGGGCAGCTGGAATCTATTTGACACATTCACACAGTCACTCCGTCCTGATATTGGCTGGCTGGAGAAAAGCTGCATTTCATTCAAGATAGCTATTTCCCCTCTTGGGCCCCCTCTATCCCTGGGCCGAGGGGTGCCCCCACCAGGGCCACTCTTTACCTCTTGCCTCCCTGCTCTTTTTTGCCTCGGGCTGAGCTTTCTCAAAGTTTGGGAAGATGGTATGATTCTAAGGGATAAGGAATTCTTCCTCTGGGAGGCTCCACCTCACATCATATCAAACATATTAGAAAGCATCCATATGTTATGGAGTCAACATTTGGCCAATTTGAACCAATACTATTTGTTATTTTGAATTAAAAAAATATATATCAGTTTTATAATTCTGCTTTTGAAATGACTCACCTACAAGAAATACATCCACTTTATGTCTGGCCATGATTTCTCAACAATCATCACACACACTAGAAAGTCTTTGCAAAGTAGGAAAAACAAGCCTAATTGTTTTAAATCCCAAATTTTGTGAATTTCAAATTTAACTATCCATGAAGTTTGATGTGATATTTTTGTAGGCATTTAATCAAGCCTTCATTAATTTCAATTTATAGTTTTCTTTTCCTACTTTGGCATTGCCTATGATTATTTTTTAGAAGGGGTTAAAACATTTTTTGTAGGCCCTTGAGGGTACTTAATGGCTGAAACGGCCGAATAAGTGAGGGAGGGTAAGGCAGGTGAGAATTCGGGCAGCTGGTGGATGGCGCTTGCAGAGGGAACCCCTTCCCAGTACGGTGAATCTTCACAGAGCTTTGCTTGTTCCTGCATTTCCTTATCTCCAGGGATCCAGTTTTATCCAAGAATTTGGTTGCCGTGGTGACAAGGAATCTCAAATTGTGTGGAGAAAACCAGGGAGGATCACCAGGTCCAGGGCCTTTGTTCAAATTAACTAAATTTTAATTATTGAAAGTGTGGTGAGTGGTGGGAAAGGGGAGTGCAGCCCAGTCTGGATTGAGAAAGAGCCGCGGGGCGAGGTTGGGACACAGGAGGGCAGTGGGTCAGGGGCCTGGGGACCAGTGCAGCGGGTGAAGGCCCTGCAGTAGGTAGGGGTTAGTCCTATGAGCTTGGGCACCAGATGGCCTTTTAATCTTCTCTCATCTCCTTTATCATGTGACTCTGGGAAAATAATTTCACTTTTCTGTGCCTTAATTTCATCTGCATGAGAAGGTAACAATAATGCTTGCCTCTTTGGTTTGTTGTTGGGAGGAAACGAGATACTGCATGTAAAGTGCTTGGTATATACCTGATGCTCAAATATTATTGTAGTCACATATGTGCATATTTGTGTTTGTTAAATTCTATGAAAATAATAGCTCTTTGATCTATATTATATTCACATTATTTATTATTTTTATTATTCTGGGTGGGGCCATTCTCGGTGTCTCTGCCCTCAAATAGTAGGACACACCTCCAGGCCTCAGAGGGAAGGAAAGGCTTTTTTTCCTGATGGCTTCAGGGCACGTTAGAACCCTCAGACACCCACAGCTCTTATTGGGGCTCACAACTAAATCCAGTAGCAAACACTGGCTGAGGGAGTGTTTTCTAAGAGAAAAGTTCAAGGATGAAAACAAAGCCCTCCAAGACACATCAAGACAGGTGTAACGAGGCGACAATTAAGACAAACGTATTGAGTTAACGATTCTCTAGCCCAGATGTACGTACAGTGGAACAGTCCGGAGTCCTCCGCTGAATCCTGGATGGAAGGTGGGGAACAAGGATTCCAAGGGAGGCTTTGTCGGCCAGGCTAGGAAGTGTCTGGCCTTGCTCACACCCGCCTCTGCCGGCCAGACTGACCACATGCCACAGCTGAGTGTAAAGGGGACTGAGAACTGGGCCAGCCACGTAGCCAAGACAGAAACCAGCCAGCCACTGGCACTACAGGTGATTTTAATGCACAGGGAAATTCAAAAATTGCTCTCCTGGGGCAAAAGGTAGAGAAAATTGAAATTTCAAAAACTGAGAAAGAGACAGAAGGAATCAACAGAAACATCTGATGGTGAAAGAGAAGCTTCCTGTTCACAGCATGATCGCATATGCTCACCTCAGTGTTCCAGATGTGGTCACCCAGACTCCCACTTGCCCCTGCCCAGTCCTCCCCTGCCCCGTCCAGCACACTCAGTTATTTTGTGCCCACATGTTTCCTCAGCCACACTGGAGGCAAGGGTTTCAAAGTCTCCATCCCTGAATTTAAGTGCACAGAGTAGTAAGTGCAGGTTGCATGCAGTTGCAGAGGAGGTAGATGTCAGAGAAGAAAGTGACAGACAGGAGTAAATTCCTAGTGGTTAAGATCTGCCTCTCAGTAGCCGGGTAACCTTTGACAGGTTCCTTCACTTCTCAGTGCCTTGGTTTCCTTATGTGTAAAATAGGGTTCATGATTGTGACCATTTCCAACGCTTTTTGTGATGGTAAAGTGAGTTCATCTATCCAAACGTGCTTAGAAGAGTGTCTGACTCATAGTAAGTCCCAGGTAAGTCTTGTTGCTATTTTTGTTAGTAAGACAATAAGAAACCCCACAAATGAAAGGATGTGAGGGCAGAAAGGTGCAATCACGGCAAGAAGGGCCTGTGTGCACACAGAACAGGGAGGAGGAGGAGTCTGATAGAGACAGAAAAGTTTCCCCACATACCATGGCCAGGAAACTTCAAATCAAGTGAACATCAGAGGGTGACATTTAACTTTTTACAGAGCAGATGGAACATCACTATTCTAGCCTCGGCAGGCTGAGGCAGGAAATGGGTCAGCCAGAGCTGAACGGTTGGTTGACACAGGTGACTGAAGGAGTCCCGTGGTGCCAAGTTGAGGCTGATGTTTTTGAAGGGGGAAAGTGGGGTGTGTGTGGGAGAGAAAGGCAGATACACCTGGGCAATCTGAGATCCACCAGATAAAACCCAACTCCGTTGGCAGGCAACAGATGATTGCTTTACTGCATTGAACTTTCTATAATTCAAAAGATATATTGCAGCAGCCATGTGATAAGATTTCAAAGATTTGGAGGAGATTTGGAGATATATTGGGGGAAACCCATCCATGATAAGACTCAGCCATTCAAGGTTTAGGTTTACTTCTTATCCCAATGGAGCACAGCCCACTTCTGATGACACCAAAACAAAGTGTCTGATTTGTGGATTACCTGGATTACCTGCTGGCTTTTTCTCTATTCATTAACTCCTCTGAGAAGGTGATCTAGAGATGAAAACCATGGTGAGATGCTAATTATTCAAATCTAATAATAATGAAGGAAGCAGTTTGAGCCTGCCTTTCAGAGGAGCCTGGGGGACTTAGGCCATGGCTCAGGGGACCCCCAGGATCTCTGGTGTTAAGACTCTAGGATTCAGATGCTGCCCTCTACATGGGGATGGTGCTGTCTCTCCCCCTACCTCCATCAGGAATGGGGGCTTCCTCTGAAACCAGTCTGATCCTTTGTGAGCTGTGTGATCAGAGTTGGAAGGACATTCCATGATTAAAGAATGTCCCATCAATTCGTTCTCTCCTACCCCTGACCAATGCCTACAATTCTATAGTTAGATTATCAGACCTTGTCTAAAGGCCTGACTACCATTCAAGTTGTCCATTATATACACTGACCTCTCATGATTGCAAGTTACCTTAGAAATCGAGGGTAGGGGTGAGGTACAGGGGACACCTTGCAGAGGAGTGAAAGGAAAGCCAGAGTGGCCAAAGTACAGCCTCATGTCCCTCCTATGTTTAAATTCCTTCTAGTTCTCTACTGCCCTGAGACTGAAATCCAGGTGGCCTTCAATCCTCTGCAAATTCCACTTCATCCTTTGCTACTTCCTGTTCACTGCTCTAAACTTACTGGTCTTACTTCAGGTCCTTAAACATACCAAGCTCTTCTTCACCTGTACACATGTCCTTGCTCTGCCTGGAGAACCCTCCCTGCTGTTCATCACAAAACTGACTCCTTAGAGGTTTACTCTTTTCTCAAGAGGAAGAGGCATTTCCACTACCAGAAGGGATCTTGCTGCCTTGGCAACTGTTGTACCCTGGGCACCTGGCACATCTATATAGTCATTCAATGGGTTGTTGAATGAATAAACTTGTTTCACAATTTGGTTGGGCAAGTCCCATAGCCGGGTTCCCGATAGGATCAGGCTTGGTGAGTGGGCTGAGTTTCCATAAAAGTCTTTCAACCAGGTTCTAATTTGGGTAAAACTATCTCCGTGGGCACAAGTGAGTGTGCTTGCCACTCTTGAGTCATGTCTCCAGTTATCCAGCTGCAGGATCGTGGGGCTGGGCCCTAGAAGACAGCCTCATCCTACATTCACTTTTCATTTCCTTCCACCATAGAGACAGTGGGGTGCCACCCAGTTAGAAACCCTAAGAAACAGGGCCCGTGAAGATGGTCAGGATCTCAGTGTTATAGAAATGAGAAGAAGAAGGCAACGAAATTAATGTAGAAAACAGTTCTTCTTCCCTGGAACTCAGAAGCACTTCCCACCCTGTGAATTCTGGAGGAAGAAAATGGGGCTGCTATCCCTGGGTAGAAAATACAAGTAGCGCTTACATAAGATGTGTTAACAGCCAGGAAGGAGTGAGATTTTGATACCAAAGAATTCTGTGTATCAGAATTTTTATAATTTTCAAATTTTATGTATATATATAACTATTAAATATTCTTTTATGTATATATATACATACATACATAAGATGTTCTTATGTATATGTGTATATTCTTATGTGTATATATGTATTCTTGTGTATATATATTCATGTTCACATATACATACATGCATACAAGAATAATAATATACAAGAGGATTTAACAGTGGTTATTTTTAAGAGCTGATGAATACAGGTAGTTTTTTTTTTCTTAGCTGGATTTTCTGAAGTTTCTAAAATGAACATGCTTTACTTTTGAAGTAAACAAAATGAAAAGAATTTTTAAGACTTGCTATGTTCTCATTAAAGAATATAATTGCAAAATACAGTAGAGTTACAAAGGAGGGAAAATTAGGCAAATAAACTACTATTCATATTTTGGATTTTAAAAATTCAGTCTTTTTAAAAAATAAACTATTTTGTTTTATTTAACATAGTTACAATCATTCTAGGTGTAAAATATTTTTGTCTTGCATTTTAAAACTTGTTTTAGTATAGGTGCTTTCTGTGTTATGACTTAGTCTTCTTATCCATGTTATTTTAACTTTTGAATAATATTCTAACTACTAAGATATTATAGTTTGACTTTTACCTGTTTCCTCATTAGGGGACATACATGTTGTTTTCAGTGTTTCATGGTTACAAACTGTCCCTGCCATGCCATACCATGCCATAGACTTGCAATTTCATTCTGAAGGCAATGGGATGTCATTGACAGATTTTAAGCAACCAAAAGACATACTCAAGTTTCCATTTCAGAGAGCTCTCACAGTGGGCTCACTTTCAGGTTGAGGCTGAAGGTAGGTAGAACAAGAAAGCCAGGGCCGAGGTGGAAACCTCCCTATCCTCCCATTTCCCAGAAATCTATACACACAGTTCCAGCTCTTGTCTTCACTTTACACATGGTTGTAAACTTTGGGAGCGCTGTAGAAATTTGGGAGTCTTTCCCATTTTCCAGATGATCAAGTAAGGCTCAAAGAGTGTAAGTGACTTGACTTTCTCTAAAGTTATATAAAGATCCACTGGATCTTATAATTACTATGTAAAGAAGACAGGGATCCTTGATGGTGATGATGATGATGATGGTGATGATGGTGGTGGCAATGGTGGTGATGATGGTGGTGGTGGTAGTGATGGTGGTGATGATTCCTTACAAAGGACAAAATACTTCCACCACTGTGATCTCACTAGACATTTGAAATAACTCAAATAATAGTGGCCATGATTTTCTTTTAAGGTGGGCATCATATGAGATATTTCATATATATTATTTCATTTAATTGACACCACAGCCTTATGAAATTGGTATTATTCTTCCCATTTTACAAATGGGGAAACTGTGGCTCAGAGAAATGAAATGACTCACCCAAGTAAATGAGGATACTATGATTAGAACACAGGTGTTTTTTTTTTTTTTTTAAACTGTGTGAGTTTTATCAGGATTTTTTCCAGGATTAACCATTAAGGCAACTCTTTCCTCTGGCAGTTAATTTAATCCCACTGCTGAAGGGCATGAATTTAAAAAAGGGGGCGGGGAGACAGAGTGGCTAGCAAGGCCATGTACATGGCTATTGAGAATAGGCTGGCCATTCCATGCCCAATCCAGGGAGCTCAGCTGGTGGGAGCATCATCCCAATCCTTCAAGGTTGCAGGTTTGATTCCCCGTCAGGGCACATACAAGAATCAAGCAATGAAAGCATAAATAAGTAAAACAACAGACTGATGTCTCTCTCTCTCTCTCTCCCCCTCTCTCTCTCCAATCAATAAATAAAAATTAAAAAAGAAAAGAATGGGCTGGGCACTGATTATAAAAATGACCCCCCTGACGGACATAGAAGACAGAGGTGGAGCTCCCCACAGCAACATTGTCCACAAATAAATGTGGCCATAGCCACAGGTCAGCAAACAAGTAAAACTGTCTGTTGGAGCCACACTTGTGGACCCTATTATTACGAACACCATCGCCAAATGCAAAAGGCACAAGATGTGACAGAAGCATGAGCTACCAGAGGATAGCATTATTTTTCAAATCTGAAGTCCTCTAAACAATTGCATTTATTACTATTTCTCATACTTTTTGTTTTACTTATTTTGCAATTGTCTCCTCTACTTAAATATAAATTCCACAACAGTAGGGATTTTTGTCTTTTGTGTTGTTTTGTTTTATCTTCTCCTGTTTCCCCAAACAAGCATAGTGCCTAGCACATAGATGGCTCTCAATGTGTATTTGTTGAACATATGAATGAAGGAATTAATCAATTTCTTCAATAAAGTTATAGCTACTAAGAGGTGTGACTAAAGACTGATGGACAAAAATATCACTTATTCAGCCTCTATTTTCTATTAAGGACTGGCTAAGTGCTTTCCGTATCTAAAGCAGAAAAACCAAAATGCTATTTTAAAAGATTGTTGCAAATTGTAACCCTTGTTTGGGGGAGGCGGCAGAATTTATCTTAGGGATGAAACTGCTCTGAATTAGAGGAATTCCATGCACTTTGGCTGCAAAAATAAGGGGGTGATTGGCTGAAGTTGCTCTTCATAAATGAAGTAAAATTCCGAATATGACTTCCCTGGACAGTACTTTTGGTTATTTTTGTGAAGGGATTTTCAGTTTTCCCTAACAAATGTTTGAGTTCAGCAGGAGAGGAATCCCAGACTCGAGAGTACAAGCAGATTTGAGAGGAACTCCATTCCAAGGGAAGAGAATCCAGGATGATGGCGGCTAGCTGGTGCCCAGGGAGAGAGACCCCAATGAGAGCTTCTAAGGGGGCATACCTGATAGGCCTACAGGGATGTTTGAGACCTATTTTCAGTTGCCCTAGTGATATACTCAATCTTCAGCAAATCTGTTGCCTAAGGCTACTGAGTGGGTACATACTGTATAGCTGTGCAAGGCATTAGACTATTTCCTACTGGTAAATAGCCTCTGTCCTGAGCTTTCTTTCCCAGGCCGCATCACCATTGCCTTACGGGCTGTGGCCCCAGCCCCAGGATCCCCTCATCCCTGCAATGGTCCAGATACCACAGGGTCATGCCTGATACAGAATTGATTGGTTGTTCCTTGAGCCATTGCAGTTGTTAAATCTTGTGATGCTCACCCCTGGCTCCACACACACCAGCTCAGTTTGGAAGGTAAGTGGGGGGGATAGAGCAGGAGGCTATGTGCACACTTGGGTTGAAGCAGAGCAGAGAGAGCTTCAGAATGAAAAAGAGTGAGGAGACAATTATAGGCAGAAAGGCAGAAGGTGCCCTGGGGTGGGAGGTGAGGGGTACCCGGAGAAGCAACACTTAGGAAGGGTATATAGGCACTTGACAACCTTTTCAGAAATATCCAGAGGGGACTGGTTTCCTGCAATTACACAGATCAGTATTCAGGCTATTAAATTGGGCTTTGAAAAGAAAATGAGCTTACAGAAGACTGGGAAACTTGGGGGTGCCAAAGCTACATACAAATAAGACAGCAAGCATGCTAATTCTGATAGTTTCAATTTTATGACAAAGAAGAGTTTGTGTCAGCAAAGAACAGGCAGAAAGAAAACAGCCTAATTCCCCTTGTATTTAATCAGATGCTCGGCTGTGCAGGGTGGGGGTGGGGGGTGTTAGGCACGGTTACAGCCAGCTCCACAATGCCAGGTTCAAATCTGACACATTCCACAGGCAGGAGCCTCCCAGGGAAGGATCATGGGCACCTGCTGTGTTTAGTAAGCTCTCTGATCAGCTCCAGCCATCTTTTCTTTTCTCTTAATATCAAGGAAGTTAATGGGGAACTATGAGGCAGAAATGCAAACCATAATTTTCAAGAGGCTCAAGCGAACATTGGGGTGGGGGTGGGGGGTACTGTTCTACAGTCTCCATCACTCCATGCTTTCACAGGCCTGTTGGCTGGGGTTCTCTCTGCCCACTTTGTCCTTCCATGCTGACCTTTCCTCTTCTTCTCACACTTAGGTCTTTACTTTATTTTTTTATTTATTTTTATTTATTTTTTTTATTTTTTAACTGTGTGGTTGCCTCTCACTTGCGCCCACAACTGGGGACCTGACGTGCAACCTAGTAATGTGCCCTGACTGGGAATCGAACCAGCGACACTTGGCTCGCAGGCCGACGCTCAATCCATTGAGCCACAGCAGCCAGGGCTAGGTCTTTACTTTATTGATAAGCCATCCCACTCACTGGCAACATGGTTGGCCCTGTGCCAGGCAGAGGAGAGACGGCGGGGCTCACAGAAGGCAGACAAATGGTTCCCATCTCGCTACAGAAAGCCATCTTAGGCCTGTGAAGCCAAAGAACAAAAAGGATGCTTCACCCTGATAGCTAGGACTCGAGGGAAAAAACTATCAAAAAGCCTGGGAGGAAGAAGCAGGTGGTCCCCGACGGTTCCTTCGCCCTACAGAATCGTGAACACTTTGAGGAAAACATCTCATTTGAGACCAAGGAAGTACGTCTGCTGTCCCTTGCAATATCATTCAGGATGTTCCAGAGCAAAGTTTCTTTTCGGCTGCTTCTTGGACCTTCTTGCCTACAACTCTGCCTTCGCTCCAGCCTTTCCACGCTGACCTCCTTATGGTTCCTGGGACACACTGAGCACATTTCTACCTCAGAGCTCTACACTTTTGGTTTCCTGTCTGGAACTCTGTAAGTGTCTATGTGACCCCCTCCCTCACTTTCCACAGGTCCCCACTCAGATGTCACCTTCTCCGAGATCCTGCTTGATGACTGTATAAAAAAAAAATAACATACATCTCTAGGCACTCTCTCCAGCCTTATTTATCTTTCTAGCATTTTCCCCACCAGATATATCTGACATTTGTCTGTTTCGTTTGCAGCACAGACTTCAAAACCCATAAAAGAACTTGGTACAAAGCGTACGCTCAATAAATATTACAGAATGAATGAGTGAATGGTCCCCCAATGCATTCACCACTAAATATTGTTTTATTACAAATTTTCCTCCCAGAAATCTTAGAAGTTCTTATTATATTTTGAAACTTTGTCTCAGCTTCCTAGAAGTAGAAGCTAATGGATGCATCCTCATAAACTTGTCATATTTCCAGCCATAGGAATTGGTAGTAGTCCTTGTTAGCTTCATCCTAGATAAAAGTAAAATTTACACTAGACTTTCAGCCCCACAACCCCTGCTCTGAGCCAGGGGACAGGAGTGTCCAGGCTGGAAATTGCTACTTCACACCTTCAGTAAAAAACTTCTCACTGAAGGAATACCCATCCACATGCAGTGTGTGTACAACTGTCAGCACCCACTCAGACTACGTAAGAACTGGACTAAAGAATATCCCATTTGACCATTCTATATTAGACAAATATTTCTGAGGCTCTTACTAGATGCTGCAATGTAGCCATAAACAGCAGAGCTGTGGAGCTTACGTTGTAGAACTTAGAGTAGATGCTTGTTAACTTGAATTAAAAGTGACCTCAGGACTCCCAGTCAAGATGGTAGTCTAGGTAAACACAGCTCACTTCCTTGCACAACCACATCAAAATTACAACTGAACTACAGAAAAACCATCATTCAGAACCGCCAGAAATCGAGCTGAATGGAAGTCCTACAACTACAAAATTAAAGAAGAAACCACATCAAGACTACAGGGATTGAGGCTGTGGAAGATAGAACTTCTGGAGTCCCAGGCAGTTCCTCTTAAAAGGCCCACACATGGACTTACTCAGACTCACTCCCTCTGAGCTCCAGCACAAGGGCAGCAGCTTGAAAGGCACCAGAGACATAAGGGGAGGAAATGAATTGTCTGGGAGAAGTGCAAGCAGAGGCCATTGTTCCTTTTCTGAGCCCCCCCTCACAGGGCCCACAGGCAGGCTACATTAACCCGGCTCACACTGCTTGCCCCCACCCTGGTGATTCCCTGAGGCTGTTCTACCCAGCTTTCAGGCCCACCCAAGCTGTTTCCAGTGGCTTTTCCATATGAATGGCTTGTCTTGGCTCATGCTTCCTAAATGCTCTCAAACAAGCAGGATCTCACTTCAACGAGCCCCATACCTCTTGCTAAATGGTCCCCAGGCCTGAAACTAGCAGCAGCTGGCCTTGGTTCACAACTTGGCCTCTCCTGGGCACCTCCACGTCAAGCACAAGTAGCAGCCATCTGCACATCGCTTTGTAGGGTATGCCAGGTGGCCCTGCACAGAACACAGGCAGTGGCTGAACTTATCTGTGCCAACAGCAATCAAGCTTCAACTACAGAGGTGGGTGTACTTAGCCCACACGAAGGGTGCACCTCGAGTACACAGCTTGGGTGATCAGGGAGGCTGTGCCACTGGAACCTATAGGACACCTACTATATTAGGCCACTCTACCAACCCTGTGAGAGGTAGCAGTTCTATCTGATACATGAAACAAACACAGAGAGGCTGCCAAAATGAGGAGACAAAGAACCATGGCCCAAATGAGAGAACAAATCAAATCTCCAGAAAAAGAACTAAACAAAATGGAGACAAGAAATCTACTAGATGCAGAATTTAAAACACTGGTTATAAGGATGCTCAATGAACTTAATCAGAGAGGCTGACATAGTTATGTACAAAACTCTTGTTTGTAGCATATATAATATCACAAAAAAATGAAAAGGAAACCATCTAAGTGATCAAAACAAGGGTTAAACAAACTCTTTAGATACATATGTGTACACACACAAAAACATGAAAATTATGCAGCCATTAAAAATGTTTTCAGATCATTTATTAAAAATGAGAAGAAAGCTTACAGTATAATTCTAGGTGAAAAGAAGCATGGTACAAACTGAATATGATCCATAAATACATGTGCATTAAAAATACTTTGAAAAAAGAAATCAAAGTGTGGACCACAAAAATAAAAAATAAAATAAAAGTGACCTCAAAATCTAGAATCTTCAAAGATATAAGTCCATGTTAAAATTTTTCATTCCCCAAATTCTGGAAATGGATATGGTTGGTAGTCACACAACATTGTGAATGTATTACTAATTGTACACTTAAAATGATAAAGTTTATGTTATGTATATTTTAACAAATTTATGTATATTTTAACAAATATGCCTTACACATAAGATTTGGGGTTTACCAACCTGTACTTCTTTTACTAAACTTTTTTGGTTAGGTGAAAAAGGAGACTATGCCAAGGGCATTGGGTAGCTCACAGAATTATCAGGAAGACTGGAGAAATAGGGTTGGGCAATATTTTGAGGAAGAACACTCATAACCATACCGTAGAACTGCTCTTACCAAGGTCACCAGGGACTGGATGCTGCAATTTGCAATGTTGCTACTTCAACCTGGAACTTACTTTACTGCACCTGCCACTGCTGTCAGCGCCAGTAGTGCTTCTGCACTAAGAACTTCCAGTCATCCACTGTCCCAAATCTCTTCTGTAATCCTCACTGGAAAATAGATTTTGGATAGTGCTGACATTCTTATATTGACCACTTTCAAAGATGAGGTCCATATGGGAGTGCTGTCTGATTGGTGGAGCCCAGGTCACATACCTGTGCTTTAGCTGCAAGGGATCCTGGGGAAATGTTTCCTGAGTTCTTCTCTGGGAGCCAAGGTTCATGAGGCAGGGCTTTCTCCAAAGAAAGGAGGAGTTTTCAGTAGATGCCGTGCAGCCAGGAAATGTGACAAATGTGCCCTTCCACATAGGCTCTTATTTTCTTTCTAACCACATTTTCATATCTCCAGTCCTTCACTTGCATGCTGCTGCTTCAGACCCCTACACAAGAGATAACGGAATAGTTTAGAGCCTCCCCCAAATTTCTCTGTGTGCTGATGCATTGGGGGGTCTTGAGTTCACTGACCAATTCGCTGACAACCTAGTGCAGTGGTTCCTCATCTTTTTACTGGTAGACACGCTACCAATGACACCTAGCACCTCCACAGGGTGACAATATAACTGCATTAATCACACGCCAGACATTGTGCTTAGTGTTCTGCACACATAAATGCACTTGATCCTCGCCACAGGCCTCTGAGGTAGGTATTCTTATAATTCTCCACTCTCCAGATAAGGAAACTGAGGTGAAGAAGGCAGTCAGTTGCTCAAGGTCACTCAGCCAGTTACAAGAGGAGCCAGGAATAAAACCCAGGGCAGTGTAGCTTCAGCACCTCTGCTGATAACCATGCTACATCACAGTGTAGCTGGTAAATAACATAGATTACATGTAAATCCTAAAGAGTTAGCTATAGCTAACTTTCTCTACTATTCAGAGAGCAACTTCAAGGCCATTCTAATTTAATTTTTTCTTAAAAGACATAAATCCATGGAAAATGATTACTCTTAGATCAGTAAAAAAACACATTGCAACGTATATTACATTGATCATGGCAGAGTGATGGAGACTGATTTATAGAAGCTCAGGAAAGATGGCTACTTCTGACAGGCTGATGCCATCCAATTCCAGGTGGGTTTGAGAGCACTGCCAGAGTGAATCAGATTGCCTAATAATAGTAGCTATTATTTATATAAGGCTGGATGCTCACCTATGCTCCTAATGCATATTAACACCCCCATCAACTTAAAGGGCCCTTTTGCCAGTAGGATTTTAGTTCAAACCTGTATCCCTGAGCATGCCTCCAGGGGACCCTGGAGTGTCCATGCAGTAAAAATATGTTTATCTGGTTTCTTAAACCTGTCAGCCCAGCCCTGCCTCCTAGAAGTCAATTCCAGAGTGAAGTGTCTGAAGTACCTCTTGGTGGGCTAAGGTGGCCTCTAGAGCAGCGGTTCTCAGCCTGTGGGTCACAACCCCTTTGGGAGTCGAATGACCCTCTCACAGGGGCTGCCTAAGACCATCAGAAAACACATATATAATTACATATTGTTTTTGTGATTAATCACTATGCTTTAGTTATGGTTGCGGGTTGTTGGGGGTCACCGCAACATGAGGAACTGTATTAAAGGGTCGCGGCATTAGGAAGGTTGAGAACCACTGCTCTAGAGGGAGAGAATGTCACCACGCTGAAGCAGTTTGCCCACTTTCCTTCCCGCCCAAGGGTGCACTCTCTGATCTATGCTAAGATGCTTCTCAACAGTCATCTGCACACTGTGCCATCCACTGCAGTGTTAATCACAGAACACAAAATCCTGGAGGCAAAGCTGACAGACGAGCCTTATTCTGACTTGACAGCTTGCATGTCTGTGTCAACCTGTCTCTCCCTATTTAGGAATCATCACGGCTCCAGCCTTCCTTCTAATAACACAGTAAACATCCATCAGTGACTCAAGGCAGATACCGGTTGCTGCCCGAAGTGCACCTTACACAGGTTTTCTTGTCATGCTTGAGTCATGATCCACAGCAAGCCGGGCGCAGGCTCTCCCCGACAAGGCCTCCCTTCCCGAGGCTCCTTGCCAAGGCTGCTCTTAGCCTGGGCTAATTAGCACCCTCCACCCCCACCCTATCCTCTGCTCTGGCGCCCACTCAGGCAGGCTGGCATTGGGAGAGAGAGTTCGAGAGCTATGAAAACTGAGCAAGGCTTGGAAAACAGGAAAAACCGCGAACTGGGAACTCTTCGTACCAATTTTAGGGCAGCCCCTGTAATGAGAGCAATAAAGAAATAGCAATGGATGCCATTTAGAAGCAAATGGCCCTTTCATCTGGAGTGGCTGTTGATTGCAAAGCACACTCCACCAGGGAGGAGGCGTGGGTTCCAGCGAGAAGCGTAGGCCTCCGCCTCCGTGCAGCCGGAAAAAGGCTGCCTCGGAAGCAGCTGGAGGCCGGGCGATGCAGCAAAAAATCACCGGGTGAATGTGAGATTTCGTTTTACACTTTCGTGTCCTGTGAATGTTCTCTTCCAGGGGGCCTGCTCTGGGCAAAGGCGCAGTAGACAGGAAGGAATGGGGGCCAGAGCATGAGCTATTGCCTAATTGTGTGATGGATAGAGACAATAAGTGGCATGGATAGCAGCACTCCATCCTGGGCTCTTTTCCAGGGATGAGACTGGAGATTTGCTGTCACCAGAAAAAGAAAAGAAAAAAAAAAGCAACAGCAACACCTTTATCAGTATAAGGGGCACACGAGGCAACTCTCCTCCCCTCAGTATGGCCTGGTTCTGAACCAACTACGCCATTGCCATCTGAGTGTGATTCACGGACCATCTTAGCAATAGACTCACCTGTCAGCTCATTAGAAACGCAGATGATTGGGTCCCCACCCAGAGCGAATGAATCAGAATTTGTATTTTAACAAGATTCCTGGTGCTTCTCCTGCAGGCACTGCTTGAGCAACGCTCTAGATCCCTCTCCGCAGTGAGGAGAGAGAGGTAGGGAAGGAGGTGAAAGAGCAGAGCTCTGAAGCCTCAGGCGTTTTCCTTCGTGGGCCTGTGAGAGATGCAGGAGAAAGTGTGGGTGAGTAACACGTCTTCCTGACTGCGGGAAACTTGCTGAAATTATGACACTTCAGCGTGAGTCACCAGTCACTCCTTTTCCGAGTTCTACCGGTTCCACCTCTACCTTAGCTAAGTGAAATACCAGAGTGCCATGACCTGAGCCCTTTATTTTACACGGAACTTTATTTTCCTTCCCCTGTTGGAAACCACGTTTGTCAAGCACTCAAGGAACCTCTGACTGCACCAGATGAGGGGGCCCAGGCCTCTCTCCGGGGGAGCTCTGCCACTTCAAGACCTTCACCACCACCTCTTTGTGGTGGCAGCCTGGTCCCCAGGCATGCGAGATTAGCAGGCAGGTGACCTTCACCACCGAGGCCCCTTGCAAACTTCCATAGGTGGGTCTCCCTTTAATTTTTTTTCATGTTGCCCCCCCCCAACAACAACTGCCAGGAGCAAAGAAAAGTTATACTACGAAATTTGTTTTAAAGGCTAACCTCAAAGCATTCTTAAATCTCACAGATATTTCAAGAATGCCTGTGCTGTTAAGACTGTGAAGAATGTCTGCTTCAGCATCCATCAACATCATTGAAAAAACCATAGGTCCCGATGTGGTGGGTGTGAAAAGTAGAGTCTGTTAAGGAGAAGTAGGGCTTTTCTCTTTGTGACAAAAACCACTGGAGTACACATGTGCATATCTTTTTACATTTGAACATGCTTCTGGCACCAGTCCCTGATGGCCCTGCCCTCCCGTCTTGGTTTGCTTCAAAGAGGCAGTCAAGATGAGACGGTTCATTTATTTGAGAGGAGAGATGTCAAAGTCAGATTTAAAAAAAAATACATTGCTGATGAGACAGTTATGTGAATATTCTTCTTAAGCTAGCTGAGTGTACAAAAAGTTTGGTCCTTTGCAAGGGTGAGGTATGTGATCAAAAATGCAGTGTGTCCCGGCCTGTGATGCTGAGGGCCTTGTGTCATGCGGTGTCCCCAAGCCTAGCACAGTCTCTGCACACCGTGGGCACCTAGGCAATGTCTGTGGCCGCAGGAGGACAAGGCGGCAGAAACAGGGAGCAGGCACCAGGCAGTGTATCTCTGAGCGCCTCACCTACTTTTCTCTGCAGGGCAACATCAGGCACCCAAATGACTCTGGAGAGTACCTATAAATTGAGGATGAAAATGGAACAATGAAGATTTGAGGGAAAGCGACCATAACAACCCCCAGTCCTTGTGGCCTGTAGAACCCCACTGGAGTATCCTGCCCTCTTTTGGGAGGGAGGTCCCTACCTTAAGACAAGAATAGCAGAACTTGAGACAGGGGTTCTTGTGCAAGTGATTTACAGAGAGTGCTCCCAGGACAAGGGGAGGCAGAGCAGCAGAGAAACTAGCCAGGATGTGGTCTCCCTAAGGGAGCCCAGGGACCCCAAGTTGACCCCACCTTGAGGCAAGGGACAATCAATAGTCAGAGACTGAGTCACTGAAAGTGGATAAAAGAGTGGGAGTCAGGGAGTGAGGCGCAGAAGACTTTGAAGGGGTTGGGGGAGCCCCAAAGGGGCTCTGGTAGGGGTACTGATAGGTCTGCCTCAAGGTGCATTTGGGCCCACCCGTCAGACCTTTGTAATAAATATGCTCATAGAAGTTGCTCTATTTTTTTCCCACCACACTTAACATCATCTAACATGCTATATAATTCATTTATATTTATATATTTATATTACCTGTGCTCCCACACACTAAGAAGTAGGCTCCATAAGGACAGGTATTTATCCCCCAAATAGTGTCTGAAACCCAGAAATTGCTAGCTAAATATGTGTTCAAGAAAAGTATTTTGAAGAACATAAGCTGCCTGGTGTTGCTTAAGGATTTTTGCAATGATTCTCTGGGTCCAAAGAAATCAAATTCTGACTTGCATGAATAAGCAGGGAGCTATAACATTTTGGAGGGGGGATCAGAGAGCCTCAAGATTTTCAGATTTCAGTGTGTTTCAAACCACTGTCCTGTCAACAATGTAGTTCTTAGTCCCCATATCCAGAGAGTCTGATTCAATAATTCTAGAAGGGACCCAAGAATATGCACTTTAAAAAAGCATATTGATCTTGATGTAGGGGACCTGAGGGTACATACTTTGAGAAACACTGATGGAGTTTGAGACACTGGCTCAGACGCTTATTAGTAGCTTCCCAGACCTCCCAGCTGATTAGCCGCAGAGTTGGGGTTAGAACTGGCTCTTCCCACTCCCCCTGCAGCATGTTTTCCACTCACGGTCTCTCTTCATATACATTTACGAACTTTGCATGTACATGAGTTACCATGGGAGCATAAAAGCCTGATAGAATCCTACAACTGTAGCTGGGCTTTGAGGCATCAGTTGGTAGTTATCTTGAGAAAAATTTGGATTCACAATTTATCGTGACTTGTATTATTCACATGTTCCTGCAGATTCTTTTAAAATTGTAAATGTGCTGTTGAGTATGCTGATGTCATAATCATTTGATGGGAGGGAACACAGTGAGAGCCAGGAACCAGGGCCCTAACTTGAACTGATTTGAGGGGTGTGCTGAAAAGACATGGGACGTTTATGGAAAAACTGGACTGAAGCAATATGATTTAATGCACAGTGAAGGGCTTCAGGGCAGCCCAAAAGGAGTACATTAACTGATTTTAAGTCAGTAAGCTAAAAAACAAGTTGTTGTAAGGAAGAATTCTCTAAGACAGGAGGGAGGGAGGAAAGAAGGAAGAAGGGAGGGAAGGAGAGAGGAAAGAAGGAAGAAAAGAGGCAGGGAGGAAGAAAGGTTAGCTTAAAGGTATTTTAATAAAGAAAATTTAATTCACCATGAATCCTCTGGTTGAGAGCATTGACCATCCTTGGAAGGATTGTGTTTGGCATGGAGGTTAGATCCAGAGGAATAACAGTGGTTGATGAGGGATAAGCCATTTCCCAAGAGTAAACCCTTAAAGTCGTCGGCAGCCGTCCGTCTCGAGAGACGATAGTGTAGCTTCTTAAGAGTCCATCTGCACCGCCGAGAATGGCTGTGCAGTCCGACTCGGGAGTGACATGGTAGTATCTGTCTCCTCCCGTGTTGAATCGACATCTTGCGATGACGCTGAAGCTACAGAGCCTGGGCAGGGTAATATGGAGGGTCCGCTGTTGCCCATGCAGCAGACCCCCCCTCTCTTCGCAGCTGAAGGATCCAAGGGAAAGACGGAGTCAATACAGCTTGGCTTCAGGTGCGCCGCAGGAGTTGCCGGTGTTGACTATAACGTCAAACCGCCTTAGGGACTCCGGCTCCGGATTTTCTGTCGGGGTTTACTCCCTTAGCCTTTCCCCTGAAGAGGTATGCCGCAAGGCAGCGGAGGTTTTTTGGAGTCAGAGTTTTCCTTCTCTGATGTACCCTGACTGGAAGATCGAACCAGCGACACTTAGCTCGCAGGCCGACGCTCAATCCACTGAGCTAAACCAGCCAGGGCCACCCTTAAAGTAAGAACTACATTATCATGTATGGCGTTTATAGTGTACCAGGTTCGGTTTTAAGTTTTATATCTTATCTCATTTGATCCTCATAACAATGCTCTGTGGTAGATACTGTCACCAGGCCATCATCCAAAAGACCCCAACATTTCTCCAAACCTAAACTATGTCACGAGCTGTGCTTGCTTACAGGAACTGAAAAAGATTCCCAACCACAAAGACCAAGGTACTGAGCACAAAAACAAAGATGGCAATGGGGCACTGTGTGCAAAAAAGGCCAAGTGCAACGGAGGAATAAGTAGGCATGCCTGAAAGAATTTAATCACTCCACGCCATAGCCTATAAATACAGAAGGCTGCTTCCCAGTTGGGAAGAAGGTGCCAGAGTGTGAGCTCATTCTTCCCTATTCTTTGGTCAAAGAATAAAGTTTTGGGTCTGCTTTACTGAACTCAGTCTCTTTCTATTAGTGGTACTGGGCAGAAGGACTTTGGTTTGGGCCCCTAACCCTGAAGGGTCAGTAACAATACTGTTATCCCCATTTAATAGATGAGGAAAGAGAAAAGTTAAGTCAGTTGCCTAAATCATACATCTACAAAGTATCTGAGCTAAGACTTGATCCAGGCAATCTGGATCCAGATCCATGCTTTGAACAACAGCATCTCTCTGATGTACCTGAGCATTGCCCCGAGGGTCACTGAACAATTTCACAATAGGATCTGGGACAGGAGTGCACTGCTTGGCAAGTTTGTGGGGGTTGGGGGGTGAGGAGAGGTAGGAGAAGTACTGAAAAAGGACTTGAGAGGACAGAAATATCCAGGGTGGATCTCAAATCATTTAGTTTGGAGCTGTTTGACTTCAATTCTGTCCTCTCCTCTTTGATGTAAACAGACCGTTTACCATGCTATTATTGCATTTGCGACATGGGCTTTTTTCTGGGAAAAGAGCTCGAGGAAGAGAAAGAGGAGCCAGCCGACATCTGTTTCATGGGGGAGAGAGGCACTGGGTTTAAGAGAGCAGAGTTTCTCTTGATCTTTATATGGTGGTGTGCACTCTGACCAGGATTCACCAAACAAGGGACCTGGCAGAGGAGAGCCTGGATCTCACACCTCTGTCGCTGTGGCTGGGAGGCTTCAGAAGGAATAATGTTGCCTTGGCAATCCAGGCCGTAAACAGAAAAAGAAAGTGAGAGAGTGAACTGGGAAGGAGACAAATGTACTCCAGATACTAAAACCAGAGCACAAAGAATGTTAGTTTCATATATTTGGCCCTTAAGTAAAGGTTCTGTGGGTAGGGATTTTTCCAGAATTCCTGCTAAATGGAGAGAGGCCGGAGGTAGAAAGGAAAGAGGAAAGAAGTGGGTCTAATTGTGTTGGTGCAGAGCTCCTCCCCAGCCCTTGATTCTCTTGCCCCCCCCCCCCATCCCTCCTCTTCCCTCCTCTAGTTCTGCCACCTCCTGTCTCCTTCCTCTGTGCTCAGGAAGGTGAGATGAAGGCAAATGAGATAAGGGTATGAAGAACGGTCTATAGATTTAACCCTTAACCCAGAAGTATCTGCATCTGAAATAAAGGGCAATTTGGTATCCTTAAAGATTTTCTAAAAGGTCACTGTAGAAATATGGAGGCTGGGGGGAGAGTGGCAGTGGATGTGACACCTGCTGCTCTCTTTACTTGCTCGCGAAGCCCTAGACACCCCTCTCTCTCCATGCGCGCGCGTGCACACACACACACACTCACTTACACTCACACAAACCGTCCTCTTCACATGCATACTGAAAATGCAGTCAGGACAGCGCTTCAGGGGAGGCTGCGTGAGCAGGGTCTGCAGGAGTGGGAGACTTAGCCAGGTAAAGAAGGTGCTCCAGGAATAAAGCTTTGTGCCTGTTACAGCTAGAGAAGGAGGCCCGGCTGCCGATGCAGTAACATCAGCTTCTCATAGTAACGCTACTGGGTCCTTTATATGTAAGCCCTTTCTAAGTAGTGGTCTGACATTAACATTCACTAATGTGCCAGGAACAGTATATCCTTCGAAGACTGACTCAATGTAACCAAGATCCTCTCACTTCCTAGAACTCTCTGAGCTAATCATGTTCAAATTTTAATGTTACCGAGGCCTCTCAGGTACCCACCGACTAGTGAGGTCTGGTCGTATTTGGATTACACAGCAAATCTATAAAAATAAACGTTTTTGCCTCATTATTTTACAATTCAAAACATGTTCCCGGATACTTTTCAGTCTGTGCATCCCTAATTCCTCAATGAAACACAACTTGGTGGAGACACCTCCTGGCCCCTCAGCCCCTCCCTTGTCTTTGAGGCTGTGAGCCCTCTGCTCTGCAAGTCCCAAGATTCAGCTGGTCACTGCCCATGTGTCATCACCTCAGTTCAGCTTTCCAGCCTCTGCCACTTAACAGTGAGTGCCTGCAGCTACAGATGACATGTTTGTACTTGAGGCATAAATAGCATGGTCTCTTGTTTGTGTTTTTTGTTGTTGCTCAAATTCTCAGTTTATTTTTGAAGAGGAAGATTGATGTTTTTCCATGCAGCATAACATTGAGGGTTGGAAAGATTTTGGTCTAGGAAATCCACAAATGACATGAAAGAGTTTGTAAAACCGAATGGTGAGTTTTGACCATTGAAGAGCTAGTCTCAGGAGGGGAGGGGAGACCACCTGATGCCTGGTGAGAGCCAGCAACTCAGGAATCAGGACTGGGCTGGGGACCCCCTGGAGGGCAAGATCAGTCAAACAAAGGGAGGGCTCCCAGAAGCCAGCAACTCCCTAGACAGCAACACAGGGCATGAGAGGGAAGGGAGCATGGGGTGGACACAGCCCCTTGAACATAGCTACTGTGCACTGCGATGACTGACCTTCCCACCCATCTCATGGCCTTCTGCCCTCTGACCTCTGATATCTGTAGATACCTGGTTTCTGCTTGCTTGCTTCATTTCTTACTTTCTAAAGTGGCCTCTTAGGTACAAGTTAAGGGCTAATATCAACAGTTCAAAGGGAAATTGCTCAAACTGAGCCCGAGTTGACATTTAGCAGGGAAACATCTGATGTACCAGTTTTCAAACATTTTGACCTTTATCCCTGTCAGGGCAGTGACCCTTGAATTATACTCAGCCTAGGGACATGCTTGACCTGTGAGAGGTCAGCTCAGTCACTCATTTCACCCCCTAAATTATTTTCAGAACCACTCTCATCATCCATAGTATTTCAATTGGTATTTTTCTTTCTCTCTTTCTTCCTCTCTTTCCCCCTTCCTTGCCTGTACTACCCATACTATTGAATACAAAGTGAATTAAATGTGTTTTTGATGTGTCTCAGCAGCATTTCAACCTTGATATTTATTCCTGTGTATGTCTAGGTCCAGGCTTCCCAATGGTTGTTCATCCTTGGCTGAGCTCAGATCCCTGTATTCTTGCCACTCTGCCACCCCCATGAGCACTGTT
The DNA here is from genome assembly GCF_987537825.1 of Furipterus horrens. Lineage (NCBI taxonomy): Eukaryota > Metazoa > Chordata > Mammalia > Chiroptera > Furipteridae > Furipterus > Furipterus horrens. The sequence goes on from NW_028327177.1 coordinate 26,958,035, forward strand.
AACACCAGCATGTGGCACCCTGTTTTGGAAAAAATGCTAGTAACAACATCCTCATCTAGACCCAGCCAGGGGCTCCTGTCTCCCATTCACCAAAACAACAGACTGTTTCAGATTCTCTCATGAACACTGCATTTTCCCATCCATCACTACTACATTTTGGTTACAAGTAGGGTTGCCACATTTAACAAATAAAAACACAGGACATCCAGTTAAATGTCAATTACAGCTAAACAAAAAAATGATATTTTAGTATAAGATGTTCCATGCAATGCTTGGAACATGCTTATAATAAAAAAGTGTCTTTGGAATTTGAATTTCAAGTTTAAGTGAATGTCCTATGTTTTTTTCTGGCAGACCTAGTTGCAAGTCATACAACAGCAATGGCAAACTGGAACTTACTGACTTTGCTAAGTGAGAAGTCTAGGAGTTGGGCGAGCTTCAGCACAGCCTGATGCTGGAGCCTAAATGATGTCACCAAGGACGTGGCTTGCTCCTTCTTCACCATCCAGATCAGCCTGCACTAAGTTGGCTACGTCCTCAGGTAAGCATGTGGTGACAAGATAGCTGTGGTTCTCCAGTCTCGTATTCATGTGTGTGTGTGTGTGTGTTAAACAAACAGAATTCTTATTTCTGGTAAACAACATGTTTCAATTTAAACATTAACTTTTTAAAGTATATTTTATTGATTATGCTATTACAGTTGTCCCAGTTTTTCCCCTTTTCCCCCATCTGCCCGGTACCCCCTTTCCCTCCAGCAATCCCCCCTCTTACTTCATGTCCATGGGTCATGCATATAAGGTCTTTGGCTTCTCCCTTTCTTATACTATTCTTAACATCCACCTGTCTATTTTGTACCAACCAATTATGCTTCTTAATCCCCCTACCTTTTCCTTCATTCCCCCCTTCCCCATCCCAACCGACAACCCCCATATGGTTTCCATATCTATGATTCTGTCCCTGTTCTAGTTGTTTGCTTGTTTTGTTTTGTTTTTAGATTCAGTTGTTAATGGTTGTGAGTTTGTTGTCATTTTAATGTTTATAGTTTTTATCTTCTTTTTCTTAAATAAGTCCCTTTAACATTTCTAAGGTCTTGGTGATGATGAACTCCTTTAGCTTTACTTGTCTGGGAAGCACTTTATCTGCCCTTCCATTCTAAATGATAGCGTTATTGGATAGAGTAATCTTGGTTGTAGGTTCTTGCTTTTCATCACCTTGAATACTTCTTGCCAGTTCCTCTTGCCTGCAAAGTTCTTTTGAGAAATCAGCTGACAGTCTTATGGGAACTCCTTTGTAGGTAACTCTCTGTTTTTCTCTTGCTGCTTTTAAGATTCTCTCTTTATCTTTAACCTTTGGCATTTTAATTATGATGTGTCTTGGTGTGGCCCTCTTTGGGTCTAGCTTGCTAAGGACTCTCTGTGTTTCCTGGACTTGTATGTCTATTTCCTTTGGCAAATTAGGGAAGTTTTCTTTCAAATAAGTTTTCAATTTCTTGCTCTTCCTCTTCTCCTTCTGGCACCCCTTTGATTAGAATGTTGGCACTTTTGGAGATGTCCCAGAGTCTTCTTACATTCCCCTCATTATTTTTTTTTGAATTTTTGTTTTTTCTTTCTGTTCTAGTTGAATGTTTATTTCTTCTTTGTGTTCCAAATCATTCATTTGAATCTCGGCTTCCTTCCCTTCACTGTTGATTTCCTGTGGATTTTTCTTTATTTCTTCTCTTATGTTTTTGCCATACTCAATGAGTTCTCTGAGCATCCTGATAATTAAGTTTTGAACTCTGCATCTGATAGGTTGGCTATCTCTGTTTTGTTTAGTTTTTTTCTGGGGTTTGATCTGTTCTTTCATTTGGACCATATTTCTTTGTCTCCTCAATTTGGCAGCCTCCCTGTGTTCGCTTCTATGTATTAAGTAGAGCTGCTTTGATTCCCTGTCTTAGCACACCTGATAAGTTGTATCCAGCAGAGCCTTAAGTATTTGCCAGGGCTCTGTGTCAGGGGAAATATTTGGAGAGGGGACAATGTTGCTGCCTGGCTTCTGGACGTTTGCCCAGCACTTGCCCTGTTTCCAGTCACTTCACCAGCTTCCTATATGTGACCAGTGCCCTTTCAGCTCTTGCTCTGGTGGCGATCCCCAGAGTGAGTGCATTTGGATATGTTATAAGTCTTTGTGGGCCCTTTAAGTGGACTATCTTGAGAAATCAGCAGTTTCTTCTGCCACCCCAACCCTCACTGGTTTTTACAGCCAGAAGCTTTGAGCCTTTACCTTCCCAATGTTGGAACCCTGGGCTCTGTGGTCTGACCTGGGACTGGGATTTCTCACTCCCAATCTATCTCTCCCAATTTTTATCTACCACATGTGAATGTGGGACCACCCATTCCGCCTTTACTGCCACCTCCTTGTGCCACATCACATCCTCTCTGCCCCTCCTACCCATCTGGATGAATGTGGCTTATTTAAATCCTTGGATGTTGGACTTCAATACAGTTCAATTTTCTGTCAGTTCTGGGTGTTTTTTGTTTTGAGGTTAGTTGTAATTCTTCTTGTTACATGAGGAGGTGAGGTATGTCTACCTATGCCTCCATATTGACTGGAAGTCCTCCACTTCATATTCTTAAGATTCCGAGTTGGTACAAATATAAAAATTGTTTTTTCCAAAGGTTCTTAGGAAACTTTGAAGATGCATTCCAGTTAAACAGCTTAGATCACATGCCTACTACTAACTTAATCTTCGGGGCCAAGGAAATGAGATATGCTGATTGGCTCAGGCTGAGACCAGTTGCTCACCTTGGAGCTGGAGTGCCACATCCACCCAACCCAAGTGGACCACATGGGGACTGCCATGGGAACCTAAGGGCTGTTGCTGAAGAAGAGGTGATGGATACTGGGAAGGCAAACAATACATATTCTCGACACGATTAAATTGGAATGTGTACTGGGCAGGACTCTTTGACTTCTACAGCAGTTTACAGAGACCTGGAGAGAGGGCATGCGGAGCAAGACTAGGGCTGTGCAGAGGGCAGGCCTCCCCCTTCCAATAGCAGTGCCATCAAACTGCTGCCACCACTGCTTCCCAGAGTCATGCAGCTTCACCCTCTTGCCCCTCATCCTGTTTCTTAGTTGTTTTCCAATTTTCCTTGTTTGAGACAACCTGTGAGGCAGTTTAAAAGTGTTATGGGGTGTTCTCCCCTTCCAAATTCATATGTTGAAGATCTGGCTCTGTGTGACTATATTTAGAGATGGGCCTCTAAAGAAGTAATGAAAGTTAAATGCAGTCATAAGAGTGGGGTTCCAATCTGATAGGACCATTGCTTTTTTAAGAAGAGACATGGTTAGAACCCCCCCCACCCGCACCCACCCCATCCCCAGAACACAGCAAAAAGGCAACTGCTTACAAGCCAGGTCAGGAGCTCTGACCAGAAACTAAATTTTCTGACACTTTGATCAGGCTTCTATAACTGAGAAAAGAAATGTCTGCTCTTTGAGTCATCAAGCCTGTGGTACTTTGTTGTGGCAGCCCATGCAGAATAATACAAAGAATGCTGCTGAATCTCAGAGGTATAACTTCACTGGCACATAACACTACTGATGGAAGGTTTTCAGGATGTCAAATGACCTGGAAAGATGTGATCTATCAGATGGCTTTTCTGTGTAACTCTTTGCAAAGGACAAATGGCTTCCAATACTATTAATGCTTAATCTGAGTTTCACATTTTAAGGGATTGTCACAGATTTGTCGAGTACTTTTAATTATATAGTTTAAAGGCCTGCTTCTTTGAAAAACCAAATATGGAAGACTAGGAATTGCTACAATATAGATCCTATGTGAAGAACTAAATAAGGAAATGAACCACCAATAAGTGTGTTAATCACTGTTTGTCTTTAAATAACAATAAAAAATTATTTAAAAACTGAAGCTATAAAAAATAAGATACAAGTTTATTGCTCTTTTTTAAAAGTCTGGAGGGAGGTAGTACAAAGCTAAAAAAGTATACAGTATTCAAAAAGTCATCAGGGACCAAGCCTTCTCCCTGCTCTTCCAATTCTTGGCACATTGTACCTCATAACTCCAAGACAGCTCTTTGAGCTCCAGCCATCGTGTCTGTATTATAGCCAACAGGAAGAGGGAAAGGGCAAAGAGCATGCTCCCAGCTTTTAAGGATATTTTCTTAAATTCTTACGTGACACCTTCATTTACACCCCAACGGAGCACATCTGACAGCAAAGGAGTAGGTAAATGCAGCCTTTATTCCAGGTGGTCTTTTGCCCAGCTGAAAATTGGTGTAAGAAAGGAAGAGAGAAAAGATATTACCAGCAAATAGAAATCTTGGAGCCACAGACAATTGGAAAACTTTCCATATTGTAATGAGAGTGAAACATTGGAATATTTTTTTCCCAAGAGAGATTCAAAAATAAAACTTTGAAAAAAGATATCAAACATGAACTAAATAAACACTGAACTCTGAACAATTTATAATATTACAAGTTTTCTTTCTATCTTTGTTAAATATATCATTTTATATATTTATGATTAATTTTTTTTTGTTACTTGAGTGGTTGTAATTAAATGTTACTTCATGTGAACATTGCCATGTTTGGTCATAATTCACATACTTGTGGTTTTTAAATGTGCATTTGATATTCTATCACATTCATTTAGCCTAATTTTAAAATGTGGGAGGGGCAGCTAAAACAAGGATGGTAAAATGTTGATAATTGTTGAATTTGGTTGATAGTTCAGAATGTTCATTATTCTATTATCTCAGCTTCTATGCATGTTTAAACGTGTCCATCATTAAAAAATTATGTATATATTATAGTTTCCTTAGAGAAGGTAAATATTTATAGAAGAGAATAGATTAATTTTTCTTTTGAAGGTCAAAATACTTAGAGGATAGAGGGAAGATGGTGGAGAACCTTCTTGCGACTTCTTCCATCTCCCTTCTGACCTTAAGCAGATTTCATTCAGAAGGTTGATGTCAATCTAAAAAAGCTAATTACAAGATTCCTTTGTTCAAGAGCAGTGATGCTGTATTGTACCTTAAGAACATTGGTTTCAACAGAGGACTACAATCTTTCATAAAGTTTTCCTTGTCAGAAAAAAGTCTGCAGAGAGACATTGTGCATGACCCACCCCCTACCCCCAACATTTATTGAGTACCTGTTCTGAGTCCTTCTAAGGTCACCATGATGAGTAAAACCCTCCCACTGCCCTCAAGCAGGTCATAATGTGACACATGAATAGATAATTATGAAATAATGTGGTCAGTATACTGGCCAAGCTATACACAAAGTAACATGACTATCCAAAGCATATTCATGAAAAATGATTCATTTTGAAATGCTGCCTTCATTGAAAAAGTTAAGAGTGGTATTTTATAGTTGAATATATGCCGACTATGACCCCACTAACATAAACTACAATGATGCTTTTAAAATGAACAGAATTTATAAATGTTAATATATTCCACATATTTTCAATGGTAATAAGACTTCACCACAAATTCCTCAGTGCAATCAGGAGAAATGTGATATTTAATGAGGAAAGGCCTTTCATTAAGTCACTGAAAAAATAAGCTATTATGTAATCTGAAAACCAAATTTAGAGAAATTAATTTTTTCAAATAGATGTGACATTTAAATTGTTAAATAAGTCTTTTTGGATATAGCAATTAGTTTAATGGCTAGAACAGGAAACATAAAAGAAAAAAAGAAAAGAAGAAAGTGAGGAAGGAAGGTGGCTAGTAAGAGCACTTAGGTTATATATAATCTGGATTTGTCACAAAGTAACCGGGTACCTTAGGTAAAGTTGGTTAAGCTTCTTGGGAATTTACTTCTTAACCAGTAAAATTAGGAGGTAGCATTTATGGGTTTCAAACTCTATTTAGCTACATCACCCTTTGTTGAAATGAAGTATTACTTGGAATACGATACCAAGTGGAAGTATGTGCATGTGTGGTGTATATTGTGTGGTGTGTGTGGGGTGGGTATGTGGTGTATGTGGTGGGGTATGTGGTGTGTGAGTGTGTGTTGTGTTGTGTATGTATTGTGGTGGCTATGGGGTATGTGTGTTGTATGTCAGGGGTACAATGTTTGTTCTTTCTCATGTTCCCCACCCCTGGTGATTCCAGAGTCACCTCCTCAAGAGTGAAGTCTGAGAGCTACTGGTCAGGAGGATCCTGCAGGCCATCTCCAGCTCTAACAGTGGTTGCTCCTATTATTGCAAACCGCGTGGCCATAAAACACTAGTTGAGGAAATGCCAAAGAAAATGTAAGCCCATCTGTGGAGGGAGAATTTAGAAAAGTAGGACATTTTGAACTGATTAAACTTGGTAGCAAGTCTGAGAAGCCAGGAACAAAAGACAGAGCTGCTCTTTATTCTGATTCACTTTTAGATTAGGTTCTTAAATGAAGAAAATATAAATTATTTCAAGCCCAGAGTCAGGCCTTCCAGAAGAATCCAAGGGGCAACATTACCAGCACAGAGAGTTGGCTTTTCTGAGCCTTCTTTGTCTAGTGCTTGCAGCCAAAACATCACAGAGGAGAACGGCAGGCTTGAGAAAGTCATGCTATTCATGCTAACACAGCCTGCCTACTGATAACAGATGTGGTTATAATGGAAGCTGAGTGAACAAAAACACATTTCCCCAACTTCAAACCTCAAGCACATTTTCCATCATCTGTAACATACTAAAGCGCTAGCTCAGAGCAGATGCTTTTCTTTGCTCATTTGTACACTGCTTCGAGCCCTTGCTGGGAAAGGAGAATCTGAGGTCTCTACTGACAAGTGTCTGAGGGAGATGGCAGAACTGCAGAGAATCCCTCTCCTTGCTTATAGGAACTGCTCTGGGGCTGGTGCTACAAAGGCCTTTTTGTTTATACAGAGCGTGTCCCCGGATAACTGACACAGAGTACGCATTCCTCAGAGGAAGGATCCAGAAGCTGGGTACAGCTGAGCTGAGCCTTAACAGTCTCATGACTTATGTGGTGGCCAAAACCACCTCCAAATGCTTAACCATGGACTTCATCTTGTGTTAGTGCAAAACCACATGCCCTCTGCCAAGAGCCTTGAGGAACTCATGCCATAAGAGAGTGAACCCTAAACTTTACCCTCCCAAAGCCAAGCCATCACAATCGATCACTTTGCCAACCCTGAAAGTTTTTCTAGAGGAGAGATTGAGAAATGACTACATGAGGGCTGCATGCTAACTCAGCAGAAGGGGCCTGATTTGAGCTTCTGGCTTCTAGTCTTGCATTTAATAAAACATTCCAGGCACTTCTTTGTATAAATTTACTTCTACAGACTGTGGAGAGAGACCATTGTCAATAGTATGCATTTTATAAACAAGTTCCAAACCACATAACATTTCATTTTCCTCAACAAAGCCCTCTGTGCTGGAAGACTAACTATGGCTCTCTGAAAAGTATTTGCAACCTTCCTTTGAGAGTCTGACAGGAAGGAATCTGATTTTCCAATGGATCAGTATTAGCTAAAATGTGTCATTGTATCTTCCCTGGAGCTCTCTGTGCTTTGTTGGGTCAGCTCTTGTTCTTTCTAGCAATAACCTGAAATCATTGTTAGGGAGCTTGAATTACACCATAGCTGTGAAGTCACCCAGGAAAGCTCTTGTTTAGACTGGAATGAAAGACCTTGACTGGATACTTATGCTCTCTCTCCCTTCTCTTTGTCCAAACTCCTAAGGATGGAGCTCCCCAGCTAGTTTGCACCACATCTGTACTATATCTACTACAGGTGACCTTTAGTTACTCACAGCAGCATCCATGAAGTATTATGTAATCTGGCTACAAAGCAATATCTACAGTATGATACATATATGGTTATAATGCTAAGACAGGAAGACAATTCCCCAATCGACAACATTGTCTTTCTCAGGATGGTGAAAATCTGAATTATTTTTCTTCCCTCGTCTTCTTTATTTTCCAAAACTTCTACAATAAACAGATATTATTCTTATAGTAGAAAAAATATATATGTATGTATGTGTGTTGAATGTGACATGGCTGTAATGCCATAACCAGCCCAGCATAGAGTTTGGAGTTTGCTCTCTAGAGAACTTAGGCTCCCAAACCTAGACTGTTTCTTGAATTTCCTAGAAAACCTTTTATTTGTTTTGAATTCTTTATTTTATTTTGTTATATTACAGTTGTTCCATTTTTTCTTCCCATTGTTCTCCACTGCCCTGTCTACCACTTGCTCCCACAGTCAATACCCACCCTGTTGTCCATGTTCATGGGTCATTTATACATGTTCCTTGACTAGACCCTTTTCTTCTTTCCCCCTTATCTGCCCCACCCCCCCACCCCTCTGGATGCTGTCAGTCTGTTCCCTGTTTCCATGCCTCTGGTTCTATTTTGCTCATTTGTTTGCTTTTGTTCATTAGGTTCCTCTTATAGGTGAGATCATATGGTATTTGTCTTTTGCTGCCTGGCTTATTTCACTAAGCATAACTCTCCAATTCCATTCATGCTGTCATGAAAGATAAGAGTTCCTTCTTTCTTTCTGCTGCATAGTATTCCATTGTATAAAGGTACCATTGTTTTTTGATCCACTCAAACAGCATGTAGGCTGTTTCCAGCACTTGGCTATTATAAATAATGCCTCTATGAACATAGGGGTGCATAGGTTCTTTTGAATTGGTATTTCAGGGTTCTTAGGGTATATAATTCCAGCAGTGGAATCACTGGATCAAAAGGCAGTTCCATTTTTAGTTTTTTGAGGACATTCCATACTGTTCTCCATAGTGGCTGCACCAGTCTGCATTCCCACCAACAGTGCAGTAGGGTTCATGTTTCTCCACATCCTGGACGGCACTTGTTTGTTGTTGATCTGTTGATGATGGCCATTCTGACTGGTGTGAAGTGGTATCTCATTGTGATTTTAATTTGCATGTCTCTGATGGCCAATGATGTTGAGCATCCTTTCATATGCCTTTGATAGGCACTCTCTATGTCCTCCTTGGAGAAGTATCTGTTCTGGTCCTTTGCCCATTTTATAACTGGATTGTTTGTCTTCCTGATGTTGAGTCATATGAGTTCTTTATATATTTTGAAGATCAACTCCTTGTCCAAGGTATCATCGGCAAATATGTTTTCCCATACAGTTGATTCTATTTTCATTTTGATGATGTTTCCTTTAGCTGTGTAAAAGCCTTTTAATTTGATGTAGTCTCATTCGTGTTTTCTTTCCCTTATTTCCCTTGCCCTAGAGGATATATTGGTGAAAATATTGCTGAGTGGGATATCGGAAACTTTACTGCCTATGTTTTCCTCTAGGACTTTTATGGTGTCTTGGCTTATGTTTAAGTCTTTGAGCATCTTGAGATTATTCTGGTGTATGGTGTAAATTGGTGGTCTAGTTTCTTTTCTTTTTTTCTTTTCTTTTTATTTTTGCATGTACCATTCCTGTTCTCCCAACACCATTTGTTGAAGAGGCTATTTTTACTCCATTTTATGTTCCTGCCCCCTTTGTCAAATATTAATTAACTGTAGAGACATGGGTTTATTCCTGGGCTCTCTATTTTGTTCTGTTGGTCTATATATCTGTTTCTATGCCAGTGCCAGACTGTTTTGATTACAGTGGCCTTATAATATAGCTTGTTATCCAGTATTGTGATCCCTCCTACTTTGTTCTTCTTTCTCAAGATTATTGAGGCTATTATGGGTCATTTTTGGTACCATATAAATTTTTGAAATATTTGTTGTATATCTGTGAAATATATGATTGATATTTTAATAGGATTGTGTTGACTCTATAGATTGCTTTGACTAGTATGAACATTTTAATGACGTTAACTTTTCCAACCCACGAACACAGTATATGCTTCCATTTATTTGCGTCTTACTTAATTTCTTTCCTCAGTGTTCTGCAGTTTTCTGAGTATAGGTCTTTTACCTCCTTGGTTAAGTTCATTTCTAGGTACTTTATTTTTCTTGTTGCTATAGTGAATGGGATTTTTTCCTAGTTTCTGTTTCTCATATTTCATTGTTAGTGTACAAAAATGCCTATGATTTCTGAACATTGACTTTGTATCCCACTAGTTTGCCAAATTCACTTATTAGGTTAATTTTTTGGTGAAGCCTATAGGGTTTTCTATTTACAATATCATGTCATCTTCAAATAATGACAGTTTTACTTTCTCCTTTTCAATTTTGATGCTATTTATTTATTTATTTATTTATTGTCTGATCATTATGGCTAGAACTTCCAATACTATGTCAAATAAAAGTGGTGGAAAGTGAACACCCTTGTCTTGTTCCAGAACTTAGAGGGAAAGAAGAAGGTAAAATGGAGTAAGAAAGAGGAGGAGCAAAATATGAGATTTGAAATAAGCTATAATATAAAAACTAGTGACATAATAGGCACAAACTTGAAGGACAATAAATGAATTTTAGAAAGCTATGCAGGAGAGAAAAATAACACAAATCATGAAGAAGACTGTGGTGGAATTTGTCTCAGTAGAATCTGATGTTTACTACTGTTTTATCTTTCTGGATCCACCCCTGGTGATGTCAGATGGTGTCTCATTATGGCCCTAGGCAGCCTGTTTGAGACTATGAGTGATCCAAAGTTTGTGGCTGTCTTCTTCAGTTGTTAATCCAATCAATCTGTAATCAGCAGTCATACTTAAGAACCACAGGGTGGGGCAGAGTAACTCCTCTGGATGGGGCTTTGCTTCCCCTCAGGATGATGCTACTTGAAGGGGACTGGTCTGCCTGAGAAAGATGGCTCCTGTAGTATGGGGAATAGTGCACCACTGGGATCCTGGCAGCTGTTCTCTTCGTTCTCTCCCCAGAGCCACCAACCCCAAACTCTCCTCAAGTGCCTCTAGTCCACTCTGTCTTCCCTTTGCTGGAGCCCAGGGTAGGTGGCTGCAAATGAAATTTTGTGAGTTGAACCTTTAAAAGGCTCTCTGTGTCTCCAGCACTCTCTCCCTGGCAGATAGAAACCCTGCTACTTTTCACAGCTGGATGTTATCTGTTTTCTTTCCAGCTCTGGTGCTATAGGGTGGGGAGCCCAGCTGGGGGTTTAGACCCCACACTTCTCAGGAGGAAACCCCCAGCAGCTGAAATATCCCTCCATAACTTCAGCTGCTTCCTATGGGATCCCAGCCAACCATCTCACATCTCCTTTGTACCAGTCATAATGTGGTGAAGTGGTTTCTTCTGTCTGTCTGTGGTTATAGGCTTCTCTCCAGCTATTGTTCAGCTGGTTTTTCTGGATGATTTCTCTACAATTTAGTTGTAATTCCAGATGGTCCTGGAAGGAGGTTAGTGTAGCTTCCACTTACTCCTCTGTCACCTTATATTTCCTTCCTAGAAAACCATTTTAGACTCTGTCTTCCAATTACTCAAAAAACTTTATCAAATAGTCATAGCAGCATTATTTACAACAGCCAAGTGCTGGAAACAGCCTAAGTGCTCATCAGTAAATGAATGGATCAAAAAACTGGTACATTTACACAATGAAATACTATGCAGCAGAAAGAAAGAAGGAATTCCTTCACAACAGCATGGATGGAACTGGAGAGTATTATGCTAAGTGAAATAAACCAGGCAGCGAAAGACAAATACCATATGATCTCACCTATATGTGGAACATAATGAACAAAACAAACAAATGAGCAAAGTAGAACCAGAGGCATGGAAATAAGGAACAAACTGACAGCGTTCAGAGGAGAGGGTGTTGGAGGTAAGGGGAGGAAAGGGCAAAGGGTCTAGTCAAGGAACAAGTATAAGTGACCCATGGATATGGACAATAGGGTGGGGGTTGACTGTGGGAGTGGGTGGTGGAAGGGGCAGTAGAGAGCAACAGGGGAAAAATTGGGACAACTGTACCTGAAAAATAATAATTTAAAAAAAATTATCAACCTCCTACTTTACTTTAATTGTGGAGATAACTTAAGAAACATTGGCAAATATTCCTAACTAGGATGGAACCAGCAGAAAATTATGGGAGTCTGAACAATAACTTAATCTTTGTAAATTTTTTTTTTACAAATGCTTATGCTTAATTGATTATAAAACATGCTTATTATCAAAGGGCTGACCACTGTTGACACTGATGTATTTCTCTTCTTCCATTGAGCTGATGATGCAAAATGTTGCCTAGGGCAATGACTCTGGTATGCTGGGCCTGGGAGATTTCTTTTCCAGTTGTCTGGACAGAACCTTGAATGTCTTTCTTTCTCAGCACATCAAGGGGACAGAATTCTGCCTTCCTGTCTAATTCTCTTTAAATCAAAGGAAAAACATTATTTGTATAAAGCTATCCAAATAAATCTGATATTGTGCCCAGATTCTGATTTACAAAGATCAGTATGATGGATTTGAAAAGAAAAATGAATAATAAAAATACAACAGGCAGAGCTCTTTGATAGACATAAGCTAAAACTGCAGCCAAGAGTAGCAGAGGGAAATCCTGAGGAAATCTTTCACATGGCACTTCTGGGTTCCTCCAGTTGCTGAGTGTTTAAGAGTGCTAACTGCTGGAATCAGCCAGTGCAGATTTGAACCCAGTTCTGCCATTTACTTGCTATGCAACTGTGGAAAACATTGTTCCAGTTTTCTGAGTCACAGGGGACTGACGCTGCTTCTCACGGGGTCTGTGAGAGAATGACTGACTCTAGATAAGGTCAGTAAAGCCCAGTAGTGGCACATAGGGAACATTCCTGAAGGTTAGTGGCATGACCACCAGGCTCCCCCTTCCAGCAACCCTGTCCTATCAGCTTCCTGCTCCTGGATCCTGAACGGGAACCATCCCCAGTTCCCAGAGGTGAAAACTTAGAAGTGAAGACAGAGGTTCTAATAACTCAACACGGCTGCCTAAGCAGGTTAGCTGAAGAATGAAGTGGATGCAGAACCCTAACCTGTTTCTCCATTGTGCTTAGCAGGGCTTGGAGAGAGAGGCAGAGGAGAGGAGAACATGACTAGCCTGCTGAATTCAGGAATGGACACAGCCCTGGCCTGGCTTTGCTCCTGAGGCAGACTTAGCAAGAGGAGGTAACACCCACTGTTGAGTGGTACAGAAAATATTGGCATGGGCTTACTAATGCAAATGTAATCCTCCTGTTTACTGACATTATTCCACACAACTACCTCATTTGCTTAGATGGAAGAGTGTGGGGAGGAAAATCGACATTTTTTTGTGCTTCTTCTATACATTGGACACTGTGTAAGACACCCTCACCAAGTGTCTCATGGAACTGACATCACCATCCTGTGAAGTTTGTAGGTACAATACTCTCACCCCAACCCTAGAGGGGAGGAGGACACTGAGGTTGCCGATAGGACAATACTAACCTAGCCCACAGTTAGTGATGTCTGAAATGGTGTTGCACCCTTATCTAACTAGCACCAAAGACTATTTCCCCAACACTTACATGGTAGTTTGATCCAGAATAGTGCCAAGAACCAGGAAGTCCTCTAAACAGCAGCCAAAGTATACAGCATTGACTTTATGTACTGAAAAGAGGCAATCTTGCAGAGTTTTGCTCAGAGAATTTATTTTTCCTGCATGAAGCAGGAAATATACCAGGTTTCCTCTGAGATGTAAGTAAATCTCAACAATGCTTTCTAATAGGAACAGTTTTGTTCGGACATGCCTGTTTACCACTTAGAACCAATTTTGTCTTGGTCTCTCCCAAACCCCATCCACCATGTCATTAAAGGTTAGGATCTTATACAAAAAGAAGATAGTTTTTGAGCACTATTGTAAGAACACAAGAGAAAAGGTTTATTTTGATCCCTAATTCTAAAAATGAAATAGTTTCAGGAACTCAAGTGCTATGATGATCAGGCTTACATTAAATTTACATTTGAATGAAGAATTCCTTCGTGAGTGAAGTCTAATAATTTACTGGGAAGAAGTTCTTTGAAAAATCACAAACATAATTTAAAAGTAAAAATGTGTTATTTAATTTTCCATTCCTAAAAGAATTTATGGCTATTTACATTGAGTATGAGAACAGTAATGCAAGAAGGATGTTTAAAAATCTAAAAATTTAAATGCGATGTTCTATCTTTTCTTTACTTTTGCAGAGCTCTGAATTGTTCTTGTTTACCTCTTATTTATTGGTCAACAATGAGGCATGATCATTAAGAGTTCTGCTGGATCCTGATTGGGAAATACTTTTTAAATTGTTTTGAAGCAATGGAGTCATTCCTGATATTATCCATTAGGGCATCTCAGAGAAAATGGATTTTGGTACTTAGAAAACCCAGCCCCATCATAATGGTGAAGAGTAAAGCATACTACGATGCAGCTTAAAGCGCCAACAGTGAGTTAGAACAAATGGTCCCTGCTGCACAGCCTAGAATACCAAGACTTGGAGAGTTAAAAAGACTTCAAAAGGTGGCGATTAAGAGTCAATGTTTTAAAAATTTCCTCGTATGAGTGTAAATAGGAAGAAAAAAAGTTTCAAAGTCACACGCTCATAAGTTAAGTGTTAATAATTTAGGCAGCTAGCAAATGGACTTTATTAAACTCAAAATTGGCATTAATTGAAATTTTCTATTAGAGTCGCTTTTTTTTCTGTGCAACATTCAAAATACTTACACATTAACTGGTAGTTATGAGAACTGTGTGTTTGTTATTATTTCATATTATTAAACTTCAGGCTATGGGATTATTTTCACAATAAAATTTTAGAATTTTATAGTTGGCTAATAAAGATTCAGCCTTGCCAAATTTTGATATGCCTTGTTTCAGCCCCCTCCCCAGAGTAGATCTTTATTAGGATAAATTGCTATAATGACATTTTATCTGAGAGGAAATTTTTATGAGACCTAATTTTGGAACATAGGCAGGGATACCCAGATGCTGTGCTGTCTTTTCAGTTTCTAAATCCTTTTCTGTTTTAATGCCACTTGATTCTAATCATTGATTAAGTAAGCCTGGTATAAGTGCTAGAGTTTTCTTCAGTGTTTTATAAATCATACACACAAATGCAGTGTCTTAGCAAAAATTAGGATAAAAGGGCAGGCACAGAAGCAAACAAACACAGAGAACCAGAAGGTGATGTGGACAGAGTAGATTTTTCTGAAACCCTTCTTCGTAAACAGAGTTGGGAGTCAGGAAAGGGAAGGCTGTTCTTGTTTTCTGTGTTTTCCTTTTCTGTGATAAAGTATCTTTTATCCATAAAGATGTCTCTAGCAGTGACAAATCTGAATGCATCCTTCCACACACTCCAGTCCTATACCGTTTGTGACTAAAAGATATGTTTTTGCATGCGGCTGCTTGAAAGATGGCCGAAGAGAGAGAGGAGAATGTAAATGAGTAGTCCGAAGCCTCAGAACAGAAAAAACAAAAGGCACACAACTTTTGACCGTGGCCATTTGACATAACAAGATAACAATGGCCAGAATAACCACTAGTCCTTGGTGTCCCTGCACTGGTCGGGAGACTTGGTGACATATTATTGGGCTTATAGATAATGTGAGAGAAAGATCATGCTCCCTGAGCAAGCATCAGCTTTTTGTGCTCTGAAAGGGCCTGAAATTTTACACTTTGTAGTAATGTGGGGAGGAGTGAAGGGTAGAAAGAAAACATGTGTTAGAAGAGCAATAGTGTAAGTGGTTGAGAGCACTAAGTTTTGGGACAAATGGCATGGGTTCGAGTTCTGACTACCACTTGGGCTGTCTAGCCTTAGGTGATCTTCTTTAACTTCTTTGTGCCTTAGTTTTCTTATCTGTAAAATGTGGATCATAATACAATATGCGTTACAGAGTTCTTGAGAAGGTTAAACAAAGCAATGTAGATAAAGCTCTAAGTCTGGGGGTAGCATTGTGCTTGAGTTATTATTTGTTGAATGCTCATATATTTTCTTTAATCTTTATGACAGACTTAAAGGGTAGGTAATGTTATTTCCATTTTAAAGATAAAGGCACCAAGGCTAGGAAAGGGTAAGAAAGTTGCTCAGGTGTACAAAGGTAAGTGGCCTGCCTGGAAAGCATCCATTCCAGGTGTGTCTGCTCTGGCGTTACATCAGACACCATCAGTGCCCACAGCTAACTTCAGTTGCTATTTGATAAACACCTACATTATAGTCTAGAATGTTATATTTCTAATCAATTCTATTGATTAGAAGATTATTTCTCTCTCCATCATCATTTGTCTAACTCATTAAAACTAACAGTCAGCACTAGAGAAATATGTTTGACACCTGAAACGGAATCACTCTGGACTGGAAAGAAAGGCCTATGTGTCACGAGTGTGGGTGCAGGTGGAAGGAAAGAGAACAGTGCCTCTTCCTTCCTTGTTTTCCTCCCTCACCAGACAGGAAGGGCCAGCAAATATACAGCTGCCTCTTAACAAAGTGACAAAACCCATGGCAGCCTTCTGTCCTGAGTGGGGGAGCATCTGCTAGCTCAATTACCAGGCAGTTGTTTTTAATACGGGCTGTCCTTTGGGGGGGTCTCAAAGCACTCAGGAATGTGGAAACCGGGCTTTCCTCACCAAGACGCTTAAGCAGGAAGCAGGCCTTCCTGAGAGGCTGCCCTGCTCAGCTTCCTGGTGACACAGGAGAGAGAAGGAAGAAAAGGCAACAGAAAAGCACGAATTAAAAAAATAATAATAATAAAACAACAATGACAGTGTTAAAATAACACAATGACTTAAAGTTTGAGTTTTGACATTTATCCTTTTCGTCTGCCAAATGTTGGCAAAGTCATTTGGAAGCTTCCCTAAGGTCTTTGTACTTGGCTGGGGGCCCTGGGAGAAGAGGGTGGCTGTTGCTGGAACACAGGGTGGTAATACCTAGAAAACCCAGCAGCCAGGACACTATGAAGCTTCCATCAGAAACAGGCTTGCAAGGGCTTGGTCTCTGTAGGGCACTTGGGCAGGGTATGGCCAAAGAAACAATATAACTCACCATTACATCCAGAGATGAGTGTGTGACCTTGACTTCATAGGCCTCTTAACCTAACCAAGTATACTAACTAAGACAATACTTTAGCATGACCAGACTAGTGTTTAAGATGAAAACAATAGATAGGCAGGAGAGGCCAACTTACTGTATTGGAGAAATGCTCTTAGACAATTTCATTATACATGGCCCTCTTTGAAAAAAAACCAGTATATAGATATTTGGATGCATAGAAGTGACTGGCTAATTATTCATATCACAAAGAGTTCTCTTCACAAAAATTATCTTCTTGTCTTCTCTTTAAAAGCAAGTTTTTAAAAAAATTGTTCATATGTCTAGCCACACAACTACCAATGCTCCCTGCTTTGCCCCAGTGATTCCCAAATGAGAATCCAATCCTACATGGCTCTATTAGCATCATCTGGGTGTTTATTAAAAATAAATTCCTGAGACCTTCCCCAATTATATTGAATCAGAATCTCTGGAGATGAAAATCTGTAGAATCTGTAGTCTTAACTAGTGCTCCAGGTGATTCTGAGCACAGTCAAAATTGTTCTAGTCAGAACAATTATGCAAGAAAAAAAGTAATAAAAGCCATCCAAATTGGAAAGGAAGAAGTAAGATGATCTCTGTTTATAGATGATATATGTAGAAAACCTTAAAGTTTCCACAAAAATTGTTAGAACTAGTAAATGAATTTAGCAAAGCAGCAAGATGCAAATTTGACACACGAAAATCAGTTGTATTTCTATATATGAACCATGAACAATCTGGAAGTGAAATTATAAAAACAATTCCATTTACAATTGTATCAAAAAGAATAAAATACTTAGAAATTAATTTCACCAAGCAAGGGAAAGACTTGTACAATGAAAACTACAAAACAGTGCTGAAAGAAATTAAAGAAGACATAAATAAATAGAAACATGTCCCATGTTCATGAATTGGAAGGCTTAATAACATTAAACAGAAAAAAAAATGCTGACAAAGATGTGGAGAAACTGGAACACTTGTGTACTGTAGTGGAAATGTAGAATGGTACACTCACTGTGGAAAAACAGTATGGCAGTTCCTCAAAGAACTAAAAATAGAATTACCATATCTGGGACTTCACCAAACCTGCAAAACAAGTTCATGGCTGTTTTTGTACCTGCTTGGTAGTAAATTCCTGTGTGTGTGTAAGAATCCAGCCAGAAACTTGCATTCATTATAAGGAGCAGGTGTGGTTATGGCTGCCACCTACCTTAACTATTGAAGACTACCATAGCTACCAATGAGAACAAGTAATTGTGAACATCCAAAATGGCATAAGCAGTTTGCCATACCTGCCAACTCTGGTAGATGGGAGATGAGTCTGATTTCACTTATTTTTAAAATTAAAAGAGTGTGACATTTCCTTCTACAGTGCCAAAGAGCAAATGCATAACTATTACATGATTATTCCATCAATACTGCCAATGCTCACATTTGGAGGCTCTTTTTACAATCACTGTTAGGGAAAGTCAGTCTTTAATAGTCACACCCAGCCTGTTAGAGACACACCTTGTTGGAATTGTATGTCTATAATCTCAGCAAAAGAGGATGAGGTTCCCGCCTAGATTTGGGGGAGAGGTCTCTCAGGTCTTCTGTGTTGCACATGGTTCTCCACTTTTCATCTTCAGATATTCACTTGTCCCTTCATTTACATTCAGCCAATATGAAGCACCTACTATAGACTAGCTCTCTATTAGTCCATGCAAAGATTAGAGATATGAATTAGATTTAAATCCTGGAACCACTGACTTCATAATCCGATGAAAAAGAAAGAAATATGTGCAAATATGAGTCTATCATGTGAACCATAATTTAAAAATAGGGTGCTCAATATCATGCTGGGGGAGCTCTGATTGCAGGGATGGTCAGGCTTCTGAGAGGAGGATGAGGAGAGTCTTGAAGGAAAAGAAGGAATTTGATAAAGAATGTGAAGGTGATTCCATGTGTGAGGAAAGTCCCAGGGGTAGGAAAGTCCTAGCATATACAGGGAAAAGTGGGTAGAAGATCACAGCAGGAGGCAAGACAAAAAGAGCATTTGAAATAAAATCTTAACCATATCTAATGTGGTTTGTACCTGCCACTGAGGAATCCTGCCATAAGGGCTGGTGAGGAAACCCAGCCCTCCATCACTTCCCCCACCGGCCTGCAACCACCAAGAGGATGGGTGTCTTTTCTTTTTTAATTTATTATTATGTTTACAGAGACTATGATATTTTATCATGCAAGCTGGTAAAACAAAGTGGTTAGTTAGGCATACACAATCCTTTGATATCCTTAGTCATTATTTTTCAACTATTATCCTCTTGTATGTGGGCTTTTATAAGCACTAAAAAACCTGAGATATGTCACATGACATTCGAGTTGCCATTTTAAAGTATATGCTTTAGTGGTTTTTCGTGTATTCACTATGCTGTGCAGAGCTGACACTGCTTTTTAATTTTAGAACATTTTCACCACCCCAAAAAGAAACCCTTGCAACTATTAGCAGTTACTCCCCATTTTCCCCTTTCCCCTGCCCTTAGCAACCACAAATCCGCTTTCTGTTTCTATGGCTCTTGTGACTATTTTATATAAATGGAATCATATGATACGTGGTCTTTTGTGTCTGGCTCCATTCACTCAGCATAATGCCTTTAAGGTTCACCCATGTTTTAGCGTGCCTCAGGGCTTCATTCCTTCTTATGGCTACATACGTGGACATTTTAAAGTGGATTCTAGACTGAGAGATCAGTAAAAGTCTTTCCCTTTGAAGATTTTTCTTGGAGGTAGACCATTACCTGAATTGGGGAGCACGCAGTCCTTTTCTAGGAGGCAATTTCACTGTACACAACCCACCATGTGGACCTAATTTTCTCCCACTCTGTGCATGCTCTTTCTTCTATTCTGCACAAGGCCCCCACAACAGGGGGCACGCTTTCAAACTCAGCCAGGATATTATAAACAACCAATCCAGCCTTTAGCAGTAACGCAACTCAGAGGTGCAATCAGGCAAGTGGCCGGCCGGTAATTAATTCCTTCGCTTTGATATAATAAGATACCACAGAGAAGAAAGGCTGCCAGAAGTTCTGCTAATTGCAACTGAATGTAGCCCAGAATTACCAAGCCTGCTCTTCTCAAGCACAGTTCACTTAGCTGCTGCACATACAGCATGGGATCAGAGGTAAACCAGACCCGGTGAAGCTACAGCTAAATATAATTCGCTGCTCTGTTTCAGAGCTTGGGCTCATGTGGGTGGAGTGAGGTGGGGAGGATGGGCTACCATTGCTCTTTTTCAGCAGTAAATTGCTTTTTCTTGTACTGTAAATTGCATATCTCCCAAACGTGAAGATTCCGTAACTAGGAAAACAAGGGTCCCATTGGATCCATTCTAGATGTATTTATTACCTGACACAGTATAAAAGGGGAAAATAACTTTATTTTTTAAAGCTCAAATCTTCTAACAGGTTATATTGGGCATTCAAAATATTTGGATTTTGTGATTTTTTTTTTTTTATAATTGTTACTGTCTACAAATTCCTTTGCTAGCTGATTTTTAAAGTGCTTCATTGGAATAGATTAAGTGTTCAGAAACCAGGAAGCTTTTCCTCACCCGTTTCTGGGTTATTTGGCATGTTTTCTTAGAGTTTAGGTAGGAGTTAATTGTGATTGAGGTAGGGACAAAGGAGATGAGCTAATGGGTAATCACTACTTGATGGCAGACCACAATTAATAAGGAAGTTCAGCATTATTTTTCTCTAAAACATGAAATTTGATGCACGGTTCTTATATGAACATGGACTAAGAAAAGCATGCCATGTAGCATTATTTTTCTTCAAGAATTGGTTGTGAGGAGATCAACAAGGCATGAGTACTACAAACCATCTACTCTTACAGCACACGCTTGGCTGACATATGAGTGTGCTCTTCCCATTCTCTCTTGCCTGTCCCTGATGGTCACTCACTTTCTCAGCCTCCATTCCATCTAGGAAATGCCATGGGACATGGTTACACATAGAAAGCTTTTCTTTTTCCTGATACAAGAGAAATTGTTGCTATTGTGACCTGTTTCTCTCTTTCTCCTTCCTTCAGTTGGTGTGATGCTTGAAGCTACAGTATTCTTTTTTTAAAAAAAGATTTTATTTATTTAATTTCAGAGAGAGGGGAAGGGAGGGAGAACAAGAGGGAGAGAAACATCAATGTGTGTGGTTGCCTCTCACACATCCCCAACTGCAACCCAGGCATGTGCCCTGACTGGGAATTGAACCAACAACCCTTTGATTTGCAGGCCAATACTCAATCCACTGAGCCACATCAACCAGGGTGTCCTTTTGGAGCAGTCATCTTACGGTGATAAGGAAAGACCAAGAGAACTGCAGAGCTATTAGCACTGATGTCACATCACTGAGTTGCTAAATCAACACCTTGAACTGCTTACTTTCAGCTTTCATGTTGTATAAGAAATATAAACCCCTATTTGTTTACATCGCTTTTAGTAAAATTTTTGCTGCTTGAATTTCCTAATACAAACAACTTGTGAATAGAATTTATTATATACCATCTGCTGCTTTATTAATATTTACTCTAATACTTCTACCTAATATCCAGCATTTCCCTCTTTCCTCTCTCCTGTGTATTTCAGTACTGTGTAAAGTCTGCTTTTATTATTCCCACATGGAAATTTAATAAAGGTTTAAGTTTTAAATTGGAGGGGTGGAAGATTTACAATACCCATTTAGAAAGAAATATATTCATGAGTAGTTTCAATTTCAAAATCTAATGTGTGTCTCTCCATTTAGATAAAAATGTGTCTGGGGGCAGCTGCAAACCACATATGGCAGACTTAGCTGGTGTGGGAGAACGTAAAAGGGAAATTGCAACTGTGTCTCCAAGTGCAAAGCTGTGAATGATAGCCTGTTTGTGCATGAAGATGCGACTTTGAGAAACCCATAACCTTTTAGCATCTTCAAATGCCAAAAGAAAAGTGTGAAGTAACCAGAGTAGAAAAAAATGGGAGCTTTACTATTGATTTTTGTTACAGTAATATACCTTTAAATTAGAAGAAATAAATTTTTAGAAAAATTATCTCTACTTTTAATCATTTTCAAATTAATCCCTTGAATATGTGCCTGTGCTCTGTTTAAGAGAGTCTGGGTAGCTGGCAGATTGTTTTGTTTGTTAAAGATATTGTTCATTGTATCATGTAGTTTCCTGTTTATTTGGACCCTTGGGGAAAATGTTCTGTTTCATCATAGAACTGAGACTATTTATAGCTGAGCAATAGCTTTACTTTTACCTTACGAATATTGTAGCTGATTTAACTGTCAATGAGATATTGATTTTTGTTTTATTGGTTGCTTTAAAAAAATTACCTAAAAAGTGGACAAGTTTCACAGCATTAGTTCCTATTAGAAAAAAAAAAATGAGTTAATTAGATGATGTTTTCATGTTGTGGCCAAGACTGACAACTCCATTTAATGTTTTATAGCATTGACTCAGGATCTGCAGTGTTAACTAACAGTATATGAATTTTTAAAACTTTATCTATTGCTATCTCTAACTTTAGGAATGTTTGTTAGAATGACAATAAATAAGGTCAATGGGCATTTTAATTATGATAACAAACAATTATAAAAGTATATAATTTCTTTAACATCACAATTAAACTTTATTTTCCACACAGGAATATCTAAAATGTGTTCCTGATCAACACACAGGTCTCCTCCAACCCAGAGTCCTTCTAACTCATGGTTCCCATTTTTAATACACAGCTTCCAGGACTCCCTGATGCTCTGTCTCAAGCCTGCAGAAGAGGAAAGACTATGGAGCATGGAGCATGGAGCCTGAGGTTTTACAGGCCAGGAGGTTTTATTGGCCAAAAGTCAGTCACAGGGCCATACCTAACTGCAAAGGAAGCTGGGAAATGAAGTCTAGCTGTGTGACCAGAAAGAAGGAGGAAAAAGGGTGGGTGAAGACCCTAGTCTCTGCCGTAATGAAACAGATAATGGAGTAAAAGATGCAGAGAGTTTTATAACCTGGAGAGGGATGGAAAATTCAGTTAACTCTAATCACTGGTGAAAAGGTAGGTTACATCCCAAGGGGGACTACAGAGTTCTATCTACTCAAATCATGTGTTAAAAAGCGAAAGAGGCTATGACTATAAAAATAGATGAGAGTGAGATCTGAAAGACACTATGGGGTCACCATAACACACTCCTCTTCTGGTGACACCATAGGCAGGACCACTTTACTATAAAAAGCAGCTTGGATAGAATCATCCTGGAAAAATTCCCAGTTTCATATCTTACTGATAATCTGTACTGCAGTTCCAAACAACTTCAGCCTGCCTGAAATGCCTTTCTGCTCCCCTTGGCTGTTTAAAGTGACTTTGCTTCTACTGAAAAGGTCTAGAAAAAGTATGAAAATGGTGAAGTCAATCAAACTCGTAGTATTATCTTTTGTTTTAAGTTTTGGGAGTTTTAGAACATTTGTGATGATCAGTTTGTATCTGTTATTTAAGGAGTTTAAAATTTTTAAGAGACTAATTAACTTTGTGATTTTGCTTTGAAATGATAAATTGGTACTTGATTTATGATTTCAATTTGAAAGTTGACTATGTTTGTAAATAGAGGTTGAATGTTTAAAAGAACCCAATTTACCACATGTATGTGTTCATTTTATTAGGTTTAAAAGAGTTAATTGAAATATAGAAACATTTTACTTGCTAGTTTTGTAGTGTTGCCCCACCAGGCATTTGAAATATTTCAGCAAATCAAATATATTAAATTTATAAGGATAGTTGAAAATATTTTAGGAAACTTAATTACATGTGTAAAGGAGATCAATTGTTTGAGAAAATTAAATCTTTTTAAAATTATAAGTTAATTAAACATAAATCAAACAACTAAAAGCAATTGTTTTCATTTTCATATAAAAATTTCTATATTTACAAATATAACTAACTTTATAGGTTATGTTCAAAGACTTTAAAAAACTAAAATAAAATGTTCAGCTTTAACAAATTGAATATTCAAAAGAACACATGTAAGTAGTTTGTTTTTCTCACAAATCCCTTACAGTTAAATACTTAATTGACAGGAGTGAAAAAGGGGAAAGACAGAGAGTGATGGGCATTTAATAAAAAGCAGGAGCAAAGGTACCCTTAGACTTTACTGAGTGGCCTCAGATGAAAACCAAGGGCCTTTACCTGGTGACTACCTGAGCACTTGCCTCACACAATTTGCATAATTCCCAAGGCTCTTTTAGTGGCTGAGCCTAAAGGATAGTCAGCAGGTGATAAGAGGCTCAGGGTGCCCTGGGCCTTTTGCTGACCTGCCCCAGGCAGGGCACTGGAAGCAGCTGGCCTCAATATACAGCTTAACCCCTCCCATGCACACACAGGCCATTATAGGCAGCTACCAACAGTGGATTGCTTTGTAGCTCCTAACAGGTTGCCCAGAGCTGGTCACAGGTAGTTTCCGACATTGACCTATACTGAACTTCCTTCCAAGAGGCAGCAGAACCAACACACACAGTGGGTGGCTTCAGACCATAAGAAAGCACGACCTACTACCCCTACAGGCAGCACACACAAAGGGAGGTCTCAGCAGGCACCAGAATCTGCTGGGGCAAACTCTGCTTCATGGGGTCAGCCCCTACACTGCAGCTCGTAAACTATGCTGGTGGTCAATGCTCAGACCAGGCAGCCTATAAGTCAGCCAGACCTACAAACATACAAACATCAATAAAAGCTTGACTATAACATATAACCAACACAAGGGACACTCCTGGAGCACCCAGTCCAGGGGATCAGGGAGACAGTGCCACTGGGTTGAGCTGGACACAAACTGCACATGGCCACCATACCAAGACTGGAAGACATAGCAGATCTACCTGATACATGAAAAGAAACACAGAGAGGCAACCAAAATGGCGAGATTAAAAAAAAAAAAAAAAAAAAAAACCCCACATGAAAGAACCAGAGAAATCTCTAGAAGAAAAGCTAAATGAAATTAAGGCAAGCAAACTATGCAGAGCCAAAACAATGGTTTTAAGGAGGTTCAAAAAAATTAGTGAGAAATTCAACAGCATACAAAAAGACATAGAAACCATAAAAAGGAACAATAAGAAATGAAGAAAAGCCCTGGCTGGTGTGGCTCAGTTGGTTGGGCATCATGCTGCAAACCAAAGGGTTGGATTCCTAGTCAGGGCACATGCCTGGGTTGTGGGTTTTATCCCTGGACAGGGCACATGCAGGAGGCAACCAGTCAATGTCTCTGTCCTGCATCAATATTTTTCCCCTCTCCAACCCTCTCTCTATAATTAATAAAAGAAAATAAAGAAATGAAGAATTCACTAAAGTGAATCAACAACAGTTTAGATAAAGCAGAGGTTCAAAGCAGCAATTCGGAACACAAGGTAGCAGAAAATGCCCAATCAAAGCAGAAAAAATAATTAAAAAATAAAAATAAAATTGCAGGACCAATAACACAAACAAGTTAGTTTCTAAGCTAGAAACTGGCCCATGGCATCTTCAGCAAAACAAGAGAAAACAAACAAAAAATAATTTTCGATATCACAATAACCAAAATTTATAAATCAAAAAAGATACCATGGATTGCTACATTATATACACATTAATTTCTCACAAAGTCAACTGCATGAGCTTGGTAATGACAAAAGAAGTTAATTTTAGCTGTTTCCCAAGGCTGCCTAAAGATTCGGGTGATTTTCTAAGGCAATTTGCCTTACAAATTGATGTTAGACTCCAACTAGGAAGAAGATGCAACTCCACCTAAATGACCACCTGACCCGAGTGTTGCGTTTGCCCACAAAAAGGAGGTGAGTCCAACTGTGTCTAGTTGGGAAGCTCTAAAGAGGCCAAGGAGGGCTGGGCACTAGTGGGAGGAAGCTAAGGTCTAGGGAGCTGAAAACTGAGCTGGAGCTCCAGAAGAGGCCTTGGAAGCCTACTTCCTCATGGGGGAGTAGGGCATTGAGACATACGCGGAGAGACAGTGGGGATATCAGGCAGAATTACGACCATTTCAAGAATTCTGTCCCAAGTAGGCAAAAGAGAGCAGGGGCAGGGGTTCCAAAAAATGGGTCTGACCACAGTTCAAGATGGCACCAGTGTCCTGTGTTGATACAGCAACTCTGGAAGCACATAAAAGGACAAGAGAGGGTCGTTGAAGTGGTTGTTCCCATAATGGAAATGTTTGGCCAGGTGGTGCTGAGATATATAGCAAAACAGAGACTAAATATAACCAGCTTCCCCACAAGCGAAGACGCAGGAGAAGGGATAAGAGAGGCCTATGGGAAAGCAGATGTTCTTTAAGAACATATAGAATAAATAGTTGGTACCCTGATGCCTTAATACTAGTGGTAATAATTATCATCCTGTTGAGTGTGAACCAGGTGAAAAAGGAATAGAGCAGCATATGCAAAGTTTTGAGGTATCAGGGGGAGAGTACAGTGCTGTGCAAAACTGTAGCTGGGTGGTATGGGATGTGGAAAAGGAAGAGGTGAGAAATGGGGCTGTATTAAAAACATCCGAACCTCTATTGTCTAGATGATAGTAATGGCCTCCTTAGTCATGATGACAAAAAAAATATCTCTAGACAATGCCAAATGCCCCACTGAAAAACAAAATTGTCTTTCTCTTGAATGTAAGTTCCATGAAAACTGGAACTCTTTCCTTCTTTCTATATCTCCAGGACCCATATGTGGCACTGAATAAGCATTTGTTTAATTACACTGCGGAACACAGTTTTCATTGAGTTAGATCTTACCCTTGCTTTTTACTAACTTTTGTCAACTGAATCCAAAAATGACCCCAGTTTTTCCCTATCACATCAACTTTTTAAGGTACAGGATACCTTCCCTTTGTCCCCAAAATCATACAAAATGTACATACAAAGGAAAATAAAGAAAAAATTACCTGAATAGACTGTTTATTTAGTTATTTTATTCATATAAAGGCCATAGATTGTTACTGTAAGTCAAATTGTGTACAAGTAGTAAAATTCTGCTACCAAACATACATATTAAGGTATTTTATTTTTTCAAACGACAGGCTAGGAAATGCCAAAATAAAATACTTGAAACAGTCTCCTTCAGTTGGCAAAGCTTTAACAAATTGCTTCATGAGACCCAGTTTCATGTGCAGAGGTGGGAATATAATGTTCTTTCTGTCAACAAGTAGCTCATATAGAATGCTTGGATCACCAGGTTTGAGGTCAGATCTTAGAGTCCAGTTCGACTCCACCCAATGCTTCCCAAGAGCTCTGCTGTTTCACATACACAGGAAACACGGATACTTGCTATATCCACGTTGCTGACCAAGAAGGAGGCACACCATTTTAAGGTCAACACAAATGATCCAATTGCGCTTGTGATATTGCAACAGATCAATGACTCTCCTATGTCTTCATATTCTTCACAAAAACAAACTAAATGGCCCATTGGGACTGCACCAAAGAAATTGCCATTGTGGAGGAGGATACACTTCAAGCTCTGCTTTGAACTATCAATGAACAGTCACTATTCAGTTGCATTATAGATTGGAATTCCCAATTCCTCCATTAAACCATGTATGTTATGCAATACACAAAGCCACCATTACTTTGAAAGTACTGCAGAAATGCACTTTCTCTTGATCAAAAGTGGGATACCTTCGCTCCTTTTTCAAGCAAGTTTTTCTCATGCATTCTTGATGCTAGAAGTTCTGAAGCCTTTTTGGATAATCCCAAATCTCGTGCCAAATCATTCAACTCATGCTGATCAAATCCCTTACAAATTTCAATTTCAAAATCTTCATCATTGCTGTCACTTAGTTCTTCACCATACTCCTGTTTTTCGAAAGAGTGTAGTTCAATGAAAACTGGCACTGGGATTTCAGCTGAATGAGGCACTGGACATATAGCTGATGGTAGACTAGGATACTCTATTTTACATTTATTTTTCTTGTTATATCCTGACGTTTTCACTATACAAAAGTAACAGTCACTTGAATGATCTCTGGGCTCTTGCCAAAACATAGATATACCAAATGGCAATTTATCACGTATTCCCTTCATCCCCATCCTTAAACTCTTGACACACTGCTTGCACACCTTGTGAGGGGCCCAAGTCTTATCTTGATTACTAAGATTTACTTTAAAATATGCAAAATAGGCTTGCCTGACAAATGCATTGATGTTTGTCCTTTGACTGGGAATGGTGAAAACTGTCACAGATATAACAAAAGGAATAAAGGGTTGTTTAGGCACTTACGATGAGAAATAGCAGAGGCAGACATGATTTGAAGGAAAGGAAATAAGTACGTATGTAAATAAAAAAATTAATTCTGCTAACTCCTTTACTTCTGGCCAAGATGGAGGCCTAGACTGACATGTTCCATCTCCCTCCACAACTAAGAAGGAATACATCTACTGCAAAACCAGAAATAACCTGAAGTTCCAGAAAATAAAGCTGTATGAAAGTCCAACATATGAAGTTATAAAGAGGTGGTACTCATCCAGACAGGTAGAATGGGCGAAGCCATAGTGGAGAGATAAAGCAGTGCTGGTGGCGGCAGCTGCAGCAATGGTGGGCAGATGGTGGTAAGCACAGACACCTATATTCAAGGGGAGGCAAGAAACACTTGGGGAGCACCCCTGACTGCAGACCAGATGCATCATCTCGCAGTTCCAATGCTGGGGAAGGCAGACCCCCATTGCCTTGGACTGTGAAAGTTGGAGAGAGTGGGAACCGAGGAAGAAGTTCCAGGTCTCTCATCAGAGAGTAAATGGCAAGAATCCATCTTGGACCTCCACCCCCACACACAAAACTCCACAACGTGGTGAGAAGGGTCACCCGGTAGTGACGAGTGCATGGGGCTCCACTCCCTATAGCACAGGAGGTGTGACAACCCTGCCCAGGTAGCAAAGGTAAACATGAAACTGTCAGGATGGCACAGATCATGATAGAGATCCCAGTCATGCAGCTGACCAGACAGCAAATATCTGACCTAACAGATCAGCAATAGAAATCTTTCTGAGGCACAGTTCAGAGTTTTGGTTATAAAAATGCTTACAGACCTAACAGCAGATCTTAAACAAGACAGGGAAGGAATGAAAGCTAGTCCCACTGAAATGAACAAAAACACATACGAAACTACTGGTGAGGGAAAGAAAACCAGGGATCAAATCAACAAATCAGAACATAGGGAAGGAACAGTGAACCAGTGCAGGAAGAGGAAATGAAAAGTGAGGAAAATGAGGACAGGCTCAGAAACTTATTGGACAGCTATAAGCGGGCCAACATCCAAATCATAAGGTTGCCAGAAGGTGAAGAAGAAGAACTAGAAATGGAAAAATTATGTGAAAAAATAATGAAGCAAAACTTCCCAAACTTGGGGAAGAAAATAGACTTACAGGGCCAGGAAGCACAGAGAGTTCCCAAAAACTGGACCCAGGGAGAATCACACCAAGACACATTATAATCAAAATGTCAAAATTAAGGATAAAGAGAGAATCTTAAAAGCAGCAAGAGAGAAGAAGAGAATTATATACAAAGGGATCTCAATTAGACTATCAGCTGATTTCTCAAAAGAAACACTGCAGACAAGAAGGGACTGGCAAGAAGTATTCAAAGTAATGAAAAGCAAAAGCCTATGACCATAATTACATGATCCAGCAAAGCTGTTATTCAGAATAGAAGGGCAGAGGAAGTGCTTCCAGGACAACGTAAAACTGAAGGAGTTCATCAAGTCCAAACCACTGTTATATGAGATGTTAAAGGGACTTGTTTAGGAGAAAGAGGATCAAAACTATGAACATTATAATGAAAACTGTATCACAGCAACTAACAACAGAAGCTAAGGAATCAAAACAAAGGCAAACTAAGTAGGCAACGAGAGTGGAAAAAGAATTATAGGTATGGGGAAGATATTGGAGGGGAGGTTAGCTGGGAGGGGGAGAGGGGAAAGGGAGGGAGATAGTACAGGAATTAAGAAGCATAGTAGGAGGAAGTGGAGTAGATAGGAAGAGGTTGAGAAGAAATGTATGCACAACCAATGGGCATGGACTAAGGGGTGGGGCAACTGGAGGGAGGGGATCACGGGGTTGAGGGGAATAAAGGAAAAAGAAATTGGGACAACTGTAACAGCATAATCAATAAAGCATATTTTAAAAAATTCTGCTAACTCCTTGTATACAGACAAGAACTTGGACTACCCTTCAGAATACAATTCACTATATAGAGCAGCACACAACCTCTCACCACACTGTCTCATGTGTATATGAATAGCCTAGTCAAGTATGAACCTGTCACTGGTCTCCAAGGTTGTCCCCTGCCCCTCCCCACTCAAGGGAGGTTTGCTCTCAGTCAATAGGAGAGCACTAGTGCTTTTCTCAATTCAGGCTCAATCCAGTCAGAGTGGTCGCATCAAGATAAGCTGTAGAGAAAAGACTTGATGTGATAGAAGAAAACTAACTACAATTTTCGAATCAGCATGCCTATTTAAGTTTTGAACAGCTGAAAAATTGAACTCAACTGGAATTATGTTAAAAATTCTTCCCCTGTGCTATAGATAGTAACAGCAATGGAAAAGTAGTATGACAGTAAAACTCCGAAACCTCCCTGGATTAAATAGGTGAAAATTGATTGACATAAGAGAGAGCCAAGAGAGGCTGATCTCAGTAAATTAAGAAAAAAATAATGGCTATACATGCAATTAAATATTATTCAGCCTTAAAAAATAGAAAAAATAAATCCTGTCTTATACAACAGCATGGATCAACCATGAGGACATTATGCTAAGTGGAATAAGTGAGTACAGATGGAAAAATACTGCATGATTTCATTCATATGTGATATCCAGAACAGTCAAACTCTTAGGAACAGAGAACAGATGGTGGTTGCGAAGGGTTGGGGAGGGGTGGAGGGTAGGAAGCAATGGTGAGTTGCTGCTCAATGGATATAAAGTTTCTGTAGGGCAAGACAAGTAAGTCCTAGAAATCTGCTGTGTAACACTGCCTACAGCTAGCAATACTATATTGTGCACTTCAAAACATCTTAGGGGGGGTGTAGATCTCATATTAAGTGGTCTTATCACAATTTTTTTCTAAAAGAAAGAATGGTTTGTTTAAAGTTGAATTTTTTAAATTTTTTGTCTAATTGGTACATCATTTGGTTTATTTTCACATGTTAATAATAAATATGTTTACCTTTATATATATTTTTTAATACAGTTAAACACAGGTATGTTACTTCTCTGAAGTTCTTAACATTGTCGCTGGAGAACGGCTTCAAGTTTAAACCACAGAGCCCATTATGTTACTTAAGCGAAGGGACCACTAATCATCTAGTGATGGCAACAGAGGCAAAGGGCACAGAGTAAAGGAGGAGAGCACAAAACACTTTTAATATTGCCCCCAAATACCAGGATGTAATAGCAATGTCTCAGAGGAAAATCTGGTTGAGTTGGTAGCATGTGGAAGATTTTGGCAGATCTGAGAGGCAAGGCCAAGGAATTGTGTGAAGGCCGCGAGCAATGGAGAGCCATCAGTTACGTGTTGAGCACAGTTTCATGTTGTCAGCAATGCCCTTGGAAGATTCTTTGGACATTGGACGGCATTGGAGGGCACAGAGGACGGGAGAGGGAAGAGAGGCGTCAGATGCGCTATGGTTCCAAGTGAATCAAGAGGCTTGGCTGCTGGAGTTCAGAGCCAGGAGAATGAGTGTGAGTGCTGCACAGCTGTATTTCTGTAGAGTGAGCACAGAGATTTCATAAGGCTCACATTGCTAGCATACAATTCACTGAATTTAACAGCATAATAATGATAATGGATTTAATTTCCTTTTATGAACAACTCGGGGAGAAGTTTACTGAGGCAGGGTCATGAAGATCTGGACAAACCTACACTCTGAGCGCTTCAGATAGCCTTGGCCATTGAGTCAAATCCAGTGTTATCTGAAAATGAGAGCATTATTTTGTCCCAGCTTTAAGATAAGATTCTAGGATGAAATCTTTACTTTAAAAAAATTATTTTCATTAAGATCTGGAGAATAATTTTGATATATTATGAAGTTACTGCCTCTTAGCTTGCTTTTTGTAAATTTTATAGCACTGTGGCAGAGAAAGCCAGAAAAGCCCCTATATATTCGTTCTTGTTATCTCCCTCAGTAACAGAATTCCTAGTTTTTCAGCTGGAAATAATGAACACCCAGAAAACGCACTTTATTTATTAGCTTCCCTTGCTAGACGTGGCCCTGTTGCTAAGTTCTGACTAATGAGATGCAAGCAGAAGTATCATGGGTGGAAGCCTCTGAGAACTTGCCTTAAGAGACACCCAGTGTCTGCTCTCTGCCTTCTCTCTTCTTTGGCCTTTCCTGTATCTTGTGGCTACAACCCAGATGTGGCCACCCTGGGCCATGAGGAGGCAGGCCCCTCCTAGGGATGACAGAGCAAGGAGCCAAAGGAGGGTGAGGCCTTGAGCACTCTGCAGAGCTGCCAATCAGCCCTGGACTGCCCACCTGGACCTTCACACAAGACGGAAATACCCTCTTATTTTCTGTTACTTGAGGTCAAAACTAGTCCTTGGTAATACAAAGAATAAAATTTGGTTCTAGTAACTCTCACGTACCTTATCGAAAATATTTTAAAACCTCTCTCCTCATTCATTCCGTCCTCCCTAGGATCTGTCTCGCATGTAGTTGATAAATGATCTCTCAAAGTCCTGGCTGAATCATATCACCTCCCACCTCTTGTAACCCATGTTTGAGAATCTTCAGTGTCTTCGCTTTTCCCTCTAACCATGTTACACCTACCTGCCCAGCCTGGTGTGTAAGGACTGCATCCACCCTACCTTTCCAGCCTCCTTCCACCACTCCCTCTGCTTGGCCAAAATGGCCCTCTTTTCCTGAAAGGTTGATCTCCATCTCTGCCTCTCAAAGTTCTCCATATTCAAGGCCCATCTGAAATATCATGTTTTCCACACAGATGTTCCTCCTTTTTCTCAACAAGATGGTATCCTTCTCTCTGTTTGCTACAACCACAGCGCTGACTTTCTTTCACCTGACAGTGTACTCCGTGGTGCCCTTTAATTATTTTGTCCTTATTTTATTTCCATCCTAGTTAGCAAGTTTTGTGATAACAGAAACTATGTTTGTTCATCTGTGTAATCTCTCCTTCATTTGTTTAGGACAGATGCTTAGTAGCTAACTGTGAGACTGAATGGTCAAGGCTTCTTGGCATAGAAAGAGATCAATATGATTCACTGATGACTGGTTTGCGTTAGATTTTACTATTCAGTGTCTTTCATATCTTTCAGTTCATCTTGAAACAGAATCTTATACTGTCTTGTGTATTTAGTTGTCATCTCTTATTAAATTGTAATCTCTTGATATCAGAGACTATTTTAAACTTATTTTATGCATCCTTCCCTGTCATCTCTCCACCCCCACCTTGACCCATAGACCCAAATAATAGGAACTTAATCCTCAGTGACAGAACAGATGAGGCAAAAGGACTGTCCTTAGTAGTCCTTAGCTCAGTGTCATACTCCCTGAATTGTTTAAAATACTTGTTGAAGGAATGAATGAATGAATAAGTTAAAGTACCTCTTTCTTGACATTGTTCACATTTCTTTTCCCAAACCTTGTTTTTTTCTTTTCAACTTTCAGGGCCTCCACTCATTCCGATGCTCTCAGCTTTATTCTGCTAAGTTGCCCAAGTATTATTCTTCAGGGATCATTCCCAACTCTTTTCTGAACTCCCAGGTGTCCATTAACCAAAAAGAAAAATAATCCAGCCTTTCTTTAGTCCCTGTTTAGTGAAAAAGTGGTGCAGGACCAAACAGCTCACGGTGCTAAATTCTTATTAAAAGACATGATTATAACACAGGTGGTGTTTTTCCATATCTACATGGATATCTTACAATTTTTGATATGTTTAACTAAAAAACTGCTATAAGACCAATGAGTATAATAATGCTATGAGGTCAACTCTCCAAGATAAATAGTTTTTATAGCCAATCCAGTCTGTTCTTATTTGGCTTTTTTTTCTGAGAACATCCTACACACTTTCCAAAATGGAATTAAAGTAGATTAAGATCCATTCATTTTCTGATTTCAGGCTTACAAAGTATCACCGGGAAACATTCTCAGGAAGAGATTCTCTTGTCCTCTTGTTGCTTTGAAACAAAGTTGGGAATGATGCTCAGGACAGCGCCCCCAGCAGAAGGATTTATAGCCAACAGATTTCCCCTGGGTACTGTCAAGTAGAAGGATTTCTTTTCAAACATCACACTATTTCTAGCTTGGCTTTCTCCATACTTTCCCTGGTATCGCTCTTTGATGGTGTCTTACCTGATTAAAACATACTCACTGGGTGAGCATTCTCAGAAGTACATAGTTTCATTACTGAACTGCTTTGATAGAGTTTTTAAAGTTCAAATTTTATAGCTAATAATAGATTGGCTTCTTAATTCCATTCTTCTGCACAGCTCAACTAACAGTCCTCTTGCCTCATCTGTTCTGTCATTGACAAATAAATTCCTACTATTTGGGTCTATGGGTCATACCCACACATTCAAGTCAGGCTATACCCGACATGGCCTTGGGTAGTTAAAGTGGTGATCCTCCCATATTTTCTGCTCACATAAATCTCCCAAACTCACTTCTCCCTTTTGCGAACATGCTTCCTCAATTCTCCTAATCTATTCTTCCTCCTTTTCTATTCAGACAGTTCCTAAAAGCCATTCCCAGCAGTCATTCAACCTGCATGGAATCACAATGTTATCAGCTCTTTTTATTTCCAAAGTTTTGCTCAATTTAACAGACTCTTATTGACAGACTATCTCATGCCCTGGCTGGTTTAGCTCAGTGGATTGAGCGTCGGCCTGCGAGCTAAGTGTCGCTGGTTCGATCTTCCAGTCAGGGTACATCAGAGAAGGAAAACTCTGACTCCAAAAAACCTCCGCTGCCTTGCGGCATACCTCTTCAGGGGAAAGGCTAAGGGAGTAAACCCCGACAGAAAATCCGGAGCCCGAGTCCCTAAGGCGGTTTGACGTTGTAGTCAACACCGGCAACTCCTGCGGCGCACCTGAAGCCAAGCTGTATCGACTCCGTCTTTCCCTTGGACCCTTCAGCTGCGAAGAGAGGGGGGGTCTGCTGCATGGGCAACAGCAGACCCTCCATATCACCCTGCCCAGGCTCTGTAGCTTCAGCTCCACTGGGGAGGACACTCCAGCGTCATCGCAAGATGTCGATTCAACACGGGAGGAGACAGATGCCGTGTCACTCCCGAGTCGGACTGCACAGCCATTCTCGGCGGTGCAGATAGACACTTAAGAAGCTACACCATCGTCTCTCGAGACGGACGGCTGCCGACGACGATCTCATGCTAAGCCCTAAACCAGGCTGTGGGGAGACAAGAGAAAGGCATGGTTCCTGCTATCAGTAGGAGGGGCAGAGAGCTTCCCATTTTCTTTTTGTACTTGACACTCCTCCAATCATTGGTCCGCAGGGATATAACATTTTCTGGGATGTGAGCTACACCACATGGCCCTATTATTTAAGCAAACGAAAGACACTCAGATTAATATCAATGTATCTCTCCCACTTCCATCTCCTTACCTCAAATATGTTGTGTCAGAGATGGCCTAATTTGACTTTTCCTGTATATTACAAAAGAGATTTAGGAGAGAAGAGACTCTCTTCTTGCTTTGAAACAAAATGAAACTTGGATCTGGGTCTTCAGAACCACTTACTGGCTGACTTCCATTATTTTACCCTAACAGGTATCTTGCATGAAATCTAGCAAGTAAAAGAAGGTTCATGGGGATGAATAACATAGATCTCAAGATATAGGGAAACTTAAAGATTTAAACCAATGATGGTATAGTCTATCAGCTGTCCCAAGGACACCTAGGAAGAGGGGATGGGAAGAAAGCTATGAAAATACAATTCTGTTAAAGTTTCCCTTTGCTTTGATTCCTCTCCTCCCCTTCTCCTCCTGGGATTTACTCCTTATCTCTGGCCCAGAGGAAGTGTCTGTTAATCTTTCTGGGGGAGGGGAAAGTCCACAAGAAGTCAATGGTGCTATTTTTCTAGCTAGGCCATCTCCACATGTAGCCCCCTCTCCACTGGTGGCTCTCACTAAAGGTGTCACCTCTCTAGTTAATCTTCTACATTAGCACCCACTAGGTCCATACAGCCTCCTTGTTAACTTAGTTCTTGGACTTTATCATACTTTAAAAATGTCTTTCTTATCTTTGATTTTGAGTTACATTATAAAGCCTTCTTCTATGAACTTAGCCTTCGGTGGACCTATGCCTGATCCTGGTCTTCCCCCATTACCTGCATAAGCATGTGGGTGGGGCTGGGGGCATCTAGGACAGTCCCCTCAAATGAGAATTAACAGGAACAAATACCACTGGGGATTTTTTAGATTTCTTAAGTTTTATTACCTCCTCAGTGTTTGTCTGTGTGTGTGTGTGTGTGTGTGTGTGTGTGTGTGACTCTATTTCCCCCCAAACAGGAAAAACCCTCAAAAACAAAAAGGAGAAAAGAGATTGTGTGCTTGTATCAGAAATAGCAGGGGGTGAAATTGAGGGGTGGGATGCACAGCCTTTATGCAACTCAGAAAGCCAACCTAGGCCAGTGATTTTCAACCAGTGTGCCACAAGAATTTTTAAAACATGCAATACCTGACTATTTATTCAGGGACACTGATCTCTTTTTCCTTAGAGTATCAAATTTTTTTAAAAAAGACAACAGCCAACACAACAACAGCTATCTGGTGTGAATAAATCAAAATTATACCAAATTTTTTTTTTTTTTTGTCAGATGGGCAAAAAATATAATATACTTTTTGGAGTGTCACAGAATTTTAGTAGTTGGTTTATACACGCCACCAGAGGAAAGAGACTGAAAATCACTCATCTAGGCCAAGGGAGGGCTTCAAAGTGAAGAGTTGCTGGAACCTTGGCAGGAGAAGCAAGAGAAATCCTTGGGACTTGTGTTATCAGTATGAATAGAAGGGCTGAGAAAGGAAATTGCTTGGGACTAAAAAGAGAGGTTGTCACCTAAAGAAAGGCCTAGCTCCTCAATACTTCTGTGACATTGTAGCTGGTCTTCAATATTTCTGTACATTTACTTGTAGATTTAGTGAATGAGAGTCCAAGCATAACAAACTAAGACTTGGGTTTTTTTCCCTGGAATCGCCATTTTGTTTCAAGTCAGAAGGTCAAAACTTAAGTCCCGGCTCCTGAGACTCCTGACTGTCTGATTATGAGTCTGTCACTTATACTGTTTGAGTTCTTGGTTTCTTCATCTGTGAGAGGGCTAATAATATCTGCCAACCTACCCTGCAGTCAACAGATATCCGCAGAGTGCCATCATGCTCCAGGGACCGAGCTAGATACTGGGAGCCAACAGTGAATGAGACGTGTTGGTCCCTGTTCTCTCATAGCTTACATTCTAGTTTGAAACAAGTAACTACAAGTGTGACAGTGTCACAGTGAAAAAGAGACTGGACTTACACTTTCACCAGAACACCTAACCTAGACTGAGAGGGCAGAGGAGGCTTCCTTGAACAAGTGATCTGAGCTGAGATGCAAAGGATGAGTAAAAGACAGGTGAAGCGGGGGCGTGAGAGCTGGTCGTGTAGAAGAACGGCAGTGAAAGGACCGAGGTGGGGAGAGTAAACCAAGAAAGGAGCAAAGGGACCTGCAGCACAAAACCACATGGAGAAGGTGGACCAGACTGTACTCAACCTCACAGGCAGTAATAGATGAATTCTGAGAAGATAAATGAAAAATAGTGTTAACATTTCTTGGACCAGGTGCCATAGTCATTACTTTATATGTATCATTTATCTCTCTGAACAGCCACAAGGTCACAGAACTATTAACTGTGGAGTCAGAACTCAAACTCAGCCAGCCTGCCCCAGCCCTTTCATGCTGTAATGTACTTTATATGAAAATGCAGTGCAGACTCAAAGGCAGTATGCCAATGTTATGTATGGACAGTTTAGACCCAGAAGGCATCGTTTCTCCCCAAATCTCTTTTGGATATTTCTAGTTTTGTGAGGGGTATTTCCCAAGGCCACAGAAAATGTGAAAAAATGAAATCAGCTTCTTTTTAAGGAAACTCATGAGGAACAAATGACTCTTGGTCAGGCTGTTTCTCTCTCTGGTCAACATCCTGGCAGGAAACTTTCAAGCACAAGAGACTTGAGAAGGAAGGAGTGTTTTCCCTTGCCTATAATTTGGTTTCCTGTTTTGCTTTTCAAAATTTGCATAGACTATTTTAAAATGCTTTTAGGAAAAGTGGGTTTTTAAAAATATTTTCCCAGAGACAAGATTTGTTTTGGTGAGTGACCAGCCACAGGAATTGCACAGGACGAGCTTGAGTTCCTTGGATATAAATTCTGCTTTATCTTCTCTGAAGCCAATTCTCTGCCCCTTCACCTAATCACTTAGAAATATCCACTTCTTCCTCTATGTTCTCAGTCTGGTCCCACATGTTCCTGTGACACTCTGTCAAGCTTATTTGCTTGTATGCCTATTATTTTACTAGACTGTAAGCTTCCTGGAGAAAGGAACTGTTTGACTCATGTGTTTGGCCCCAAGTTTCTGTGGTACTTGGAACATAACAGTCACTTAATAGATGCTTCTAGAAAGAATAAGTGAACAATGGCCACTTGAAGCATATCAACATTGACTGAATACCTACTTTGTGACAAGCACTATGTCAGTGGCTTGCATGCATCATTTTGTTAAATTCTTACAATTTACAGCAGTTAATCTTATTCCCCATTTTCAGCCAAGGAAATGGGGTTCAGGGAATTAAGGGATCACATAGGTAGTAAACAACTGAGCCAGGCATCAAGCTCAGGTGTTCTTTCCCATTAATCCTCTTTGACTCCTCTCCTCAAGTGGCAGATGAGGGGGTCAGCAGCTCAGAGGGTTTGCTTCTCCCTACAGGTACTGGCCAGGTTTTTTTAAATTATATTTTATTGATTATGCTATTACAGTTGTCTTGATTCTTCCTCCATTGCTCCCCTCCACCCAGCACCCCCCACTCCTTCAGGTAATCCTTCCACTATTGTTCATGTCCATGGGTCATGCGAAAAGATTCTTTGGCTATTCAATTTCCAATACTGTACTTTATATCCCCATGGCTATTCTGTGATTACCCATTTGTACTTCTTTTTTTTTAATTAACTACTGTTCACACTTTTCTTAGTGTTTACCTAATGTCCTTTTTTATTTTAGGATCCCATCCAGAATACCAAATTACATTTAGCTATTATGTTTATTTAGGCTCCTCTGATTCATGACAGTTTAAGACCTTATTTTTACTAAGTTTATCTGCTAATAACATTGGGAAACACAATTTTTGTTAAGTTAGATATGACACTTGTTTTTTACTAACTTTTAGGCATCTGAATCCAAAAACCACCCTAGTTTTTCTCTATCACATCAACTTTTTAAGGTACAGGATACCCTCCTTTTGTCCCAAAAAATCATACAAAATGTACATACAAAGAAAAATAAAGAAAAAATTACCTGAATAGACTGTTTATTTAGAGTTATTTTATTCATAAAAAGCCTATAGATTGTTACTGTAAGTCAAATTGTATACAAGTAGTAAAGTTCTGCTACCAAACATACATATTAAGGTATTTTATCTTTTCAAACAACAGGCTAGGAAATGCCAAAATGAGGTAATTGAAGCAGTCTCCTTCAGTTGGCAAAGCTTTAACAAATTGCTTCATGAGACCCAGTTTCATGTGCAGAGGTGGGAATATAATGTTCTTTCTGTCAACAAGTGTTTCATGTACAATGTTTGGATCATCAGGTTTGAGGTCAGATCTTGGAGGCCAATTCGACTCTACCCAATGCTTCTCAAGAGCTCTGCTGTCTCACATACACAGAAAACACGGATACTTGCTATATCCACATTGCTGACCAAGAAGGAGGCACACCATTTTAAGGTCAACACGAATGATCCAATTGTGCTTGTGATATTGCAACAGATCAATGACTCTCCTTATGTCTTCCTATTCTTCACAAAAACAAACTAAATGGCCCATTGGGACTGCACCAAAGAAATTGCCATTGTGGAGGAGGACACACTTCAAGCTCTGCTTTGAGTTATCAATGAATAGTCACTATTCAGTTGCACTATAGATTGGAATTCCCAGTTCCTCCATTAAACCATGTATGTTATGCAATACACAAAGCCACCATCATTTCGAAAGTACTGCAGAAATGCACTTTCTCTTGATCAAAAGTAGGATACCTTCGCTCCTTTTTCAAGCAAGTTTTTCTCATGAAGTCTTGATGCTAGAAGTTCTGAAGCCTTTTTGGATAATCCCAAATCTCGTGCCAAATCATTCAATTCATGCTG
The DNA here is from genome assembly GCF_987537825.1 of Furipterus horrens. Lineage (NCBI taxonomy): Eukaryota > Metazoa > Chordata > Mammalia > Chiroptera > Furipteridae > Furipterus > Furipterus horrens. Next base: position 26,998,324 of record NW_028327177.1, read on the forward strand.
ATCAAATCTCTTACAAACTGAGTCATCTTCAACTTCAAAATCTTCATCATTGCTGTCACTTAGTTCTTCACCATACTCCTGTTTTTCGAAAGAGGGTAGTTCAATGAAAACTGGCACTGGGATTTCAGCTGAATGAGGCACTGGGCATATAGCTGATGGTAGACTAGGATACTCTATTTTACCTTTATTTTTCTTGTTATATCCTGATGTTTTCACTATACAAAAGGAACAGTCACTTGAATGATCCCTGGGCTCTTGCCAAACCATAGGTATACCAAATGGCAATTTATCACGTGTTCCCTTCATCCACATCCTTAAACTCTCGACACACTGCTTGCACACCTTGTTAGGGGCCCAAGACTTATCTTGATCGTCATCGTCGGCAGCCGTCCGTCTGGAGAGACGATGGTGTAGCTTCTTAAGAGTCTATCTGCACCGCCGAGAATGGCTGCGCAGTCCGACTCGGGAGTGACATGGTATCTGTCTCCTCCCGTGTTGAATCGACATCTTGCGATGACGCTGAAGCTACAGAGCCTGGGCAGGGTGATATGGAGGGTCTGCTGTTGCCCATGCAGCAGACCCCCCCTCTCTTCGCAGCTGAAGGGTCCAAGGGAAAGACGGAGTCGATACAGCTTGGGTTCAGGTGCGCCGCAGGAGTTGCCGGTGTTGACTACAACGTCAAACCGCCTTAGGGACTCCGGCTCCGGATTTTCTGTCGGGGTTTACTCCCTTAGCCTTTCCCCTGAAGAGGTATGCCGCAAGGCAGCGGAGGTTTTTTGGAATCAGAGTTTTCCTTCTCTGATGTACCCTGACTGGAAGATCGAACCAGCGACACTTAGCTCGCAGGCCGACGCTCAATCCACTGAGCTAAACCAGCCAGGGCTTTATCTTGATCACCAATATGCAAAATAGGCTTGCCTGACAAATGTGCTGATGTTTGTCCTTTGACTGGGAATGGTGAAACTGTCACAGATATAACAAAAGGAATAAAGGGTTGTTTAGGCATTTACGATGAGAAATAGCAGAGGCAGACATGATCTGAAGGAAAGGAAATAAGTACGTATGTAAATAAAAACATTAATTCCACTAACTCCTTGTATACAGACAAGAACTCAGACTACCCTTTGGAATATGATTCACTATATAGAGCGGCACACAACCTCTCACCACACTGTCTCATGTGTATATGAATAGCCTAGACAAGTACCTGTCACTGGTCTCCAAGGTTGTCCCTCACCCCTCCCCATTCAAGGGAGGTTTGCTCTCAGCCAATAGGAGAGCACTAGTGCTTCCCTTGATTCAGGCTCAATCCAGCCTGGAGTGATCACATCAAGATAAGCTGTAGAGAAAAAACTTGACATGATAGAAGAAAACTAACTGCAGTTTTGAAATCAGCATGCCTATTTAAGTCTAAAACAGCTGAAAAGTTGAACTCAACAGGAATTATATTAAAAATTGTTTCCCTGTATAATTTGTGTTAGAAAGGTGCTTGCTAATGGTTCTATTTTACAAACTTACATTTTTACTTGATTTTGAAATTTTAATAATTTTATAATTTGAATTACATTGTTTTCCTCATGTTGTTAAGGTAGCAATGTAGAGATAATTGGTAATGGTATTTATTTAAAATATATGGTGAATGTCCAGTGTCACAGTTTTTGTTCCAGTAGAGTAGTTAACCAGCCTGGGCCATCATAAAAGTTCTGCAAACAAGTCCTTCCTTCCTCCAGTATCTTTTTTTTTTTTAATTATTTATTTGTTTGTTGATTTTTTTTGTTTATTTATTTTTTAGAGAGAGGGGAAAGGAGAAAGAGAGGGAGAGAAACATCACTGTGTGGTTGCCTCTCACTCGCGCCCCCAACTGGGGATCTGACGTGCAACCTAATCATGTGCCCTGACTGGGAATCGAACCAGCGACACTTGGCTCGCAGGCCGACACTCTATCCACTGAGCCACAGCAGCCAGGGCTCCAGTATCTTTATTCTACTCTGTTCTTCCTCTTTGTGCAGCTGGAGAAGACTGACTTATTTGTGACAGCCCAATCTGGTTTCTGTCTTGCACAACCAGTGACCTGGGGCCATTTTTCAATGATGTCTTTTACTCTGGGTACATTATCTTAGAGAGGTCTTAAGGCTTTGTTTTCCCAATGCCTTGCTCATTACTTGGAACACAGTGAGCAGGCAGTACAGGTAGGTGCTATTATTTGGTCAAGCAAGTTGAATGCATGAAGGAAACTGGCCCATTGGTAGGAAAAAGTGGCTCCTCTCCTGAAGTTAGGAACTGATGAGAACCAGGGAGCCCAGGTTGGGTGGCAAGGAGTAGTAAGGGAGTGGAGCATCCTGCCCAGAGTGGGGATTGAGAATGATGAGAAGGGCCTCCTAGCCACATGGAAAGAAACTACCTATAATGACCACCCTGAGGATTCTGAAATGCTAGCAATTATCAGCATCTGAAAACTATGAAGAAGAGTTTAATCACAAGTATGTAGCGTTGCATTATTGGTAGAGTGAATGTTGACATTTCAGTACATTAGAATCTGTTGGTCTCCCCAGAAATTGCCAAAAGCAGTTCACAGTCAGGCTTCATTTTTGTCCACAATTCATGGCATATTCGAAGCCTTTAAAGCTGACATGACCATGTGAGTCTTTATCTACCTCCCTGAAAACCTCGAGAATAATCCTTTCTGGTAACTTGGGAACTCCCCCTCCTTGAATGCTTTTTGGAAATCTCCCGAAGTTAAATATCCATGATAGTGCCTGTCCAAAGCTATGAAGATGTGTTTTATTTCATTCTGATACAGCTGAGCTTCCTTCTTTTCCTTACAATACTTAAAAACTCCTCAAGTGATATACTGGAGGTGTTTGGGTTTACTGAGGATATCACAGCATTGGCTTCTATCTTGGAAGGTTTGTACACAAACAGCATTACAACAGCAACTTTAAAGTCTTCTCTGCTTTGATAGCCTTTGTTATATTCATCACATACTTTCAATACTTCCACCCAAGTCTTGTGTTGTGAGGGACTGGCTTCCCACGTCCTTGGCCAGGCCCTGATCTGGGAGAACAACAACTTGACTGCCACAACCAAATCAGGACAAACCAGTGACCTCTGCAGTTGGAGCCAGACACACTGCAGACCACCCACCACACTCACTCTGGCTACCGACACTGAACATGGCCGGGCACCTCCAAAGTCTTCTCACATTGGAAGGCCTGCAAGCCACTGGCATTTGTGCTGCAGTTCCATCAGCCAGAGGCTTTGTTCTATTTGTACTTCTTAATCCCCTCACCTCTTCACCCATTTCCCCATACCCACCTCCCATCTGACAACCATCAAAATGCTCTCTGTCTCCATGATTCTGTCTCTGTTCTTTTTGTTTGCTTAGTTTGTTTTTTAGATTCAATTGTTGATAGATATGTATTTACTGCTATTTTATTGTTTATAGTTTTGATCTTTTTCTTGAATAAGTCCCTTTGACATTTCATAAATAATGGTTTGGTGATGATGAACTCCTTTAGTTTTCTTGTCTGGAAAGCTCTTTATCTGCCCTTTGATTCTAAATGATAGCTTTGCTGGGTAGGGCAGTCTAGGCTGTAGGGTCCCTGCTTTTCATGACTGAATATTTCTTGCCAATCTCTTCTAGTCTGCAAAATTTCTTTTGAGCTATCAGCTGACAGCCTATGGGAATGCCCCTGTAGGAACTAACTTCTTTTCTCTTGCTGCTTTTAAGATTCTCTCTTTATCTTTAACCTTTGGCACTTTAGTTATGATGTTTTTTGGAATGGGCCTCTTTGCACCCATCTTGTGCTTCCTAGACTTGCATGTCTATTTCCTTCACAAAATTAGGTAAGTTTTCTTTCAATATTTTTTCAAATAGATTTCCAATTTCTTGCTCTCCCTCTTCTCCTGGCACCCCTATGATGCAAATGTTTGACTTTTTGAAGTTGTCCCAGAGGCTGCTTATACTATCCTCATTTTTTAAAATTCTTTTTTCTTCTTGTTTTTATGATTGGTTGTTTTTTGCTTTCTTATGTTCCAAATCATTGACTTAATTCTCAGCTTCATCAACTACTATTGTTTCCCCGCAAATTGTTCTTTATTTCAATTAATATATCCTTTGCTTCTCACTGGACTATTTTTATGCTTTTGAGGTCCTCAATAAGTTACTTGAGCATCCCTATGACCAGTGTTTTGAACTCTGCATCTAACAGATTGCTTATCTCTATTTTGTTTAGCTCTTTTTCTGGAGTTTTGATCTATTCTTTCATCTGGGCCATATTTCTTTGTCTTCTCATCTTGACAGCCTCCCTGTGTTTGTTTCTATGTATTAGGCAGGGTTCCTTTGACTCTGTGTCTTGGTAGCATGGCCAAATGTAGTAGGAGTCCTAAAGAGTCCAGTGGCACAGCTTCCCCTATCACCCAAGCTGGGTACTCAAGGTATGTCCTTCATGTGAGCTGAGTACACCCTCCTCTTGTAGTTGAGCCTTGGTCACTATTGGCAGATCAATGGTAGGGATTTACCCAGGGTTACCAGCCAGTTTTTAAAGGCTCTCTCCCATTTAGCATGGTAAGACTTGCTTTGGGGCAATTTCAGCAGGATGAAAAGATGAGGGAAGGAGGGATGCTGTGGGTCAGGTCAGCCATACCAGGGCTCAAATCCTGGTTTTGCAACTTAGCAGCTGTGTGACTCTGGCAAGGTGTTCAACAGCTCTGTATCTCTTATAGAGGGACAATTATACCTACTGCATAAGAAAGGAAGCATCCATCAGAAATTTCAAATAGAGTATCCAGCACACAGTGAGTGCTTTATAGATCATAGCTGTCTTTAATGTGAAGTTTCCAGGGAAGTACCAATGTCACAGCATCAGCTGCCCTACCTGACCCTGTCCTCTAGCTCTAGCAGGCACAGCTCTGTCTCTCTGCCTGGGGTACCCTTCTCCCACTTCTCTACCTGGACGACATGATCGCCCACAGGCCTCCTTCCCCTGTCTCCTTTAACCCTGCTGCACAGATTATTTGCTGTTTGTTTATCTAGAGTTTGGTTGGTTGGCCGGTATAGTAGGGATCTTGGACTCTTGGCATAAATTGGGTGTCAATAAACTAGAACTTGTAGGTTCAATTTATTTCTTCCCCTGTCTTTGTATGGCCATGGAATTACAATGATTTTTACACTTTTAAATAACTGAAACTTAAAAAATATATACTATTTTTTAATGACAGATGAAAATCATATGAAATTCAAACTTCAGTGTCCATAAAGTTATATTGCAACACAGCCATGCTCATTGATTGACATCTAGTTTCCTGTTACAACTGCAGAGCTGAGTAGTTGCAACCAAGACTCTATGGTCCATGAAACCTAAAATATTTCCTATCTGTGCCTTTACAGAGAAAGGTTGCTGATACCTAGTTTAAGCAAATAACAACGAAAAGTTCCTCACTCAGAAACACCCAAGCAAAACTCTTCCTCTCTTCCCTCCTTACTCCATCCCCAAATATAGCCTCCAGTTGGAAATTTTTTCCTTTTGTTTTTAAATCAAGGTGATATTGGTTTATAACATTATATGAGTTTCAAGTGTGCAACATTAAAATGTGACTTCTGTGTATACAGTTGACCCTTGAAGAATGCAAAGGATAGGGGTCCTGACCCCAACGCAGCCAAAACTCCCAATGTATACCTTTGACTCCCCAGAAACTTAACTACGTCACCCCTTGGTATTCTCAAAAGATTGGTTTCAGGACCCCAACAGATCCCAAAACCCATGGCTGTTCAAGTCCTATATATAAAATGGCATAGAACAATGCATATGGTCAGCCCTGCATATCCTATGTTGGCTGAACCCACAGAAGTGAAACCTGGGGATAAAAAAGGCCTACTCTATATTTATTGGAAAAAATCCACATATAAGTGGGCCCACACAGTTCAAATGTATGTTGTTCAAGGGCCAACTGTGTAGTTTACATCCATCACTATGTAATTGGCCCCCTTTGCCCTCCCTCCAATCCACTTCCTTCCAGAAATGATTTTGGATTAACAAACCTCAAGTACACTGACAACTTCATGCACGTACACCATTCTTCACATTTTCATTTTATTTGACTTAATCGTGCCTTAGCTCAGCACAGAGGAGGGAGAAAGGACAAGGTGGAAGTAGATGAGGAGAAGAAAGAAAAAGCAAAAGAAGAGGAAGAGGGAAGCCATGAAAAGGATAAGCAAAGTGATAAATAAATGTGTTCCAAAAAGGCAAATCTATAAAAAGCCAGGAACGGGAAAGATTTTACTGCAATGTATAAAGTCCCTTGTTTTCTCTGCAGTTGACACAATTATATCATCTTTTCTTCAAGAAAGCCTAACAGTTTTGACAAGATGGCAACAAGAGGCAGTTAGAGAGGACAATTAATCAAGCAACTTTTGTTGAAACAATTTAGTATTTATCCAACTGAGGAACTCACCAGTTGACAAAGATGTCTCAGAACCCCTGGCAAAATTTGGCTGTCCCAACAAATGAGCTGAGGAGTCAAAACTATCTAAAAGTAGTTACCAAATCCCTTAAAAAAGAAGAAGAAGCAATTTTAGCATCAAAGCCTTAATGTTGAAAGATTATAATAATCAACAAGTCCTAAAGCAGAAAGGACAAGGATATTATTTTTTAAATTAAAAAGTCTACACATTCATTTGATTAGTATATATCTTACTTTATTAATATAAAGAAAAGTCCCAGTGATGATAATACCACAGAAGGTCTGGTTTTATCCTCCATGCCTAGAGACCTCATAGCAAGATTTCTGGGCACAGGCATAAGAATTATTAAAATACCAGAATAAGCCTCGAAAAGCATTTCTCCGTTTTAAGACAAAGACCAGAAATGAAGACCACAAGTGCGTATGTGTGTGTGCCAAAGTCAAGTCCCAGCGGGTTTTGTTTTTTCCGACTGTGCACTTGCTAGAGAGGAGAGGTTTCATCTAAGCAGGACCCACAGAGGGATGTGAAAGGCTGAGAAATCTCATTTCCTCACCTCCCAGGCACTTGCTAGTAACAAAAGAGGATAAAAAAGAGAAAGCAGAAAAGCAAGAGGCGAAACAGTACAAGAAGAAGAATAGTACAACACAGGCAACACGGTTTACAGCCTGGTTCGTGCTCGTGCTCCCGGCTCGTGCTCCCGGCTCTCCCAGTTCAGGGCTCTCATATGTCCCATTTGGGGGAGTTTGTTCACAAGTTTATGCAAAAACTGTAAAGGGCACCCCAAGGGTTTACTGCCACAAATCAGAGAGCAAAGCAAATAAGGAGGAAATGGAAAGGAATCATTCTAAACAGCACTCCTGAAAACTGTCAAGGCCACGAAAACCAGTTGAGAAACTGTCACAGCCAAGAGGAGTCTAAGGAGACAGGCGACTAATGTACTGTGGTATCTTGGACAGCTGGGCTATTTAGACCTCATATATGAGAAAATGTGCATTCTGTCCCCTTAGACATGCAACTTTTTCAAGTCTAAACTGCATTTTAATTTAATTAGTTTGGACATTTGTATCTCTTGGGCTGAGATTAAAATAATTATAGGCTTAGGCAAAGAAAGAAAAATACCATATGATATCACCTAATACAGGAAACTAAAGAACAACACAAACAAAGGAACTAAATAGAACAAAGAGCAGAATAGAAGTCAATAGGGGGGAGGGGAGAGGGAGAGAAGGGGGATAAGTAAGGGAAGGGTTTAATTAAAGAGCCTGTATAAAAGACTCATGGACATAGACAACGGGGAGGGATATGATTGCGGGAGAGGGGGTGGGCTGGGTGGGGGAGAGAAATTGGGGGAAAAGGGGATAACTGTAATTGAAAAACCAAAATAAAAAAAAAAATAAAAAAAAAAAATAAAAAAATAATTATAGGCTCAAACCATGCAGAGTTTTCTTGTAAATTTGTTTCAAAATATAACAGATGATAGGAAATAAGACTTGAATCTTGAAAGGATATCTTTCATTTTTTGTTTTTATGGTGTTTTTTTAACCATTACCATTGATCCCTCCTTCCTTCCACCTTCACCCACCCCCTCGCAATCACCACACTGTTGCTCATGTCCATGAGTTCTTTTTCATTTTTGCTTGATCCTTGCACGCCCCCAGACCCCTTTTGCCAGAACTCTCAGCCTGCTCTCTACCTATGAGTCTGTCTCTATTCTGTTTTTTTAGTTCCGTTTGTTCATTAAATTCCACATATCAGTAAAATCATATGGTGCTTGTCTGACTGGCTTACCTCACTTAGCATATCTTTGTTTTGAAATTCATTGGAAGCATTTTTATCAACCTCTTCTTGTGGAATTTGAAAAATTTTGTTTGTGATGCATTTCAAGTGGCAGAAAAATAGTTGAGGAAACAGAAGACCTAAATAAAGCAGCAGAATAGTGTAAGGAATCAGAACTCAGCAGAAGGTGCACAGGCTTTTTGGAGGGAAACAGACATGTGTTTGAATTATATATCCATCCATTCAAAGCTGAGTAACCTTGGCCAAGTCACTTTTGGAACCTCAGCTTCTTAATCAGTAAAATGGGAACAAGAACACCACCTTTGCCAGGCTGTTGTTAGAAACAGAGATAGTGTTTGCAGAGTAATTTCTATGATACTTGACACTATACTCTCAACAAACGCTTGTTCTAACAAGGAAGTACCATTCCCAATCTTAAAGGGTAAAGAGTTTAGCAAGGACACAAGCAAATATAAACACAGAGCAACTGAAAGCCAGGTTTATAGGAAACAGAGGAAGGAAAATTTTTTAGGTCAGCTAAAAGTGAATGCACTGTGGAAAGAACAACTTTATTTGCATCAGCAGAGTTTTTTGGAAGGCAGGCAAGACTAATAAACTTTTAGGCTTTTGGCATAACTAAACTCAATTACAGTTGTTCTACTTAAGTCAAGTTTGTAAAAATGGGCTTCCTTGTAATCCTCAGATCAAAGTCTTCTAAAACTAGTACATTCCTAGACTCAAACAAGAAAACTATAGGATCTTCAAAAATGATACAAGGAAAGTGAACCAAAGAAATGTTTTCCAAAGTGCATTCTGGATGTTATTCAGGGTGGGGAAATTATAGAATTATATAATTCAGGAACTGCTGGGTTAAACAAAGTTAAACTAGTTCCGAGGCTTCTTTAAAAAGTAATGCATAGACCTGATAAAAACTTAAATGGTAGGAAAGAGCATAGAGTGAAAAGTAAGATTTCTTCTCACTTCACCTTCTGTCCCCCATTTTTTCACAGAATCAAGAATTGTTACCAATTTCTGTTGTATCTGTCCAGAGCCATTGAACACATCTGGAAGCATCTTGTTTAATCAAAATACAGGTAAATGTAGGTGAATAGCTTACACATGTGGTAGAACATTAAGCACACTTCTGCATCTCACTATGTTCATATACTATATCTCGGGGGAAATAACAATTCATTTAAATGAGTAGTTCTCAACGAGTGGTAATGTCTAGAGACATTTTTGATTGTCACAACCTGGCAAAGAGGGCAGTGAAGCTGCTACTGGCAACTAGTGGATAGAGTTCAAGGATGCTGCTAAACATCCTATAATGCACAGGACAACCTCCCACAACAAAGCATCATCTAGCACCAAATAGCAATGGTGCTGCTGTTGAGAAAACTTGATCTGGATCTATCTCATTTTTTTGATGGCCCCTTACTATTCCACTGTATGAATAAATTATAATTTGTATAACCAGTACAATATAGTGGTCATTTAGGTTATTTCACATCTTTAGCTAGAAAAGAAATCTGAAATAATACCCTCATGCAATTGCAGAAGCATATCTGTAAGATAACATACTGTAAGTGGAATGGAGGGGTGAAAGTGTGTTTGCATTTTTATCATAAATATTGTCAGTTGTCATCCAAGGATGACATAGCAACTTATAGTGCCTTCAACAATGCATGCAAATTCTTGTTTTCTCATATCCTAACCAAAACAGTGTAGTAACCTAATATTTTATATTTGCCAGTCGTATTGTTAAAAATAGAGTTGTCTAAATTTGTGTTTACTTATTATGAGTTTTAGGATCTATTATTTTAATAAACTGTCTGATTAGTTTTATTTAATGCAGGATTTCTCAGAGCCTTTAATGGTCTTTTATGCTATGATGTTCCAAGAGATAGCATTCAGCATTTCCCAGTTTTTTTAATCCTTATAATTTTATTTTTAAAATAGATCTTTTGATTTAATATGACTCTATAAAACTTTTTTTGAGAATCACCAAACACAAGACACCAATCTAAGACTGACATGTGAAAGGACTTTGTAAAATTTCCAAGAAATGTGTAAGTGACTTATCAATTACTTGGTGGCATGCTTAGCAGACAGAAAAACCCCTAACCTATGGTGAGAAGCAAGACTAATTAGACTTGAGTTTTATAGATACTAAACCCTCTTCCACCAAATGCACTAATCAGGACTTTTTTTTTCTTATTATATTGGCGTGACATTTGTTAATAAGAGAATATAGGTCTCAAGTGTACATTTGTATGACATATGATCTTCATATTGTATTTTGTGCTCATCACCCAAAGTCAAATTCTTTTCTTTGTAGGTGACTGAAACCCAACCAACTCAAACTAGGTTAGGCAAAAGAAAGAAAGAAACTTTATTTACTTATATAAAACTTTGCCAAGGTCTGCAATTCCGCTGTGCCTCACATTTAAGTGGTGCCAAGAATTCAAACTCTGTGAGGTTTTCCTCTTCTGCTCTCTCTTGCTTATTTACTTCCTTTTCCCTGCTCCTCTCTTCAGTTTTATTTTCTCAATTGAGCCCCTAGCTGCTCCTACCCCTAGAATTTCACTACATCACTTCACTAACACCTTAACACCTAACACTTGCTTAACTAACATTTAACACCTAAGTACTTCTGCTTGGGCCCCAGGTTCAGAAGTACAGGGAAGAGCTGGATTATTGCCTACCCCTGAGCCAAACAGGGGTGCAAAGTATTCATGAGGAGACCAAGCACCCATTAGTATCACACGATGCCAATAGACAGGAGCTTTGCCCGGAAAAAGAACAAAGGAAGGTTCTCTTTCACCAATACCTGGCATAATGTCCTCCATGTTAACAAAAGAGACCAAGAAGCATCTCTGGAGAATACAATCATCATTAACCAAGTGACACTGGCAAATAAATTTAAAAGAATTTAACATTCAGTGTGTTGTGCAACTTATACAAATTTGCCAGTGATAAAAGCAGCATTAGATACCAGGAAAAGGCTCTTGATTGACTGGATTTAGACAGGTAAAATATATGTGTGTGTGTGTGTGTGTGTTTATTTTTTATATATACTGCCGGCTGTAGTCCCGGGTCAGAATGTAGATTCATAAGCCTTACAAGATATGAAAAACTAAGTCTTTTCTTCACATCCAAATGGCTAGAATGGTACCAAGTGGAAGAAACTGGACTACCCAGTATGATAGTTCGAACATTTATGAATTATATCAGTTTTCTACTTGCTGCTGTAACAAATTACCACAAACTCAGTGGCATAAAGAATACAAATTTAGCTTACAGTTCTGGAGGTCAGCAGGCCAAAATGGGTCTCAGGGGGTTCCAATCAAAGTGTTGGCAGAACTGCATTCCCTCTGGAGGCTCTAGGGGAGAATCAGTTCCTTGCTTTTCTGGTTTCTAGAAGCTGCCCACATCCCTTGGCTCATGGATTCTCCTCCATCTTTAAAGCCAGCAGCAGCTGATTTAGCCTTTCTCACATCACGTCACTCTAACTCACTTCTGCTTTCACATTTCCTTCTCTGACTCTGTCTCCTCTTCTGCCTCTTTCTTCCATTTTTAAGGATCCTTGTGATTACACTGGGCTCACATGGGTAATCCAGGATAATTACTCTGTGCTGAATTGGGCATATTAGCAATCTTAATGCCATCCATAATTTTAATTTCCCTTTGCCATGTAACACATCATGTTCAGTGGTTCCAGGGATTATGATGAGGACATATTGAAGGAGGCATTATTCTGCCTGCCACTCACCTTTTAAACCTAATCTCACATTGATGACTAAGACCTTTAATCTTTGCCTTTTGGCACTAGAATTTTAAATCAAACCTCACACACAAAAAAAATCATCACTGACTTCACAATCAGTCATGCCTTAACCCCCTGCAATCTGGCTTCATTCTCAGAAATCTAATAAAGCTGTACCCATAAATTCATCTGTGAACTCAATTTGCCAAGTCTAAGAACTTTTTTTTTTTGCCATTCTACCAGTCACTTGATGCTATCAATCACTTTTTCTTTCCTCACTTCAGTGACCTAGCAATAGTGTGCTTTTTCGCTCAATTCTCAGACCCACCTTCTCAATACTCTTTTTCTAGCCTTCATTCCCCTTCTACGCCCTAACTGTGGCAGTCTCCAATGTTCTCACCTCCATTCTCCTCTTTGAACCCCGACTCTCACTTCATGGACTCACCCACCCTCATGATATCAGAGACCACTTCCTAAGCAAATAAGTATCAGCTTTAGTCCTGATCTCCCTCTAGGCCTGCTGGATGCTCCCATATGTATGGCTAACCATCAGCTCAACCACATCATGTCTAAAGCAAAACTTATTATTTCTCCCCCAAACTGGCTCTTCTTTCTACTTTCTCTCTCTTTTATCACCCCACCCCCACCCCAGTATGTAATTAATCACCCAATCTGGCAGTTCTTTCAAAATACCTTGGGCAAGTCCTAGTTCCTTCCTGGAGAGCTATGGTACTAGGTCATCATCTATCATGCATCCCCACTGAGCTTTCCTTATTGACAAAAAGGAGTGTGTAAGTTTTGATTTGTGGTTTAATTATACACTAAATTTTAAATTTATGAAAAATTTTCCTAAGTAACAATTTTCTGCTGAGCATTTTTTATACATTGTCTTGGGAAGAAGGTTTATTATTCTCATTTGATAGCAAAAAGATAGTGTAAAAGATTATATAATAGGTGTTTTTTAAGTCAGCAGATTGAGGGTCATATTGTTTCTCCCTAAAATATTACTTGCACAGGTTTTCCAACTTTGTAAACTTCTGCCCAATCCAAATCGACCCCTGCCTCAAAGTGAGCTCCAGGTGTTAAAGATGATATCTATTTTCCTCCAAAGTGTTTAGGGACCCGGTACCTCCCCTACAATTCATGCCCGCCCACTCTGCCCCACCCGAACCAATCTTCCAGCCTGTTGACCACGCCACACCCAGTGAAGCATTCCTTTTTTTTTCTGCTCATTTTCTCCACTGCATTGCCAGAAAGCCTTCCAGGCAGCACCACTGCCACCAAACCCTGCCTTCTGACCCACCACCGGGCAGGAACATGCCAGTACTTTGACTTAGGAACTAAAAACTAGGCTGTTCCTAAAGAGTACCTGAGGTTTTGATACAATTGCTTTGAGTTGGCCTTTTGATGCCATTCATATTTAACGTTTGCCTCTCTTTTACGGACCTAAAAAAAAAAAAAAAATCATGTGAAATTTAGCCTCTTTTAATTACTAAATAATGTGTGTAATAGATGATGTAATTCTATGTCTATGTCCTTCATCCCTGACACCATCCCTGACTCTTATCCCTCAGGATGCCATGCCATTCTTCGTGGGAAGTCCAGCCACATTACCACCTTGCCTGAGCTGGATGAGGCTTCTCACAACCATGTTATTTGGTCCTGTGCACCCTGCTCTATTTATCTTGAAGGGGCAAGTGTGGCCCCCAAATAAACTCCAATACTGTACCATCTACTGCTCCCTCTCTCTCTCCAGCTGCTTCCTCTGTTCCTCCAGAGGATCTTTCCAAGCTCAGTTAACAAATTCAGCCCTGTGATATTTACTGCCTGTCTTTTAGAGTCTCTCATTTCAGTTGCACTTTGCCTAACCTGACACAACAAAATCATGGGGGGAAAAAAGCCATGATACTCCAATTCATCTGCTCCCAGGCCAGGAGCTCTCTCTGGCAAGCTGACTGTTGAATTGACTGAAGTTGCCTGTCTCTCTCTGTAACGTGTATGTATTCTTAGAGTGTTGGTCCATCGTAGTCAACTCCTTTGTGCTGATTGTTTTCAATTAAAAATTGCAGGTATAGCTGCCAAAAGACCAACAACAACATTAAGACATAATTTATCAGCCAGTGACAAAGGGCTCATAGGAAGGGAAGACAAACAATCAGGGGAAAGAAAGGCCTGTGGATAGACTTGCCACCACTTAAGAACAGTCTGACTCAGAGCAGACAATCACGAGAATGTTAACTGGGACACTGACAGGGCGAATCTCCTTCCATACTAATTCACCAAGATGTTTATGCCCCAGTTACCATTTGAAACATTTACTTATTTCTTCGGGCTTGCAGACCTATGACCTAATTTTCAGTTTACCTGTAAAGCTTCCACATTCAAAAGCACAGAGCCATTCCATTTTACTCCAGGACCCCTCCTGAGTAAGAGTCAGGAGCAGCAGAGAGATTTCTCTCTTCCTCTGTCATCTTCTCCCCACATGACTCCTAGCCTCTCCTGACTGAACTAGAATGATCCCATCAGCTCTTCATCCTTGAGCATGATCAAATGGGTTTACACCGAGTTAAAATTGAAATACCACAAGAAGAGGTACACATAAAGTCTTACTAGTCATTTGTTTTTTGATAAAAATTAGTTGATTAAATCTTTCCATGAGCAAGTTTTAAGGAAAGGGAAAAGAGCGAATGGGTTGGGCACTGAGGAGGTAGATATAAGGGTCATGGAAAAATCTGCAGTCCAGAGGCCTACATCATAATCTGGCCAAAAGCAGGCTCATGGACATTGCTATTTCCGGTTCTGCCAAACCCCTTAGCTCCATGTGGAATCCAAGGGACAAGCAGCTTACCACTCCATATTACTATCTAAGAAATAAGAGGAAGAAAGAATAAATGGATTGCAAGCAGAAAGCTAAAAAGAGGTCAAGCAATGATTTGGGGGGAGGTGCTCTTCTTTAAATTTAACCTTATTTTTTTATTAGTCAATAACCTATGCAAGTTCATGTCTTGAAGTGAGGTTTATTATCAGGCTTACAGGAGCCAATTGATGAACAACAAATACACAGCGATTTCTGGAGCCAGATGGGGAAGGAGGAAGTAATCCTATGGCCATCATATTGGGATCTTGAGTCTAATTTTTGATGAAAAGTTGCCTCAGGATCTCTGAAATGTGGGTGAAAAAACAGCCATACCAAGACAGGAAGCAGTTTTCAGTCCTACAAGCAAGGAGATCAAGGAGACAGGGCCAGCTACATGATTTGTAGAGCCTTGTGCAAAGTGAAAATGTAGGACCATTTTTCACAAATTTGTAAGGATTCCAAAATGATGACAGCAGAGCATTAACCAAACACTCCATTCTAAACACAGGGCCTTGTGGAATTGCACAAATTATAGGTAATGAAGCCAACTGTGGGGCCATTTAATTATTCAAATGTGGAGCATAGAACCTTTTCTAACATGGAGATGGTTGAGGGATGACTTCAAGGAGCTAAACTGCTCTGTTTAAGAGTAGTTTTCATGAAGGCAGGAATCTAGACTGCTTGACTTACTACCAAGTCACCAGAGTGCAGAGTAGGACCTCAATACATATTTGGTGGCAGGAAAAATAAAGGAACAAACATAAAATAATTTGTATGCAGTAGGCAGCTGCATCCTTACAGACTTTACTGTTTGCTTTCCATTTTTCTATGTAGGAGACTGACCTGTAAGTGCAGCTAATCTGTTGCCTCTGCTTATGAAGACATGAATATTCTTTAGGAAGCATTTAGTCAGGAAAACCAAGGAGTCATTTGCATTAAAGGGCTTGAGAAAATTTGAGCACAGATGGTGCTCTGGAGTCAAGAGGACCAAGAGTAGTCCCATTTGGAAGCAGATCCTTCTTCTCACTCATGAAAGAAACCCCGATTCATTCTTTCACCTCAATTATTGGAAGCATTGGAGCATGTAATAGATCATTAGCAGCAGAGCAGTGTGCTTAAGACCATGGGTGCTGAAGTCAGACTAGTTTCATTATTACCTTACTTGGCATGTTACTTAATCTTTCTGTGCCTCAGTTTCTTTGTCTGTAGGAAATGGAGAGATAATACAGTATTTACCTCAAAGGACTGTTTAAAGGATCAAATGAGTTACATGTGTCATGCTCTTAGAATTGTGCCTACAACATAGTAAGTGCTACCCAGGGGTGTTTGCTGCTTATCATAATGCTTTTTGGAAAGACACTGTTGTCCATGGCAATTGTGAAGCCCCTTAAAGCACATTCCTAGACAGTAAACATTGATGAAGGGAATAGGAGCAGAAAAGGAGGAATAGGTCGGACACTGGCAAGAGGCAAGTGTGTGACCACTTTTGTCCCACATTCCTTACCTTAGCAATTTGCCATGAATAGCCAGAAAGAGTTCTTTACTTGGTGGTGGTGGTGGGGGGGGGGGGGGGCGGGGATGGCAGACAGCAAGCACAGGAGCTTAAGGGCTGGAATGCTGTTGTCTGATTTGACCTGTATGTTTAGATTGGAGACAGAATCGCACAGTGGGAGTCAACACACATTGATAGTAATGAGCAAGGGTTCTGGACAGCGGGGAGGGGTGGAAGAGGGTATAGGGGAGATAAATGGTAATGAAAAAAAATACAATGAAAAATGAACTATTAAAAAAATGATTCTAAAATCAGACTGTCTGGGTTCAAGTCCTATTCTACCATGGGGTCAAAGCTAATCTAATTGAAACTAGAACCCTGAGTAGTAATCTTTCTTCTAAAATCCCAAAATTGAAATAGAATTGATATTCTATGTTTTCTGAGTTCCCACAGAGGACCAAATCTGTGTTTGGGTAATCAGAAGGACTGATAGCACAACTGGAACCTATGTATGAATCAGGAAAATTCTTTATTTCCTGAGTCTGACAAAGCTCAGATTGACCTTTACCCCCAATTCACCCCCTTTGCCAGGGGCCCTTGTTCAGGGCAAAAACCTTAACACATATACTCAGAGCCCAGTTAACAAACTTAATTACTAGTTTAGTTTAAGAAAAAAAAAAACAGCTTGGAAGAGAAAATGTCATTTAATTCAAAAATAAAGTCAATAAACTTTACATAAATTTTTACATATAGCCATCAACCAGCTGGACAGCCTGGAATGGTCTTCCTCCCATTCTTCATCTGGCAAACTCCTACTCATCTTTCAGGACTCAGATCAAATGCCACTTCCTCTAGGAAGCCTTCAAGGACTCCTCCAGGAAAAGTCTCTGGGTTCTCATACATTTTGCTCATTTAGTATTTTTGCTGTTTCAAAATTTTGGTTTTCCCTACATGATTTTCTGTCTAAAATACAACTTTCATGAAGGCATACAAAGAGACCTGCTATGTGTATTTCTCTGGCACCTTAGCAGAGTATTTCATTAAGTGAATGGTTAAATTTATGGACAAGCTGTGTGACCCTAGGCAACTCACACAGCCTCTCTGGTACTGCATTTTCTCTATCTGTAAAAGAAAGGCATCGGTGTATTTTCTCAAATTCCCATCCAGGCTGAATACTCCTTGAATGCATAATATTCAATTACTGTACAGATATTCCACCCAGGCCTTTTCCAGAGGCAGGGTAGATAGAATTACCTCTGAGAGTCTGTCCCTCTTCCCTTTGTACCTTCTCCACTCATCTGAGTCCCCTGCACATCTCAGATATGACTCTTCCACAGGCTCTTGCACTCAGCTACTTGTCTGTCAATCGTGTCAAGGTTAAGAGGACAGAGCTTGGAGACAGACTGTCTGAGTTCATATACTGGCTCTAAAACTTATTACCTACGTGACCTTGGGAATGTTATTTAACCTATCAATTCTCTAATTTTAAATGGGGATGATAATAATAAAAAGGATCAATCAGAATGGATGCCAGTCTTAAACAACCAGCACAGCTGTACTAGACATAGGACCCCTCCATGTCCTACATCCGTCCTTCCAGGGCTGAGCCCTCTTGCAGTAGCTGATTGTTATTTTGAAAATTGGTAAAATAAGGACTCAGTAAAAGATACCTCCCTAGGTATTTTCAATTAGACAAAGAGAGTGGGGCAATTCAGATGGTTAAAGTACAGGCCCTAGAAGGCTCACCTCAAGACAGGTTTTGAAGCTTGGTTAATTTCACTTTGGCAATGAATAACAAAACCAGGGCTTCAGAACTTACTCTTCCTGATTTGTGAATAGAATATATGTCTACTTATTATCGGAAGATAATATTAGATGCTTTCTCAATATTTATAGTTCTCTGATCATAGCTGCAACTTAATACTGCCATTTACAACAACATGAATGATCCTAGAGAATATCATGCTATGTGAACTAAGTCAGGCAGAAAAAGTTAAGAACCATATGATTTCAGTTATATGTGGGATATAAAACAGAGAGCAATTAATGAACAAACAAGAAAAAACTCATAACACAGACGACAGTATGGTGGTTACCAGAGGGGAGGCGTGTGGGGGTAGTAAAGGGTAAAAGAGGTCAAATACATGGTGAAGAACATTATTTGACTTTGGGTGGGTGGGCATACAATGCAATATTCAGATAATGTGTCATAGAAATGTACCCTTAAAACCTACACAATCTTATTAACCAATGTCACCCCAATAAATTTAATAAAAAGGAAACTATTATTTTTAACAATAGCACTTAATGTTAAAGTAAAATTTTATACTTCTTCCTATAAGTTATTTCATAACTTTCTCAGAAACATGTGAGATGAGTAGAGCAGATATTATCCATCCCATTAAAACGTGATCACTAATCTATTATATGTGGGAGCATCGAACACATAAGATTTTTTGGCAATTCTTTGGAAAGTTACATAGACATTAATGAACCATAGTATTCTCTGGGAATTTAAAAGGGTAACTCAGATTTTCTTCATACATTCCCTGGACTCTAATTGTAAATCTTGGGTGATTTTAGAGTCTAGGTGTAATAACTTACACTAAGTGGAACTGTAGCTTAAAAAATGCTGCTGTCACAAATAATACATTACTTCACTTACTCCAAGAATATAGATAAGTAACTTTTGTAATTCACAGAGCAAGGTAGAAAGCAAGACATATCAAGTATACAAATTAGGTATAAAATAATGTAATAGCATCCCTCTGAAATACAAAGCTATTATGATAGCCATAGATTATCTCTTCTACATGGAAATGAGTATGGTGTTTGGTCACAAATTAGATTCCACTTGACAAATACAGGGTGCAGCATAAATAGTTGGTATTCAGGCAATTCACAATTATACTCCTAATGTTCTCTTACTGTTCATTATATTAATATAGCCTTGACTTTTAAGAGAATGCTTGACAATAGTTAAAGCTGATGCCTTAAAAACATGAGTATGAGTATAGATATGGATCTATGGAATAGATATAAATATGTAATAGCTGGATCTTCCGTCTTGAATTCTAGAGAAGTATTTGTCTGCTGGTAATCTTATCTGACAAGTCCAGAGGGAAAGAACTGTGTCATCTCATTGCTAAACATATTTCCTGTGAAGCTTTCTTATTCCTGAGAGCAAATGAGGTAAGCAATCTTTTTTATTGAATAGAATGATGGAATAACATTTTGGAAAAATTATAGGGAGTAAGCAGATGGGAAATGGGAGAAAGTCCACATGGGTACAGAAAATCATGAGTTTTCACCACATAGCTATAAAATATAGAAGAAAATTCTCTTTGGAACCCCTTGGGTCACTTTATTTAACAACAATGATTTATTTTTATTCAGTAAGGGTTCTAAACTTTGGGAGTACAGGGAGTTTTATGACATATAGCTCTCAGCACCAGCTGTGACAGAGAAAAAGGGCTGTTGATAGAATAATTCTGACTAAGATAATGAGATCCGTAGCTGGCTGCCTCTAATAGCCTCATAGGAAGTTTTAGGATGGAAGTCAGCCAACAAGCCCATCTTCATTTGCCCTTTTCTTTCACTTGGCACAAACAGTAGACATTTATTTATTTCTCTGAAAAATTCATCTTAAAAAAAATTGTAATGGAGTCATTTTACAGGATAGCCCAGCCTATATTTTAAACTAGGAAAAAGCTTTAAAATAACTCTGTATCTTTCTGGCTTATTCCATCTCATCCTTGTCCTCATTATGTCATCCTGGGCATTATGTCATGACTACCAAAGATGGAGGGACCGATCAATAACTGGAACTATTTGAGATGGGAGTGCAAGAAGGAAATGACCCACAAGTCTGGATCCATGTGGAGGAGGTTCTTGTATGGCAGATTAGGAATAGGCAATAGCAAGCCACAGATGATTTCTAATCAGGGGTGCTATAGATTGAATTTTTTGTCCCCCACAAATGCATATGTTGAAATCCTAATCCCCAATGTGATGGTATGATGAGGTGGAACCTTCAAGGGGTGATTAGGTCATGTGGTCCAAGTCTTCATGAATGGAATTAATGCTCTTATGAAAACAGATTTAAAAAGCTCTTTTGCCCCTTCTGCTGTGTGAGGTTAGAGAGAAAAACAGCTATCAGTGAGGATGTGTGTCCTCATCAGACACCAAACCTGCCAGCACTAGGATCTTGGACTTTCCAGCCTCCAGAACTGTAAGAAATAAATGTCTGTTGTTTATAAGTTATCTAGTTTATGGTATTTTTGTTATAGCAGCCTGAGTGGACTAAGACAGGGAATATGGTATAATCAGATTTATGCTTCATAAAAAATCACTCTGGTGACAATATAGAGGACAGACTAGAAGGCAAAGACAGTGTGATATCACTTGGAAAGTTCTAGAAATAGGATGAGGAGAGAAATTCTGAGAGCCTTAATTAAGACAATGGCTCTAGGAATAGGGAGAAGAAAACAATCATCAGATCCTAAACATTCTCTCTCTGAAATATTCCTATCACATTAGTTAAATGTCCCGTATAGAATGTTGTTTTCTTTCAGTGTAGGATGCGGTCCAGGATCATGTATTAAATTTGGTTGTTATGTCTCTTTAGACTCCTTTAATCTGGAACAGTTTATCAGCTTTTCATTATCTTTCATGACATTGACATTTTTGAGAAGCACGGGTCAGTTCTTTTATAGACTGTTCCTTCATTTTGGTTTGTCTAATGTTTTTTCATTATTATATTTAGGTTATGTATTTCCAGCTGGAATACCACATAAGCAATTTTATGTCCTTCACCAGGTCACATCTGGAGGCCACATGATGTCCTCCTGCTCCTCATTGGTTATATTAATCTCAATCACTGGGTCAGGATGTTGCCTAATTTCTTCATTGTATAGTTACTATTCCCCCCTTTGTGACCAATAAGCAATCTGTGGGAAAATACTTTTAAGATCACATAAATGTTCTGTTCTTGAGCAAACTGTCCTCCAAGTTTGAGCATTCTCAAGGTGATGCTCTGATTCTTACCCAGATTAATCTTTACCATGGTGGTTGCAAAATGACAAATTTTCCAGAACTCCTTTTCTTTTTTTGTGCTTTGTATTTTTTGTATTTTTATTTTTTTAATGTGCTTTATTGTTTATGCTATTACAGTTGTCCAAGTTTCTTTTCCCTTTGTTCCCCTCCACCCAGTGACCCCCCCTCCCTCCAGTTGTCTCCCCGCTTAGTCCATGTCCATTGGTTGTACATATATAGTTCTTCTTAACAACTTCCGATATACTCCACTCCCTCCTACTATGCTTCTTAATTCCTGTACCATCTCCCTCCCTTTCCCCTCTTCCCCCTCCCCACTGACATCCCCCCAAAATGTTCCCCATACCTATAATTCTTTTCACACTCTTGTTGCCTATTTAGTTTGCCTTTGTTTCAATTCCCTAGCTTCTATTGTTGGTTGTTGTGATACAGTTTTCATTTTAATGTTCATAGTTTTGATCCTCCTCCTAAACGAGTCCCTTTAACATTTCATATAATAGTGGTTTGGATCTGATGAACTCCTTCAGTTTTACTTTGTCCTGGAAACACCTTCTCTGCCCTTCTATTCTGAATAACAGCTTCGCTGGATAGAGTAATTGTGGCTGTAGGTTTTTGCTTTTCATTCCTTTGAATACTTCTTGCCAGTCCCTTCTTGCCTGCAGAGTTTCTTTTGAGAAATCATCTGATAGTCTTATTGGGATCCCTTTGTATGTAATTCTCTTCTCTCTTACTGCTTTTAAGATTCTCTCTTGATCCTTAATTTTTGACATTTTGATTATAATGTATCTTGGTGTGGTTCTCCCTGGGTCCAGTTGTTTTGGAACTCTCAGTGCTTCCTGGACCTGTAAGTCTATTTCCTTCCCCGAGTTAGGGAAGTTTTGCTTCATTATTTTTTCACATAATTTTTCCATTAATATTTCTTGTAATACAGGTTTGGTGGTAATGAACTTCTTTAGCTTTTTCTTGTCTGGTACTTAATTCTTTACTCTTAACAGAACCCAATGCTGCTGTTCCTCTCTGTGCATTTATTTCTAACTTTTCCTCTCTGTTCCAGACTGCACCTTTCCCCCCTTCAGCTCTTCCCATCAGCTGTGCTCTCTTTCCTTTCCCCTAAATAGGTGGCTAAATGTGTAGACTGTATTTTTTACCAAAGTTATACTACATGCTTTTAAACAAAAAGAGTAGGAATATAGCCAACATAAAGAAGTAGCAATTTGAAATAAAAATAACTCACATGTTGACAGGTGCCCTCTGTTTCTTTGTATTTTATCACATGTAGGTTAGTTCTTGCTCACACTCTCTAAACTATAAGAACTATTAGAATTGCTCTGCTTGGCACAGTCCTAGGAATCTCGTTATAAACACCCAATGTAATATTAACAAAATTCAGTGAATAGTGCACAAAGAAGACCTAAATTCCAATCAAATTTCTGCCCTTTGTATAATGATAAACACAGCAGAACACTGCTCACTTTAGGCTTAGTAGAAAGAAAAATCTAAGTTAATGAAAAGTCTCAATAAGAAGCTAAAATTTTGTATTACTTTTGGATACCTAGAGTAACTTGAACTGCTAAGGGAGGTGGGTGGGGGGTTCCTCAGAAGCCCTATTTGCCTACTTTAACAATAATAACACTTTGGGTAGTTAGTAAGATCTATTTACATATAAATAGCAAATGCACTTATCTTTTAAAAACATTTCTTCTTTTAACCATCACAACCAAACAATCACTTAGGGGACTAATTTGGTCTTTTTAGAGAGCATTGAGAGTTATTCCTTCCAAGAACAGTTTCATTAAAGATTTACATTTTATGTTAATCTTGGTAATTAGGGTTACATTTCTGACAAAATCAGAAAGAGTTAGAGAGTGGTATAGTGTATGTGATTCCAATTTTTTTTTTTAAGAGAGAGAAGGGAAAGGAGAGAGAGAGGGAGAGGGAGAGAAACATAGATCAGATGCCTCTTGAACACGCCCCGACCCATGACCTGGGTGCCTCTTGTACACACACACCGCCACTGGGGACCTGGCATCTGGGACCAAATCTGCAACCTAGGCATGTGCCCTGACCAGGAATTGAACCAGTGACCTTTTTGCTTTGCAAGATGATGATCAACCAACTGAGCCACACCTGTCAAGGTATGTATGTGATTTCAACTGTGAGAGACAGGTCAAACCTTGTCTTAGACTGTAGTAACCCTCAATCTATCATTTTTAATTTAATCATAAATAAATAAGTGGGGCAAAAGTAGGTTTGCAGTTATGAGTACTGAAACACACAGTTTATTTGTGTATTATTTTTATTAATTATTATATTATTTTCCATACAAACAGCTGTAAACCTACTTTTGTCCTATAATTTATTACTCAGTATATGGGCCTTGGACTTAGAAAAACAAATCAGGATTATACTGAGGACTGTATACTGAAAATTTGCGGATTTTGAAATATTTATATAGCACTTAACTGATGCCTCTACTCCTCACAAAAATGTAAGGGATAAAGTAAAGAAAGAGCAAAGTGCCATGCAAAATCCACAAAATTTAGAGTAGATGACTTCAGCTTTTATCTGGAGCACAAAGCACCATGACTTTGGATAAGTCATGTAACTTTTCTGAGCTTGTTTTCCAGCTACAAAATGACACAAGTAACATCAGAACATTATTTTGAACATTAAGTTCAATCACGCATGAGAAAATGTTTTGAAAATTGTTTAGTACCATTCAAATGCTAGCCTAAAAATGGAGAAACGTTTAATTTGTATTCTATTGTTTTTAAAATAAAACGTTCTTGTCTTGGCCTAGCAGAAAAATGTCCTCTAAAAGTTTGCATCTTTTGAAGAACTAATAATAACTGCTCCCATCCATGGCTGACGCATAACTATTTCACACTTTTGTAAAGAGAAGGAAACATGATAGAAAGTAGTGATTTTAGACAAATTGTAAAGCCACCCCTACATTCGTGACAACTTTTTGGTCAGGAAAGCATTATTGTGTAGATGCAGTGTGGAGTTTAAAGTGGTTTTTCACTGAAACATTAACAACTTTTAGCTATGTTGTTAAAACGACTTTGTATTGTGTGGTTTAACGCAAACTAAAGTTTTTTAAGGATAATTGAGTAATAGGAGTCTGAGAAATGACAGGAAAGAACTGAAGGGAAGACCTGCCTTTAATATATATTTTTTGTATTTATATATAAATGAAAACCAAGATAGTGACTACTGACTATAGACTAGATGGTGCTAGATAATATCACCAATAAGCAATTTGTTGATTGTTAGCAGGACTGTAAGTGCTGAATAGAGAAAAACAAAGAGGAAACGTAAACATGTAATAACACACCATCTATCAGAGCTCAGAAATTTAAAAATTTCACTCTGGTTAAAATGTCAGACATTTCCTCCCTGATAAAAGCTCCCAAGAGCCTGCTGTCCGAAGACTGGAAGGGCATCCCTTCAGGAGTGGGGGCCCTGCACTGCTCTCCGACCAGCTAATTTGAGCAGGGGCAGACTCTTGGCTCAAAACAGGTCAGTCATGTTCTCAGACACATAGAGGCAGAATCGGAGGGTGCTGGCATTAAAGATGCAAGGTCATGAAGAGTTGTTGCCAAAATTGACAGCATGGCAGTCCAAAGTCATGTGCAAGCCAGTGTCAGGAGGGAAAAGAAACCAAAAACCTTACAGAGAAGCAGAATGACCTGCAGAGAGGAATATGGAACACGTGAAACAAGGACAAAGTGAGACTAGGAAACCAAGAAACTCGAGGGAGAGAAAGAAAGAAAGAAACAGAATAAGGAAGAGAGAGGCCACCTCCCCATGCATACTTTCTTCAGTTGGGTTCTGTATAATGTCTTAAAAGAAATATCCTTTCCTTTATTCAGCTGGCTCCAGTGTGTTTTATGGTTCCTCAGAACCAAGGGATACTTTAGTAAGACATTCACTGATTGGACTAGAGCCCAAAGTAAAAGAGTAAACAGGAAAGACATTTAAACAGTCAATTCGCATTTCCAAAAACTATATACTAAAGCTCGTGTGACACTAAAAGTCTTTCATTGCTTATTTAATTTTTTATAGCAGCTATGTTGAGCTATAATTCACATGCCATAAAATTCACCCTTCTTTAATTGCCTGTTTACTTTTCATTTTTTTAATCCCACCAAGCTTCCAGGTCTAGTGTCCCAGTCTGCAAGCAGCCTTAATAACAAAGAGAGACTGGCTAGTAGAAGCAAGCCAACTACAGCAATAAAAAGTGACAGCAAAGGAGGAAACAGAAAAACTAAAAATAGGAGAACAATAATTCCAAAGGAAGGAAAGAAGAAAAAAAAAAAAAAAAAAGAGCAATCTGGGGTCATGTAGAATATTTTTGTTAGGCTCTTTTTGTTCCGAGGAGCAGCTCAAGTTACATCTAATATTAGGGGAAGGAGTGCTACAGAATGAAAAAAAAAAAAAAAACAGCACAAGGATCTCAGCCCCACAGGGCCTCGTGGGAACCACTAAAGGTCGAATCACCAAGCCTCAGGAAGAACAGGCGCTGTTGTGGAGCCAGACCTGAGGAAGGCTGGACTCAGGACGCCAGCACGCATCCAAGCTACCCCAGGACTTCAGCGCCAGGAGCTCGCGCATCCTAACCTAGTGACCAGTTTATTTACGTGATCCAGCCCTCCCCCGGCGCGCTGAGCGATGTCTTTGGGCCTGTTTGGCGGCCTTTAAGGGACTTCCTCATCCTCTCTGGGGAATTTGTAAACTGCCAGCCCTTGACTTGTCTCAATCTGCAGACTCGTTTGTTTGTTTGTTCACAGCAAAGTGTCTTCAAATTGTATAGAATTCCGAAGTCTTTGCGTGGGGCCTGAACTCGCAATCGCTGGAGTCTTCACCAGCCACATTCCACCCCCAAGTCCCCTGCACGTTATTTCCATAGCCTACGGACTGCTGAGGGTGTTGGGTCCTTTTTTCCCTCCTCACTGCTTCTCATTGTCATTATCTGCTTTAGTCACCTTCACATGTTCTACCCCATGGGCTTTCTCTGTATACTCTTTTAGCTCACACTACTAACCAGTAATTCCCAGTTCAAATCCCCCAGAGGGAGAATCTGGATCATAGGGCCCAGATTGTTTGGCTAAACTTTTCCCAACAGTTCATGTTGTAAACTGCTGGCCAGCCCAGAGCCTGGCTGCTTAGGTCAAGTGTCCTTTCCCGGTCATCAGCTGTGACTGAGACTCTTCCCATTGCACCTAGAACAGAGTTCACTTGCTGGGCTGATGCCTTAACAGGGACTCTTAGTGGCGCAGTTCCCTTTAGAAGGGGCTTGGGGAACCCCACAGTGTTCGGATATCAGAGTGGCCTCATGCTAAGCCTTAAAAAGTCTGAGAGAACCAGGCTTTATTTAGCCTCCCCCTGAAATTAATGGTACTAACATAAAGGCTTTAAGAAAAAGTTAAACTGTGTTCAGTGTCCTCTAAGGAAGCAGTGATGTCTATAATATACTGTGAAATAACCTCCATTGAAAATTATCAAGTTAAAATAATAGGTATTTAATGCATGCTCAGATATTTGAGAAACCTCGGATTTTTAAAAATCTCATTTTCCTGTGAAATAAGAATTAGTCCTAGTAAGTTGTTAAGAATAGAAGCCCTGAAAGCTTTCTAATTCTAGCTCTGCCACTTACTAGACAGTATGTTCCTTAGTGATTCAGTGCCTCAATTTCCTCAGCTAGAATATGAGGGCACTGGCAGCAGCTATCTTGTAGGGTTGTCAGATTAAATGAAACAATCCAATCTTTAGAACGAGTACCTGGTGCACAGGTAGTGGTAAAAATTGTTAATTATTATTATTGTCGTTGTAGTTTTGTTGTTATAGAAAAAGGGAGCTATGTACTTATACATTAGTAGAATTTTTATAATGGTTAAGTTTTCCCAATTAATACATATTTTACTCTCTCTGACATTTCTAGCTTTGTCATACATATAATGTATTATATTTCCATATGAAACAAACTTCTTTTTAAAAATTTTATTTATTTATTTATTTTTAGAAAGAGAGGAAGGGAGGGAGAAAGAGAGGGAGAGAAACATCAATGTGTGGTTGCCTCTCAGGTGCCCCTAACTGGGGACCTGGCCCGTAACCCAGGCATGTGCCCTGACTGGGAATCGAACTGGCGGACCTTTGGTTAACAGGTTGGCTCTCAATCCACTGAGTCATACCAGCCAGGGTGAAACAAACTACTTTAATCAGCTTGCTATATTGTATAACAACAGTGTTTTGTTTCAGGGGATTTGAGCTTACTTTAACCCTAGTGCTGGTCTGTCTGTTCATTAACTTATCTTAGTGCCTAGACTGGAAGGCAGCACATGCATTGCAATCTTCAGAGCAGGCTCCAATGCAGACAATCATCAATCTGAAAGTAAACACCTTTGAAAAACAACAAAGGCTATGGCTGAGGCCAAAGGATTTATCTAAAGACAGTCTCTCTTTGGAGTCCCTGGCCAATTCTAGGATGACTTCCTGCCCTGGAAACAAAACAGAGAAGTGCCGGAATGTGTGTGCGCCAAAAGGGCTGGGGCTTGAAAGGAGTGGGACTTAGTCATAAAACCATTGGAATCAGCTAAGAAGCTTTAGAAAAGATATCGATGCTGGTTTCACCTTGGGTGGGTTAAATTCTAAACCTCAGCAGTGGGTGGGGGAGGGAGAGGGCAAACAGCCATATTTTTAAAATCTTCTCAAATGCTTATAAGCTGCAGCTAGGTTTGAGAACCCCTCCATTCTAGGGGCTTCCTCTCATTTGCTTCTGCCACTGGGCAGGGCCTCCTCAGAAGACAGGTGTCCAGGCAAAAACAAAAGAAAGGAAAAAAGAAGACATTGCTCATAGAAGCTGCTCACCATAGCAGCCTTCTCATGAGCTGGCCAGGCCTTACCTCCTTCTCAGCAATGTGCAGAAACTGAATGGGAAGAGAAAAGAACATTATTATTAGCATTGCCTGCCTTTACAGAGCTTTCAAAAACAGTTAGGAAGTCAATATTAGCACATGAGAAATGGTGGTAGAACCTCAAAGCATTATGCTGTGGCTGTGATGAAAGGATGTGCTCTGCAAGTTCAGCCAAGGCTGAGGTGAAGGTTGATATGGAGGAGATGGAGCCTCCTGAGGATGAGCAAGATTTGGGGACAAAGGGAGAATGAGGAAAGCAATGAAAAGAACAGTGAACGGAATGAGCTAGGTCAAAGAAAGGACATGGGGTGGCACAAATAATAACAAGGCCACTCTCATTAGGGTCCAGAACATTCCTGGGCAGTAAATGGAAATACTTGAATGATTTAAGTAGAGTGGGACCAAATTCTAAAGGGCTGGTGACCTATCCCGAGTAATTTAGACATCATGCAATGGTGAAAATGAAGCTGTCATGGGGTCTTGAGTAATGATACACAATTTTTCAAGTAATCTTAACAGAATATTGGAGGAGACCAGAGGAGGAAAGACTGGGTAATATAGATTGTTACAATAATACCAATGTGAAAAAAAATATGAAGGCCTATGCGGTCACAGCAGAAACAGATAAAGAAAAAAAGTAAATTCTAGAAATTGGTTTATATTCCTTTTGTGTGTGCTTATTTTGATTTTGATTTTTATCAGACTATATAATACATGCACATTATAAAATGTGAGAAATCACAAAAAAAAGAAGAAAAATATCATGCATAATCTCTCTAAACCCAAGTAACCACTGTTGAGACATATTTCTTTCCAGTTTTTCATATTTTTATGCAGTTGTAATCTCACTGCCTAAGCAATTTTGTAACATGTCTTTAATGTAATGGTGTGAGAATCTTCCCATGTTGTTAACAGCTCTAAGCTCCATTTTTGTAGCTGTGTGGCCTTAGTTGGCATGGATGCACTGTGATTTACTTGTAGGACAACAGCTTTCAAATTGCCTTCAATTCTCCTGTTAAAACAGTGCTGTGTAGAAGTATATCTCTATGCATTAGTCTTTGTTTATCTTGATGGTTTTATCCATAAGATGAATTCCCAGATATCTCATTACTGCATTTTTTTTTAAATTTAAAGCTCTTGCTACTTATTGAGAATTTGCTTTCCAAAATTATTGACTAACTGGCACTGTTGCCAACAGATTATTACTGGTTTCACTCTAAATATCTTTGCTAATTTGCTGGAGTAAAATATAAAATCTCACTTGTATTTTTTTATTTGTGAGGTTGAACTTTTTATGTGCTTATTAGTCTCTTGTGTTTCCTCACTATGAATGGTCTGTTCATTCTCTTTTTCCATAAAAGTAATAGTAAGAAAAAACAATTAAGACTTACCAATATAGAGGGACTTCTGGCCAAGATGGAGCTGTAGGTACACACACTGTGTCTCCCTCCAAAACTAAGAAAGAATACAACTACCTCAAAACTACAGACAACCAGGAGTTCCAGAAAATCGAGCTGCATGGGAGTCCAACAAACAAAGATATAAAGAAGAAATACTCATCCAGACAGGTAGGAGGGACAGAGCCAGGCAGAGAGGATGTGGTGTGGTGGTGGCAGCAGCACAGCATCAGGCTGGTGGAAAGTGCAGTCACATGTTTTAAAAAGTCAGGAGGGACACCTGGGAAGTGCTCCTAGCACCAGACCAGAACGCACAGCTCACAGACCCAGTGCTGGGGAAAATCAAGCCTCATTGCTTCTGACTGTGCAAACCAGTTGGGGTTGGAGCAGAGGCAGAAACTGCTGGTCTCTCAGCAGAGTCCGTTTGTTTAAAGGGCCCCCATGGTCCTAGAATGTCCACAGACCCACCTACCCTAAGAATGATGGCCAGGGCAACAGCTAGAGAGGCAACAGTCCCATACGAAAGTGGGAGAAGTGCCTGGAAAAGGGGCGAGTGCTGAGCAAGTGGCATTGTTCCCTCTCAGATCCCTCCCCCAAATACAGCACCACAACATGGTGAAACAGGTCACTCTGTACTGATGAAAACCTAAGGTTCCACCCCTTACAACATAACAGTTGTAACAGCTCTACCTAAGACACAGAGGCAAACAAACACAGGGGCCTGTCAAGTTGAGGAGACAGAAAATTATGGCCCAAAAGGGGAAATGGATCAAGGTTCCAGTGGGAGAACTAAGCGACGAGGAGATAGCCAACCTCACAGATGAGGAGATAGCCAACCTAACAGACAGAGAGTTCAAAACACTGGTGATAAAGATGCTCACAGACTTGACAGATATCCTTAAGTATGGCAAATGCATAAGGGAAGAAGTGAAAGCTATGCTAAATGAAACAAAGGAAAATCCAAACAAAACCAGTGGTGAAGGGAAGGAAACTGGGGTTCAAATCAATGATTTGGAACATAAGGAAGAAAAAAACGGTCAATGAGTACAGATTGAGGAAACAGGAATTGAAAAAAATGAGGAGAGGCTTGGGAACCTCTGGGACAACTTCAAACAAGCCAATATCAAAACCATAGGGGTGCCAGAAGGAGAAGAGAAAGAGCAAGAAATTGAAAACTTATGTGAGAAAATAATGAAGGAAAACTCGCCAAATTTGGCAAAAGAAATAGACATACAAGTCCAGGAAGCACAGAGAGTCCCAAACAAGCTAGACCCAAAAAGGACCACACCAAGATACATCATAATTAAAATGCGAAAGGTTAAAGGTAAAGAGAGAATCTTAAAAGCATCAAGAGAAAAGCAGAGAGTTACCAACAAAGGGATGCCTATAAGACTCTCAGCTGATTTCTCAAAAGAAACTTTGCAGGTAAGAAGGGACTGGCAAGAAGTATTCAAGGTGATGAAAAGCAAGGACTTACAACCAAGATTACCCAGCAAAGCTATCATTTAGAATGGAAGGGCAGATGAAGTGCTTCCCAGACAAAGTAAAGCTTAAGAAACGCATCATTACCAAACTATTACTATATGAAATGCCAAAGGGACTTACTTAAGAAAAAGAAGATCAAAATTATGAACATTAAAATGACAACAAACTCAGAACTATAAACAACTGACTCTAAAAAATAAAAACAAAATCCAAATAAGCAAACCATAATAGGAACAGAATCATAGGTATGGGGATCATTTGGAGGGTTATCAGCTGGGAGGGGGAAGGGGAAGAAATGGGGAAGTGGTGTAGGGATTAAGAAGCATAATTGGTTGGTACAAAATAGACATAGGGAAGTTATGAATAATATAGGAAAGGGTGAAGCCAAAGAACTTATATGCACGACCCATGGACATGAATTAAGGGGGGTGAGATTGCTGGAGGGAAGGAGGGTACTGGGCAGAGGGGAGCAAAGGGGAAAAAATTGCAATACTGTAACAATGTAATTAATGAAATATACTGAGGGAAAAAAATAACTTACCAATATATTAAGGATGAAAAAGAGAAAAGATTCTAAGTTGCTATGTTCTTGGCAAAAAATAAACAAGACAAAGCAAAAAACAAACAACAACAACAAACCAATACATATGACAGTAAAGAGGCTACTTTCCATAAAATATAAAGAGCTTATACCAATTAATAGGTCAATAACCTAACAGAAAAATGGATAATGGACATGAACAAATAGTTCTAGAAAAGAAAATACAAGTGAATTTTAAACACAAACAGATACTCAACCTCACAATAAAATATGCAAGTTAAAAATGAAAATGAGATATAATTTTTATTTAACAGATTTGCAAAGACCAAAGTATTTAATAATAGACTTTGTCAAGAGGATGTTGGGAAACAAGCACTCATGCATTGTTTTATAGAATGTTAATTTATATGATCACTTTGGGGGACAACTCCACTTTAAGGAATTTATCCTACAGAAAACTCACAATATGTATGCAATAATATATATATAACCCAGATACTTGCAGATTTGTTGGTAGGAGCATAATATTGGAAACAATGTAATATACATCATCAATAAGAGATTATTTAAGTGATATATGGTGCATCCGTATAGTTGAATATCATTTGTGCATTAAAAAGAAGTGTTCCTTTGTAGGTACTGATACACTTATTTCTTTAAGATATATTGTTGAGTAAAAAAGCAAAGGTCGAAGACTACCACTTGTAAAAGGGGTGGGGTGGGAGGATAGATATACATTTGCTAGTATATGCACAAACTTGATTTGGATTGATACATCTGACACTGACGATAATAATAGCCGTCAAGGGGAGGGGTAGTTAAAGTATGGGAACTGAGCAAAAGAGGTAAACAGAGTTTTCACACTACCCTTTTGAACTTCATGTCATACTTCTGCAACAGGAAAATGTGACTGTTGAGAGTATGATGATGGTTTTCTGCATTGTGTGAAATCAAGGTTCAGAGAGCAGCTGCTTGGGTTCTCTCCGAGTTGTTTTTCAGATAAAGCTGCATCAGTTAGCATCCCCCCCCCCCCTCCGGAACGTAAGAACAAGATGGTAGGGGCTGTGAAATTTGACTTCCCTGTTGAATCACCAGCATCTAGCCCAGATGGGAGGTGATGAATAAATGTCTTAGACTGCTAGGATTCTAATTTAAAGAATAGAAAAATTGGAGGAGCCACAGAGAGAAACGGACAGATCAATGAGCAAGGCAAACTCGGAGACAAAAGCATTTAGGAGTAAAAAGAAGGTTCTTTGCAAGAATGTTGCAGGAGAGTCAGACTCCGGAAGGACAGGCTCAGAGCCAGCTTGCTCCTTCATACCAGTGGGTCTACAGCAATGTAGAGAGGGCTGTGGAGACATGAAGCTGGAGCAGGGTGGGGCCAAGTTGCTACCAGCCCTGGATACCATGCAGAGGACTGAGAAGAAAGGGGGAAGTTAGAAAAAAGCTGAAAGCACAAACATATCGTTCAGACTGCTTTGGCTTCAAGAGACAGAGATCTAACCCAAAGATGGAATGTATTGGCTTGTATAACTGGAAAGTCCAGACATTCAACAATATCATCAGGATATTCTTTCTCTTTCTCCACCCCCCACACCCACTTTTTTTGCTGGCTTCGGTCTCTTACAGACTCTTTCCACATGTTGGCTTCTGACAACTCCAGCTTTATGCTGAACTAATAGGTGTCCCTAGCAGTTCCTCGTAGTTCCAGTAAAAATTTTAGAACTGCTTCTTATTGGATAACTTGGATCTCATGTCTGTCCCTGAAATAATTACTGTTCAAAATACTAGTAGGTTAGGCAAGGGTCATATAATCACCCCTAAAGGGGAGGGACGGTAAGTTCCCCAAAGGAATCAGGATGCTGTTCCCAAACAGAAAAAGGCTGAACAGGTAAATAGTCCACTCTGAGCAAAAACAAAAGACCAAATGTACATTGTTTCCTTCTTTAAGAATAAACATTAGAATCTTTGGAGGAAGAAAAAGTTAAGAAGCTAGGGAAGGCAGAAGAAATTGTGGGAGCAAACCCTGGAAGAAATGGGAAGGGATGATGTTCAGGTAGAAACATGTGTGGTTGAGAATAATTATGGACTCCCGTGGCTGGGACAAACTTTGGAAGCCATCCAACCCAGCTCCCCTCCTTTTCTTATGCAAGCTCTCCTCCCACTCCACACACTTAAATTAAGTTCCCTTATAGTGCCATTAGAAATCCACTTGAACAAATTCAGTATGAATACTTCATGATTTTGGAAAGTATTTAATTTTATTTTTATACAGATTTGATTCTTTAAAATGTCTTCTTTTCATGGGGCTGAAAGATAGCTCTCAGTTTGCCTTCTAGATTAACAAACCTGAAGGCTACCACTCCATCAGTCCTTTAAGTATTGAAAGACACTTAATTCCTGCACCAGTGTTTTCTACTTTGGCCAAGCCCAACAAGCTCTTACAACCACATATTAGGTGACATGGTTTCCCAATTTTTCTACAGCCTGTCTTTCTCTGGACTCATGCTCGTTTGTGTATGTCTCTCTTTAAACGGTGCTTAATTAAATATAATCCTCCAGATGAGGACTGACCACTGCTGAGTTCAATTGGGACCATCTTTTGTTTTTGCTCCATTTTTCTGTACACTATACTAATGCAATTTAAGATTTCATTGGCTTTTTCTTTTTTCAACAATGTATCACAACTCACTCATTCTGAACTCCTAACCAACCAAAACCCCCGGTCTTTTTCTCCTAAATGGTCGCCAAGTCAGGGCTTTTGTAATTATGCAAGTGGTTTTGTTTTATTTTGTTTTGTTTTGTTTTTTGCCAAGAGAATGGAACTTTCTTATTTCTTTTTCTTTTAAATCTCTTTTTATTGTTTCTTTCAGATTCATTCTGTTACTGCCAAAATGTGATCCTTTATAACCAGGTGGTATATAAGGTATATAGACCTTGCAACAAAAGAAGGAAACTCTCTGGCATTCCACTGGCCCAACTGATCTTTTGGCTTATGCATGATTCCTGAATAATCTGATTCCTGAATAATCTGGTGTCCATTCCTTGATAATGCCTTGGTCACATGTTGCACCACTGATACATGGGCAGCCTTTCTAGCCCATAGCTGTGTGTGTGTGTGTGTGTTTGTGTGTGTGTCAGATGATGAGCTTTGACTGGTGGTTTCAGGTTAGTCACTGCCAACCTTTGCCCCCACTTTAGGTTTGAAACTGGAAAAGCTGGTGTCCATGTTGCCTGTCATCTACGAGACCCAATAAGCAGAGACAGGGATTGAGTCTTTATGGGCGCTTTATTCAGATGGTTGGGGATCTGAGAAAACAGTGAGTTTATACCCTAACAGACTATCTTAATTTCCATTAAAAATGGACCCTTTTTATAAGGAGAAGAGTAGGTAAGAGGTTTGGAATTCAGCGTAAAGGTCAATCAGATAAAAGTTGCAGCATTCTTTCATCTGTGTCCTGGCCGGTGGTCACCCTGGAGCACAGTGACTCAGATACCACCTTGATTGCTTGCAGTCCTCCTGAGGCACAAAGGACAAAGGTGGGACTGCTTGTGGTTACCTGGAGTCAGGGTGGGTCAGACCTCCAGTTCCTGAACCAATAGCTTTTTTACATACATTGGTCACTAAGCTTTTTATCTGTTACTTGAAAATAAAATTTCCCAACATTTGAGTCCCCCCTCAGTTTTGTGTCAGCTCTTCTGGATGAGGCACACTTTGGTGCCAATAAGCCATTCCACCCCTCTCCCATGGCCAATAAAAGGCAGGTAGTCAGGATAGCTCCAGGGGGATTTGGAATCAGTCACATCTGGCCTATGCTTTAGAGCAGAGTCCTTTAGTCAGAGTCCTAACTAACCATCACCATGTAGCCAAGTGATCTCTGAACCTGTCACCCAAGTCCCAGATTCCTAGATGCCTTACCCCCCAACATTCTTACTGGAACTGAAACTGATGTGGGACTTGAATGTTGGAAAGTTTTAATTTCAAGTAACAGATAATAAGCTTAGTGACCAATGTATGTAAAAAGCTATTGTTTCAGAAACTGGCAATATGGCCCACCTTGATCCCAGGAAACCATAAGCAGTTCCACCTTTGTGCCTCACGAGGACTGTAAGCCATCAGGGTGGTATCTGAGTCATTGTACTGCAGGGTGAGATGACCACAGCCCAGAACACAAGGACCGCAGCCCAGGACACAGATGAAAGAATGCTGCAGCCTTTATCTGATTGACCTTTTCTCTAAATTCCAAACCCCTTACCTACATTTTCTTATCCTTATAAAAAGGGTCCATTTGTAATGGAATTTAAGACAGTCCATTAGGGTACAAACCTACTGTCTTCTCAGATCCTCAATCATCTGAATAAAGCACCCATAAAGACTCAATCCCTGTCTCTGCTTATTGGGTCTGGTAGTGAGAGGCAGCACGAAGCTTTTCGGGTTTCAATAGCTCATTGTCAGATTGCGTCAAGAGCAATAAAGAGGTGATAGATGTGTGCTTCTTGCTCACACATTCTGTGTCCCTGAAGAAGAAATGCTGGCTTGAAGAGCAGTGGTGAAGCAAAACCATCAGGATGCTCTCATCACCTTCCCAAGCGCATTTTGTGTGGTTCCCTTTTGTATTATTTTATAAAGAGGAACCAGATGTTTTCCTAAGGGGGGAATTTCTAACACCCTCGCTCTGAAAAATAAGACACAGGAATTGAGGAGCCATATACTTGGGATTTTCCAGGTTATGACCACAATAAAATAATGAATGGCATTGAGACAGGCCAGTAAGCCAGGCCAAGTGAAATAGGGAAACTGAGATAGATAGCAGTTTGCAACCATCTAGTAATTCACAAAGTCTATTTTCTCTAACCAAGGACACTTAAGAGTACATAAAAGGTTTACACTTCTCCCCCACAACTAGAGGGTAACTAGCTTAAATCACCTTATTCAGGGAGATAGCTAGTAGAAATCCAGTTAGTGTTATTTGTGCCAACCACTCCCAAGGACAGGTGAAATTAAGGGAATAAGTCTCATTTTGGCACATGAGTATAAAGCAGAATAACAGTCTATTCAGATCCTTCCCTAAGACCTCCCCTAAACTCCCAGGATTTAAAACTCTAAAGACTAAGGACCCAGCACACGCTCTCTCTCTTGGGAGCACACCTGTGCCTTTTCCTTCCCCCTATCCCTTCTCCTTCCCCCATAGGTGAGCATCTCCTAAACTCTAAGGGTCCACCTTGATTCTCTTCTGTCACTGTGACTTTCTTCTCAGTGAGCCAAAGCAGCCCTGCCGAGGCTCTCTCCTGTTGCTTCTTCTATCCTAAGCCCTTGTTTCACTGTCCCCAGCTTTAATAAACAAACTCTCAAAATCACCTGGACTTGTGTTGTGAAATCTTTCCTGAAAAATGTCAAGAACCTATACACTATAGACAGGCCTGAGGCAGACCTGCTGTGGGCCTGGTTCCTGTCTGGTAACAGCATCACTTATAGGAGAGAGGTTTTCATGGCTCAGTGCAATAATGTATAAGAAGTAATTACTAAATCTAACAAGAAATTTTATAAGAATTCTTAGATACTGAAACTTCCTTACCAATTCAAAATTAGTGGATCAGAAAATGAAAATAATGTTCCTCTTTTTGTTAGCCAGTTTAAGATTAAAAACTGAAAACTCAAGCCTAGATGCATGAGACTTTTTTATACCAAAATAAAAAGAAAGTACTTGGAAGGTAATCCGAATAAAATTATTTTTTAAAAAGTCATTCTGACATAAGAGGTCCAACCATGTAAAACGAAAACTCGAAACACTTATTGAAGAAGATACAAGATACAAGAAACACTGTACATAGGACAATGATGCCTCAGTCCCCTTCAAAGTAGGCACCTTGGGACCACATACAGTTCTTCCCATCTCCATCAGCTGCCCTGTTGTATTTTCATCGACAGTCTGAAATCTCTTCCCTTTCAAAGGATATCTGAGTTTTGGGAAAAGCCAGAAGTGTCAGGGTGCCAGATCTGGGCTGTTAGAGAGGCTGAGTCATCTGGGTGATTTTATGTTTCACCAAAAAACTCTGCGCGAGGTGTGATTCATGAAGAGGAGTATTGTCGTGATGAAGCTGCCAATCACCAGTTGCCCGTAGCTGTGCCCTTCTAAATCATGCAAATAGTTTCTTCAGAGGAATGTTCAAGCTTAATGCAAACTTTGATGCAGATTCGTTACTCTACTCACTCAGTCATTTTGAATGCAACGGCCATACAGTAAATACGCTCACTCAAGAGTATCTGCCACCCCACTGACTAGTATAGTGAAGTCATCATTGTTCACACATACACATTGCAGTCCACTCTCCTTGGCTGCCAGGTTACATGAATGTTGTGCAAACTGTTCTCGTTATATTAACAATGGCTGGACTTTTCCCAGACAGATCTCATATCTGCTGAGAAACTGTTCTTCAGAATGTTTAGACCAGATCCAAGCATGTGAATCCACTGCCTCATGTACTGATTATTTTGGGACGGAACAAAGATTTCAAAAGGAAAAAATAAAAGATAACATTCAAAGAAACTGCCAATACTGAATTTGTAGATATTAGCAAATGTACTCAGCATTTCTTTCAACAGAGAAATTCAAAATACAGTTTTGTATTTAACACAGACTCTTTAAAGAATCTAAGATAAATATCAGTTATGTCAGAATAAAAAATATTAACCATAAGAAGTGAGGGCTTAGAAAAGGAGAGAAGAGAATAAATTCAAGAGCTCATGGAAAAGTAAATAATATTGGTTCTTCCCTTGAGTTTGGAGGAAAGGTAGAGAGACTTGAGGAAGAGACAGAGAGAGAGGACATGTGGAAAGGTAGGGTGAAGGGATTGATGCTTCCCCAAAAACCCAGATTTTCCAATAAAGGAGGAAGGGCAAGAAACTATTTCTGTTTCCCTCATTAGGCTATAAAATCTTTTAGGGCAGGGACTGGATCTGTTTTGTCTCTACTGTAATACCCACTACCCAGGACAGTGCATGGCATATTGTTGATTCTTAATTAGTATTTGTTGAATAAAATTAATGAGTGTGAGTACA
This sequence comes from Furipterus horrens, assembly GCF_987537825.1. Taxonomy (NCBI): domain Eukaryota; kingdom Metazoa; phylum Chordata; class Mammalia; order Chiroptera; family Furipteridae; genus Furipterus; species Furipterus horrens. Next base: position 27,037,130 of record NW_028327177.1, read on the forward strand.
GAGACTTAGAAGATGAGGAAATGCTGGGAATGGTTATGTTAGTAGAAAACAAGAAATTAATAATGGGGTTAATAATTTGAAGTTAGGTGGTATGCATTTAAAGCAAATCAGCATTTTTTACGAAGTTCAGAAGCAAGAACAGGAAAGCAAACAGATGGGAATTGACATAACCAGAAGAGTAGTAGAATGGAAAAAGGGTAAGAGGGTCTAGTATTCATATGAAGGCAATGGAGGCCAGGCTGAAAATGGGGTCAAGAGTGGAGACAGATTGAAAGCAACAAAAGACTGTCAAGGTCACAGATTACAAGTACTTCTGAGGGCTTTAGGCAAAGAGCCTTTAAAGCACCAGTATAGCATATAGCTTTGTAGTAGGCTAAATATTGAACTCAAATTTTAACTCTAAATTCTGTGACTATTCAGACATGGACTATGTCTGATTTCTTTCTCTTGTAGCCTGGTTTATTAATCAAATGAATTTAAAAAAGGAGGGGAGAAAGAAGGAAATTAAAGGCATGATTGACATCTATTATGTCTATTTAAATTATGAGTTATTCAGGTTTTTATGTATATATAATGTATGTATTTGGATATATGTGGATAATAATGCAAATATACATCTCATCATAAACATCCCCAGATAATTTCTGCAATGTTAGGGTTAACAACAATAACTGCCAGTTGATTGAGTTGTGTTCTGTCTTCTAAGCTATAGGATGGGGCCAAGATCTGATATGTAATGAGCTTGAGGACCCAGAGAACAAGCTGGAGAACCAGAGCTGCTGAGAGCAGAGAACTAGAACTAAATTCCTGGGTATAGGTACGTTGTCCAGAGGTCAGTTATTGAATGAAAAGGGCCTAAAGATGACACAGTTTGACCATGAATCAAAACCAGAGGACAATGCAGGTCAATCCAGGGCAATTGAGCAGGTAACATATAGGAAATCCAAATGCAGAATTACTGTGTATTTGCCTCTTTGGAAGAACCAGAAGTCAAACCCTGTGCTAAGACCCTTCATCCTCTTAAGCTCTTTGCTTCCAGCATCAAATGTATTTTCCCTTTTAGGATATTATATTTAAGGGTAAATCTTTTGACTGAATTTTCTTATCACCTTTTGTCGAACTGTGTTACTATATGATTCTTTTCATTTTGTTTTCATTTTTTCATGCTGTTTGTTTTTCAAATACATATACACATATATTTAAGTTTATTAGGTTGGAAATTTTTAACTTGTAAAAAAATTAATGCAAAGGTACATTAGAAGCCTAATTAAGAGAAAAATAGTGACTCATTATTAGATGGGAGTGAGGTGGGAGTGGAAATTGAAGGGAGAAGAGAATGAAAAAACTTCCACCCTCCTTCAGATTTCCTAAGTCTTCAAAGTGTAATATTTGAAAGGAATCCATTGTTCATATTAAAGGAAAACAAAAGTTCTACACTCCTTTTCCTCTTGGGTTTATAAATCAGTAAAATGTTAAGATGGAAACAAAAGAAATACCTCTTGGTGACTGCTCATCTACTTAAGTCATCCAAGTCCTTGAATTTGATTGTTGCAGATTTGTACTTCTGAAAATAGACTGTCTCAAGTATTATTTGTAAATCCTCAAATACTTGCTACTAAATTATTCCTCTTCTGTTTAACAGTGAAACACAAAGAAGACAACTTAAAAGAGCCCATGTGATATATAGAACCAATATTGTACAAAATCTGGATTGGCACCCTCCTCCTCTTGGTAAAAAATAAATGATAACACAACTTTAGTGTGTGGGAATTTTTATTTGAACAAAGCCATCTCAAAAGTACAGCACCAAAGTAATTGTTCAGCTGTCCTCTTGTGCCCTTGAGACATAGTGTTTAAAAGTTTTGCTTTTATCACAGGATATAAAACCCCTAAGAAACTATTTGAAATTGAATACAGATCTCTGGCCCTGAAACTTCAGATATTTTTCTCCCTTACTTGGTTATCCAACTATTTTAAAATCTTATTCTCTTTGATCATTAATAGGAATGTTGGCTTGGCACAGTCATTTTAGCTCCACACTTTGAAAACTCCCAAGTATGAATTTCAACAAGTTAACCAAGGGTCCTTAATCCCCACCCCCAGCCCTAAATATTATTTGATACATTCAGGTATTACATGTCATCACTTGCCCATCTTTTTAGATCACATAGAGTTTCAGTTAGCCATTTTGGATTCTGACTGCATTTGCTAGGATATAATTGTTTAAATATGTCTTCTAACACATCTCTGAAGGGATTCTCCTGGCAAAGGTAGATGGGATTTTAAAAATCATAACCATACTAGAAATAGACTTGTTTATGGTAATTGCTGATGAGTTTCCTAGCTAGCATGAATGGAGCTAAAGTGACAATTCCATGAAACAGAATAGATGGCAGGAAAAAAAAAAGGATGAAAGTATCACCTTCAAGCTATCCATTTACAGCAGAAGTTAGATCATACTAAGTTGCCTTTCCCCATTCTTCTCTCCCTGCTTAAATGTTTGTGTCTTCTTCCTGTTTCAGTGCTGAGATTCTGCCAAAAATATTAAACTCGATCTGAGAGGAAAACATAAAAATAAAACTTCCAAAAATGATATTACAGGGAGGAATAATTTTCTTTCTTCTTGAAAATTCTATTGTTCTATGACACACTATCTTCAAACAAAGGCCAGTGAAATCAATATTTACTCATCTTAAAATAATACTATTGGTAATAGCTAATATTTACTGAGCTATTATTATGTGCCAGGTACTCCACTAAATACCTTACATTTATTATTTTATCTAATTCTTACAGAAACCCCAAGGAGGGGGTACTTTTATTACTTTCACTGTAAACATAAGGAAACAGATGCAATGTGACCTTGATCTATGAGCATTCATCTCCCTGCACAGGTAGACCTTGGAGATCTTGCAAGTCTGGGTTCCAGATCACCACAATAAAGCAATTATTGCAATAATGCAAGTCACAAATGTTTTAGCTTCCTAGTGCAGATGAAAGTTATGCTTACACTGTACTACAGTCCAGCAATTTTTAACCAGTGCACTGCAAGAATTTTTAAAACACTCAATACCTGACTATTAGTCAGGGTCACTGACCTTTCCCTTAGATTGTCAAATTAAAAAATGACAACAGCTAACACAATAGCCATGCAGTGTGAATGCCCTGTATTGAACCATAAATATATAGGTCTTATAATAGGGTTGCCTCTTATTGCTCACATTGTATAATAAAGTTGTGTGTCTGAAATCCTTACATACAAATATAGGCACCTGATTCTTTAAAGTCGCTTTGGGGCAAAAAGGGTAATTACTTTTTTGGAGGGGGAGGTGTAAATCAACCAAAATTATACTTATGATATTTTTGTCAGGTTGACAAAATATGTATATTTTTGGTGTGCCACAGAATTTTTGTAATTAGTTTATGAGTGCTATGAGATGAAAAAGGTTGAAAGTCACTGCTATAATCTATTAAGTATGCAACAGCATTGTCTTAAAAAAGTACATACCTTAATTTAAAATAATTTATTGCTAAAAACGTTAACTATCATTTGAGTCTTCAGTGAGTCATAATCTTTTTGTTGGTAGAGGGTCTTGCCTCAGTGTAAATAAAACAATATTTGTGAAGCCCAGTAAAGCAAAGCTCAATAAAACGAGGTTTGCCTGTACTGTATTAATAATTTTAGACCTTTCGCTGGTAGGACTCTGAGAATCCAAATGCACCCCTATATTTTTTCATCAGTTGAATATTAACACTTACATGTATAAGCAGAGCAGATCAGGGCCACAAGAGGGGTTGTAGAATTTTTCAACTTTTAGAGTTTCTTCAGTAATTTTGCTTTTAGGTATGTATCCTAGAGAAACACTTTCATATATGCAAAAAGAGATCATGTATAATAGTGCTCACTATATAGCACTTAAAATGAATGAATTAGAGTTCCATGTATCAACATAGGTAGATCTTGAAAACAATTTTGAGTAGAGAAAAAAAAGCTGTAGAATGATACATTTGATATAATGTGATTTATGTAAAATTTTTGTTTAGTAAAAACTATGTTTAGAACATAAAACAACAGAATATGTTATTTAAGAACATAAGTTTATGGAATGAAAGGATAAAGGTGTGAACCAGAAAGGTAAAGTGTTCAAGATAACAGTTGCCTTAGGATAAAAGGAATGGCTTCAATTCTGTAGGTCTCATTTCTTTTATTTTTAAAAAATAATATGAATATGAGAAAATATTAAATTTGTTCTTTCAGGAGTTACAGGGGTTTGTTATTTTATTCTCTGAAAGTTTTTGTATTTTAAAAAATACTTTCCCAGTTGTTAATAGAGGTTTTTTTGACCAAGACGTTGACTGGAATGTCATGCCTAAAGGAGACATGCTTGGGCTCTGGTTGTTACCAAAAAGCCCTGAGGAATTGGGAATGACTTTCGAAGGTAATAAAAGCCCACGAGATAAAAGGCCTGGTACCATGGTTGGTTGTGCGGTCCACAGCAATCTTTCCAGGGAAGGAATGAAGGTTGTTTTCCTGAAAGATGGCTAGAAGGGACCTTAAGGCACAATGGAAAACTAGAAGGACTTGAAAAAGACAGGTGTGTACAGGCAAGGCTGAATGCCAGGTATGTGGCTCAGCTTCTGTGCCCTGAAGGGCAGACTGAAGGTCACCCTAAATGTTCCTTGTGTAAGTTCCATCAAAGCAGAACTAAAGATCATAAGTGATCATTTGCTGCTCTTGTTGTGTTTATGCAAATGAACAGGATAAAATAAAAATGGACTTAATGCAGTCCCTTTAGTGACAAGGAGGGTAATCTTAGGGAGAAAAAGCGTGATTCAAGGAAAATCACAGTGATCAGTGGCAGACTATAAAGTAGTGCCGCTAACCATATTTAAAGTTTCTTGTCATTTAAAATATGTTTTCATTTGAAAGTTAAACTCTGTCTGTGATATCATCAAAGATGTTTAATTTACAGGCAATAAGAATGTCAAATGCCTTGCAACTGGATGTCTTTCCAATAAGACAGTCTTACAGATTTAGAGACTTGTTTGTGGGTTATGTTACATAAATTAACATGTGTTTTCTGTTTTCAAAGGGCATAAGCCTATGATCTCATTACCTGAGTGATTGTCTGTACATATGTATAGGCCTCATTTAATCCTGTCTGCATCGCTGCCTCCTGAGACTCAGTGGTTTGGCTGAACTAAGTGGCTAGGTTGGTGAAGTATGGGGTGCTCTGTGGGCTTCACTATACAAAACCGGTTTCTCTTTTTTATCCTAATGGCTCAGACAGAAAGGGCCCAGAGGTCTGAGAAGGGAGAAACCTAAAATATTTCCCTCAGCCCAAACTAAGTATAATGGGCAAAAGGGTTTTGGACAGGTGAGATGTGCCTGGCACACTTTCCTCCAAAGAAGCCCTTCTTTTCCCTAATGTGGGACATTGAAAAATTAATCTCTGCCTTCTGTTATCTAGTGGTTATGGATTGAATGATGTCTTTTAAACTTGTTGCCAAATCTGTTGCCCTCAGAATACAACAAGGATGCCAACCTGTTAAACCAAGCACGCCATTGTCCAGGGACAGCCAATTGACCTGGAGTCTGCACAATCCTTCCCCATGTGGGAAGGCCACCCTCCCCTCCACACCCCAACTCTTATTAGGGATTTCTGGACCCAAGGATAGGTAGGACGACAACCATGTCCAGCTCGAAGCAGCTAGAGGAGTTCGAGACCATCGCCCATTGTCCTTTATAAGATTATAAAGGGTCTTAAGTCTGAGAGGGAGGGATTGTTATTATTTTTTTTAAATAATTTTATTTATTTATTTGTTTGTTTATTTTTTTTGAGAGAGGGGAAAGGAGAAAGAGAGGGAGAGAAACATCACTGTGTGGTTGCCTCTCACTCGTGCCCCCAACTGGGGACCTGACGTGCAACCTAGTCATGTGCCCTGACTGGGAATCGAACCAGCAACACTTCATTCGCAGGCCGATGCTCAATCCACTGAGCCACAGCAGCCAGGGCTGGGATTGTTATTTTTTATTGTTAAAATAATTAATCATTTATTTATTTTTTTTAAAAAGAAGAAGAATATATGAAAGGGTGAAGTGGGAGAGCTTGTATGTACAATCCATGGGCATGGACTTGGGGGGGATTGCTGGGGGAGGGGGGTGCTGGGTGGAGGGGAGCAAAGGGGAAAAAATTGGAACTATTGTAACAATATAATCAATAAAATATACTTAAAAATACAAAAAAAAACTTTCATCTTTTTTTAAGTGTATTTTAATGATTATGCTGTTACAGTTGTCCCAGTTTCTTTACCTTTGCCCCTCTCCACCCAGTACCCTCCTTCCCTCTAGCAGTCCCACCCCACTTAGTTTATATCCATGGGTCATGCATGTAATTTCTTTGGCTTCACCCTTTTCTATACTATTCTTAACATCCCCCTATTGTGTTCCTACCAATTATGCTTCTTAATCCCTGCACCATTTCCCCTTTTCTCCCCCTTACCCCTCCCAGCTGATAACTCTCCAAATGATCCCCATACCTATGATTCTCTTCTTATTCTGGCTGTTTGCTTAGTTTTTAAATTTTGTTTGTTTGTTTTTACTTTTTAGATTCAGTTGTTGATCGTTGTGAGTTTGTTGTCATTTTAATGTTCAGAGTTTTGATCTTCTTTTTTTTCTTAAATAAGTTTCTTTAACATTTCATATAATAATGACTTGGTGATGATGAACTCCTTTAGCTTTACCTTGTCTGGGAAGCACTTTCTCTGCCCTTGCATTCTAAATGATAACTTTGCTGGATAGAGTAATATTGGTTGTAGGTCCTTAGTTTTAATCACTTTGAATATTTCTTGCCAGTTACTTCTTGCCTGCAAAGTTTCTTTTGAGAAATCAGCTGATAGTCTTAAAGGAACCCCTTTGTAGGTAACTCTCTGCTTTTCTCTTGCTGCTTTTGTGATTCTCTCTTTATCTTTAACCTTTGGCATTTTAATTATGATGTATCTTGGTGTGGTCCTCTTTGGGTCTAGTTGGGACTCCATGCTTCCTGGACTTGTATGTCTCTTTCCTTCATCAAATTAGGGAAGTTTTCCTTAATTATTTTCTCACATAAGTTTTCAATTTCTTGCTCTTCCTCTTCTCCTTGTGGCACCCCTATTATTCAGATGTTGACACATTTAAACATGTCCCAGAGGTTCCTAAGCCTTCCCACATTTTTTTCAATTCTTGTTTCTTCATTCTGTGCTGGTTGACTGTTTACTTCTTTCTTATGTTCCAAATCATCGATTTAAACTCTGGCTTCCTTCCCTTCATCATTTGTTCATGTGGATTTTTCATTTCACTTAGCATAGCCTTCACTTCTTCCATCATGCATTTGCTGTACTCAAACATGTTTGTCAAGTCTGTGAGCATTGTTATCACCAGTGTTTGGAACTCTTGCATCTGTTAGGTTGGCTATCTCCTTGTCACTTAGTTCTCCCACTGGAACCCTGACCTGCTTCTTCTTTTGAGTCATACTTTCTCTGTCTCCTCAACCTGACAGTCTCCTGTGTTTGCTTCTGTGTATTAGGTAGAGCTGTTGTACCTGTTATGTTGTAAGGGGCGGAGTCTTAGCTATTCATCAATGCTGGTGACCTATTTAACCACATTGTGGTGCTGTATGTGGGGGAAAGGTCAGAGAGGAACAATGCCACTTGCTCAGCATGCACCCCTTTTTCCATCATTTCACCTGCTTCCCGTATATGATGGGGGCCCCTCTAGCTGTTGTCCTGGTGATAGTTCCCAGAGTGGGTGGGTTTGCAGATGTTCTAAAACCAGAGGGCCTCAAAACAGACTCTTTTGAGTTTCTTCCACCACCCAGCCCCCACTGGTTTTCACAGCCAGAAGCAATGAGGCTTTATTTGCCTGGCGCTGGAACCATGAGTTGCGGGATCTGGCCTGGGATTGAGATTGCTTGCCAAGAGTCCCTCCTGGCTTTTATAATATGTTACTGCTGTTTCCAACAGCTGGCCACAGCCACTGCCTTGCTGCCATGGCCACCACCAAAGCTGCCACAGCCATCACATCACATGCTCTCTGCTCCGCTCTGCCCCTCCTACCTGTCTTGATGAGTATTGTTTCTTTATATTTTTGTTGGCCTTACATGCAGTTTGATTTTCTGGTAGTTCTGGTTGTTTTTTGTTTTGAGGTAGATGTAATCCTTATGGTTGTGGAAGAAGGCAAATCATGCCTACCTATGCCTCCATCTTGGCTAGAAGTCCAGTACTTCCATCTTAACAAATAGGTATATTAATGCTGAAAATGGGCAGAAATCACTATATAGAACATGATCTGTGTAGTTTTAGAGTAAAACTTTTTGAAGCAGATTTAACTGTATGCTTAATTTATTCATAAAGTAACTTATTATACTATCCATAGACTATCTAGCTTTGAGTCTTGTAAATTCAGTGCAACCTCCAAAATAAACTAGCTGTAAAATGTATCCTCAGTGATTTCACTAAGGTGAATTTCTTTATGTGGTTTTATGTTAGCTGCAAACCATAGAATACAAGTCCCAAAGACCCCTACAATATTATTGAGACATCGGGAAGAACAATTATCTAGATACTAGTATATACATTTCTGACCAAAGACTCCTGCTCATGGGTCACCCTTATTATCTGGGCTGTACATCTCAAACCTGATTCCCTGATTCCCTGATTCCCCTTCTTCTCCCTTCAACAGCAAGTGATTTCATTGTGAAAGTTAACAGTCCTGCATGCTGCTAATTAGGCTATGTGGTTTCAATAGTAAGCGCACTTCATTATATTATTTGGTGTAAGGTTCTAGGTCATATCTAAAAATACTTCAGTTTGAAAATTAACTAATCTACTCTTTGCTTTTGTTTGGAATCTTTCCACTTTCTAGATAATAATATAGAAAGCTAAATCCAGCATTACTTAAGTGCTATATATTTGTTAAAACTATATTTTGTAAGTGAGGAAATAATTCTTTGTGTACATTTAAAAATAATCCCTTCCAGTTACATAACTAGCAATCAGTACCAGTTTGTTTGTGGGCATGTGTTCATACACATATTTTTATACCTGCCTTGTTGCAAAAAAAGGATAACAGATGGGTTACAGATACATATAATATAGCACCAGAAAAATTAAATCTGAAGTTAGTGAAGGAATGGAAACAGGATTTAAGTCAGGAATGAGATAAGTATATAAGTTGCATCCTTTTGATCTTATACACAGGCTGGAAAGCCACCTATATGGCTGTAAGCTTTCTCCATAGCCAAGGGAAATACTGTTGGTTCCACAATTAGGTATCCAGAAGACAAAAACAAAAGAGGTAATAAACAAAGCAAATAACTATGTCAGTTGCTGAAACGAAGGAAAAATATTTTCCAGCTATTGTCAGAGAGAGTAGTATAGCCACAAATTTCATGGCACTTTCTTACAAATCCCTAATGAAGGCCCAATTACCAAAGTGAATTCATTAAAATCTGAGAAGAGGAAGGAGCCATGGCAGGGGATTGGGAAGAGGTGGTCTAGGCACAATCAGCATTGCAACTGTTGGTCTTGCTTGACATGGGGCTCATTACCAAAATGGCCATATAATTTAACATCTAACTCAGGACCCTTTGAGAGTGAAAGGGGGTCCTAGTAATAATTAGGCCCCTACAACTGGTATAAGCCAGGACTGCACTGAGCCAACTGGGTCATATGGTGACTTAAGGTCTTGTACATCCTCCACTGATATCCTGCTCCCAGTGCAGCCCACCACTGTGGACCTAAGTCAGCCAAACCTGTCCTTCCAACATGGAGTCTACCCAGCTCTTGTGATAGTGGGTACTGGGGTTTTCTGACCCAGGCCATGAGCATGGAATAGGGTTGCTCATGAGTCAGCCAAAAAGGGAGGATAATCAAGAAAGACTGGAGTAATCAATGGGTAATGGTAACTTGAGGTTCCATTGAGATCAAGAAAAGGTTAAAGGAGATGTCACTTCTGAATAATGGATGGTAGTGGGAATGAAACAGGTTCTACGCAATTGGATGGATTTCACAAAGAGGTAACAGACACCCTCCTTTCTGAAGGGCCCAATGAGAAATCTCGTGGGGGAAAACTGCTTGAAATTGGGTTATTATCATAATGGCTGAAGCACTTAAGTTGTAATTCTCAAACCTGTGATACAGATTACCTGGAGAGCTTGATAAAAACTAGATTCCAGGACCCCAGCTCCACAGATAATGATTCTGTTAGTCTGAGATGGAACCCAGGAATCTATTTTAACAAACATTCCAAGTGGTTCTGGTAATAATGGTTCTGGCCTACACTTTGGGAAATACTCCTTGATAAAATAGCCCTAAAAGGGAATCTAATCTTCCCACAGGAAAGAGTGTTGGTCCAGCTTTAGGGAGGATACAGTACCAGTTCTCCTGTGGAAAGTGGGGCGTGAGAGATGGAGTAGGGGGAATAGGTGTGTGATCAGAGAAGCTCAGTCTTCAGCCACCCAAAGGATTTTTTTCATTGAGGGACTTTAGTTCTCGATTTGAAAGAGAACAGACCTCTCTTCTCTGGATTCCCTATTTGGACCTAACAGTTAAGCGAACCACCCAAGAAGGAACACAAATGAGCCTATTTGAAAAATCCTAGCTGGAAGAACTCCCACTCTAGCAAGCTTTTCTTTACCTAGTAATAGTAGCTAACATTTGTTAGTGATTTACTACATGCCAAGCCTAACTTCTGTACCTGCATTTACTCATGTAGTCCTGAGAACAACCCAATGTGGTAGGTACTATTTTTACCCCTATTTCATGGTGGGTATGATGAGCAAGGTCACTCACTGTGAAGCACCTCTATAGGGCACCATGCACGGTCTGTGTCTGTGGCACCCCCTGGGGTAATGCTGGGCACAACCTTCACAGCTTTATACACTGGGCCCGACATTGTGGGTCATGGAGTTTTGTAATTTTCCCAAGGTCCCACAGTTAGAACCTAAGCTCTGAAAGCTTGTAGGTAAGGAAAATGAGGGAACTGCATAAGAAGAAATTTCTATGACCCTGCCAGAAGGGAAATAAACCAACTTGGAAATCAGTAAATTTATTCACATAATGACAGGTAAGGGTGAGTAGCCAGGAAGTAGCACATTCCACTGAATGAGCTGTGGCAACTGGGAATCTCCCAAGTCTTCCTAACTGAGGTCCCTAGACTGCCTCCCCAAACCACATTAAATGATGGTGGGAATGAAGACCCCAAGATCTTCCTTCTGGTTGCATTTTTCTTCCAGTGAAACAACCCCAAGGCAAAGCTTCTTGCTCTAATGTCCTGTTCAGTACTCTGGTAGCATGTATCTATTATCAGACATTTGGCCATTGTATTAAATTGATTTTCTATGTGTCTGTTCCTTTGCCAATTTACAAGTTTCTTGTGGGCAGGGACAACGCTTTAGCATATTTGTGTCTTCCAATGTCCAGAGACGGCATGCCATGCGGGCATAGCTAGGCTTCTTTGCTTGCTTCCTTACTCTTTCCTTCGCATTAAGTTACCCACCTTCAAAGTTTAGTGGGAAAGACCTACAAATAACAGTGACATGTTTTACACAGCAAGTTATATAGGTAAGCACAAGATTGTTGTGGAGCCAGAAGATGGGCTTAACTTAGCTTGTAAGGTTAATAAACTGAGCCAGGCAGAGGAGAGGGAAAAGGGCACTCTAAGCAGTGTAAACAGCATGAACAGAAAGTTACGTGTGTGTGTGTGTGTGTGTGTGTGTGTGTGTGTGTGAGAGAGAGAGAGAGAGAGAGAGAGAGAAGAAAAAGAAGAAGGAGGAGGAGGAGGAGGTGGAAGAGAGGATGGGAGAAGGAGAGAAGATGTATGGTACTACAAATAGCTTAGTGTGGCTGAAGAAATTTCCACTTTTTGACACCAATGGAGGAGGGGTCTGGAAAGGGGTGGTAGAAGAGTATTGAGTGCTGAAGTCAGGCTGCCTGCATGGTCCAAATCCCAGCTCTGCCACTTACCAGCTACATAACTTGAGCAAATTACTTAACCTCTGGAGCCTCAGCTCCTAATTTCTTAAATGGATAATAATAGCACCCATCTTTTGGGACTCTTATGAAAATTAAATGGCTTAATACTTATAAATCACTTAGAACAGTGCTTGTCATGTAGTATGTACTCAATGAAGAGTAGCTATTATTGTAATCCTATTGTTCTCTTTCTCTTGTTCCCCACTTTAACTCCATTCCATGTAGTCTTACAGATTCTGCCTCTAAATCAAATAATGAAACCATCCACTTCTGTCCCCAGCTTGGGCCAAGGAACTATGATTTTCCTGGATTCTTGCAGTAGCCTCCTAATTGGCCTCCCTGCTTCCACTCTTGCTCTCCCATAATCTGATCCACAAAGCAATCAGAGTGATCCTTTTCAAAGGTAAGTAAGGTTCCACTCCACTTAATCTGTTGTCTCATCACATCTTGTACCGACCATTTAGAATTCTGCTTATTATGACCTTAAAATGTCTTAAATAATATGACTCCCTCTACCTCTGTAACTCCATGCCATTTGTATTCCCTCTTATTCATTATACTACAGCCTCTAGCTGCCTGAACTTGGCAAATCTGTCTTGCTAGGACCTTTGCAGCTGCTCTTCCCTCTGCCTTCCCCATCTCTCGTTTTCTTTTCTTGTCTTGTGGAACCCAGCTCAAATGTCAGAGGAGTGAACTTCAGTTTAAAACACCAAACTAAAGTAACAGCCTCCCTGATTTTTATATGTTACTCTGGGAACGTATTTCCTTTTCTTTGTTGTTTTTTTCTGCCTCCTCCGACCATACCCCTCCCTCCAGAATGTAAGCTCCATAAGAGCAGAAATAAGGGCTGTCTTTTTCAATGCTATATTCCCAGCGCCTTTGACAGCAAACCTTTCTATCCAACATACCAGGTACTCAAATATTTATTGAATTAATGTTGAATGGATTAGAAGGGAGTAGAGAAAGAAGGGAGAAGGCCACCAAAAATTAAGGCACCTGGGGCCAATTACTATGATTTTGCAGTAATCCAGTGAGAAATGATGAGGCACCAGCAGTGGTTTTCACCTTGGTTATGCATTGGGATCACCTGAAGAGTGATTCTTAAAAATATCGATGCCTGAACACCATCCCCAGATATTCTGATTTAATTGGTGGATGTATCATAGCTTACGCATCAGGATTTTTAAAAGCTCCACCAGGAATTCTAATGTGCAGCCAAAGTGGAAACCAAAAGTCAGAAGACAGATGTAGGAGAGTGAGTGCAGGGATGTTTAGGATGTATAAGCCGGACTTGGTGGTTAATTGTAAGTGACCAAAAGGAGGGTTCCTGGAAGAAATCTAGGGCTCTGGCTTGGGTGGGTCTGGGTGAATGAGAGAGGCAAGTTGGCAAGTTTTGAAAAAAAGATAAATTGTATTGGACATAATAACTTTGAGATGCCTTTGGGGATTGGAGTGGTGATGTTCAACAGATTTGTTTCTGAATAGATTTATGTTGCCTTAGTGAAGAGCATGAAATCCCTCTAGTTTTCAAGAAGACAAGCAGGAAAAGGCTTCTCTGGAAAATATGACAATTGTACAGTGTGCCAGACCACTCTCACCCAACACAACCTCTTTACTCAAAACCCCCTTCCAAGTCAATGCTCCCTTTGTTTCAAAATGTTTTTCAACACACTGATATATTTTCAAAAAGGCTTACATTACGTATGGGTACTCTTCCTTAAATCCATTTAACTTACTATTCTTGTACTACCTGTAGACTTAGAATATCCTTTTGATTAAATTGCTGGTAGCCTTCAAGTAGCATTTAAGGAATATATAACAGCTTAAAATTTTCTAGTATATGAATATAAACATGCCCTTCATTATTTCCTTTAAGATTCGTGGTGAAAGATACTTAGACCTAAACTGCCAACTTGTTTATTTTTCTAATGGTAAACATTTGCTGGGTTACCAAAGATAGCAAGTGTCCATCTATCTGAAAGACTATGGCTCCTTGGTTTGTTTCTAAGTTAAATTTGACGTACCAAAACAAGGATTGAAAGGGTGATATATTTAGTTACGTAACAGATGGCAAGTGGACACTCTGTCCAGTATCTATCACATTCCATTTCACAGTATTCTAAGGAAGAATAATTTTAAAACTTGAAGACAAATAAACAAGATGGAATAGACCAGGTCTGGACCAAATATTTACTCAACCAAATCACGTGTAGGCTAAAAAATTCAAACGTGGTATGAGCTGGCTTAAAGAGTATGCGGAGATGGAACAGATAAAGCTAGACTAACTCCGAATGTATCAACAAGGGCTGAAATATAATTCTCAATACTTAAAACGACTTGGTGAAATTAGGGGAAAGAAGTCAGCGGAAAATACTCTCCGAAACCTCACACAGGGTGCTAAACTGCGGCTAAGTGCTGCTCCTAGCGGCCCCCGCGGAAGACTGAGGTCTGTCGAAACTAAAAGAGAGACGGAGTCGGGGCACCGCCGCTCCTGGGGAAGAACATTTCCAAGCGGAGAGCCGCAGAAACTCGCAGCAACATCCCTGCCCCCGCTCTCCCTGGAGCTGCCACTCTAGCAGGTGACCCACAGGAACAGAGGAATGAATACGTAAGGGCCTGTGAAATGCGAAAAGCCAGTCTCCAAGTCTAACACCTTCTTTCACCTCAGGGGCCGCCCCACCCGTCCTGGAAGGAAACACCTGCCCCCACAGTCGGGCTATCTTGAGGCGAAGGCCTGCGAGCCGCAGGAGCAGGAAGGGCTGCTGTTTGCCATTCGGGGGGCCACGCTCTGGGGCACCCGGGCCACAGGCGGGGGCACTCCTGGACAGGTGCGGGGAGAACACGCGGGACAACAACACTGCTACCCAAAGCCGCCAGCTCAGGCCGGTGGGCGTGACGCCATGACGTAGGGCACGCGGGCGCCAGGGCGGAGCGGAGCGAGCGGGGCGGGGCGGTCAGGGGCAGGGGCGGGAGGAAAGGGTGGGAGGGGGAGGAGGCGGAGACAGCGGGGCTGAGGGAGGGGGAGAGTGGCAGTTGCAGCGTTGGTTCCCGGGAACAGCCGTCAAGACATAACTGCGGAGGAGGAGTTCGAGAAAGCGGCTGTCCAGACCCGTCCTCTCTAGTTCCCCCACCCGAGCTGAGAAGGCGCATCGGCGAGTGTGAGGGACCCTCTTCCGTACTTGGTCGGGCTTCTGCCTCCGCTGCTACAAGATGGGCCTGCTCGAGCCCAACCCTGTGCCTGCCGCCTCTCTGAGGAGTTGAAGGTACGGGAGGGCACTACGCCCTGGATCGGGAGGGTAGGGGCGGCTCCCGTTTCCGATCCAAGGCGTTCTGGCCAGCCTGTGTCTTCCCACCCCTCCGCGGGACCGAAATGGATTCGGAAATCCCACGGGAAAGGCGCCCCCTCTCGTGCTCAGCGCGGGGCTGGAACCGGCGCTGGCCCCGGGGGTTCCGGCCCCGGTCTGGTTCCGCGCCCCCACCCCCACCCCCTCCGCCCCGGCTCCAGCCCCGGGGTGGCCGCGAGGGCTGGGGCGGAGCGTGGGATCCGCCTTGAGCCCTGTCCTGGCAGTCTGTGGAGATGGCAGCTGGCCCGGCAGTGTTGTGACGGGCTGAGGCGGCGCTCCCCTCGAGCACTGCCCCGGCCCCCGAAGCGGGCCACACTGAGGGCGGCTACCGCGGGGAGGCGGCGGGGGCGGAGCGCATTCCTGATGGGTGAAATCGGCTCTAACGGGACCGATTTCCGGGCCTGGCTGCAAAATCGGGTCCTGGGCCAGCGCCCCGCAACCCCTGCTGCCGGGGCCCTAGGGAAAGGGAGACATGCACCCAGGAAGGTTCACCCAGAAGGCTGCCATCCCCTTCAAAAGCAGACGTTCTCCATAGGAAAAATGGTGCAGCCTTGGGGTCAAGTAGGAGTTAATAAGAGTCTTCCAGGATCGTCCCCCTCCTTGCCAAACCTTCAGGGAGTGTCCAGCCTTCACCCAGCAAGCAATGCCACTATTTTTACAGTTTTCCTGGTATCTGAGTACACTTCTGCCATTGCTGTTTCCCCGTTTCCATTAATGGGAAGAAAAGAAGTTTAGGGTTCATTAACCCTACCACAAGGGCAGTAAATACAGGAGGGGAGAGAGTGGTTAAGGCTATATATGGGAGAAAGAAAGGTCTTAATTTTGTTTCCATTGCCCCTTGAAGGTAGAGCTATACGAAGGATGCTTTATTCTGGTTGATATTTACTATTCACAATGTTGCAGAATGTACTGTTGGGTGGACGTTGGAGAGGACAGCGTTTAAGGGCCTCTGGAATTTTCAAACCCAAGTTGGCTGGGAATGCTAGTTTTAAATGTTAGTCAACAGGGGAGTCATAAAGCAACCTTTTCCAGTCACCTTAAAATGTTTGTGATCATTCCATTCCACTTTTTTTTTTTTTGCGACCAAGAATATGGCTCTCTTTTTGCTTACTTATTACCGTATTTGTCTGTTTATGCTTCCTTAACACCCACTTGTCTGAACTGAACTAAAATGTAAATATTTCTCTCCTTAAAAATGGCAATGATCTATTAGCTCTTATTTTCAAATTTTTTTCCTTGCTACATTGCAATTCCATGGTAAAGATTTCGAATTAAGTCTTGGGACTTAAGCAAATTATGCAACACAACAATAAAAACATTTTATTTTTTAGTATAATATTTTCCCTTTTATTACAGTGTACAATATAACTGAAAATTCAACTTAATGTGTCTGTGGAAACTTTTAATGTCACTGCAAGGTGACTTTCTTAGGAAAAAATTATATTTGGCAACTAATGTTAGTGTATTTTTTAAAAGTATCTTTTAACTTTCCCCAGGATTACAGTAAGATTAACTTCTGAAACTGCAACATTATTTTAGGAGTTGAAGCACAACCCAATTTCCAGTCTCCAAATAGCTACTTGAAACATTGTTGTTTCATTTGGTGGGATGCTCAACTGGGAGTTAGAGAGTATATGTATAAACAGTGGTGTCCCCTAATTATTATTATTATTTTTTAAATTTTGGTGGTAATTTGTAGAATTTTGGGTGCCTTTTTACTTGACTAAATGAAATCATATTTTTTTCTACCTAACGTGAAAGATAGTAAAATTAGTATCTGTTTTTAAAGATACTTCAACATCTTAGTGGAAAATAAATGTACTCCATAAATTTGAAATAGGGGAGTCACAAAGTAATGTGGTTGTGAATGTAAGGCACTTGGTCACCTCTCTTTAATGGGATCATATTGAAAGATGCTATTCTAATGAGGTTGTTAGGTAGAATTAGATATAGGTAATTCAAAGCAAACTTTAAAAAAAAACATTTGAAAGAATCTCGTGTTTTATGGCAGGTTCTGATTTTATATTGAACACTTATTTAGATTTATTACAGAAATTCGTTGGTTTCTAATCATAACCCCTCCTCCTTTTTTTTTTTTTTTTTTTTTACCCAGAGGGCACTGAGTATTAAAAAATGTGGTTTTCCAAGTTTTTCAAGGGCAAGAGGGAAAACAAATATTTGTGATAACATGTAAAAGTCTCTCTAGTCAGTTGTAGGACATAGAGTAAGATGGGGGTAAATTTTGTTGCATATACATCTCAATTGCCTCCTTATATTTCTTCTCCACTCTGGTTATAAAGGAAATTTTAGAAGATTGTTATTTTTTTCCTGATGTTACTAAGAAGTGATAATTGATTGTCATTGGCAGATTTCATGCTGACTAAGCTTTATTGATGCTCTTTGATTGAGGCACATGTAAAAATTAGGCCAGTTGGAGCTGACGGCCAAAGAAAAGTTGAATTTCTAAATTTATATTTCATTGCATATTCTATTGTATTTGACAGTATAGCACTAGTAGAGTTTAATGCTGGTCTGGAAGGACCCATAATCATATATGAAATACTTCAGCTTAAAGATTTTGGATTGACTCCCCTTTTTAGCAAATTGTTAATTTGATTACTTATAGTGAATAGCTAAATTTTCCTTGGTGAGTTTGTTTCTACAATCAGGAGTAATTATTTTTCTTTAGCTTTTTTTAAAAAAAAAATCATATAATATCAATTCTTCATTAGCTGACAGAAGATGTATAACGTTGAAAGAACTATCTATGTAACCACACCTGCACAGATAAAGATTGAGGGTTAATATTCGTTTGCTAAATACATCTGTATTTCAGATGGTGGTAGACTTCAACCAAAATTTGCAGTGAAATCATTTTGGGTGTCTATAACTTGGGTACTTTATTTGTTTCTCAATACCTATCATATGTCAGTAATACTTCCTGTATTAAGGTGGGAAAAATTAGCACCCTTTGATAA
Source organism: Furipterus horrens (assembly GCF_987537825.1). NCBI lineage: Eukaryota > Metazoa > Chordata > Mammalia > Chiroptera > Furipteridae > Furipterus > Furipterus horrens. Next base: position 27,055,464 of record NW_028327177.1, read on the forward strand.
AGTAGTTTTTGCTTATATTGCTTTCTTTGTAGCTGTCAGTAAAACCTGAAATATTATTTTGTTTATTGGTTACATTTTCTTGTAAGCTAGACCATTAGCCTTAAAAGCATTATATATTCTTGCCCTATTGATATTACCAATTTTTTTATTTTAAAAATCATTTACTAGAGATATACTGCTTGTTACTTTGTTTTAGAAGTCCTATTTGGAAGAGTTTTCTTATGTGAAAACCTCAGAAGGATAAAACTGATGAGTTGTTTTAGCCCTCAAATAAGTTTGTACATTGAATTATGAAGCAAAATCCTGTTCAAAATCACCCTAGTTTGTTTAAGCCCAAAAGAAACTTCAAAACTCAGTCTTTGGTTTAAAAAACTGGAGTTGGTCCCTTAAAATTATGTACACTTAGCATTTTCAACCTCTGCCCTTCTCTGGAGACCCCTGAAAGTATAAATAGCCCTGCTGTAATGTGAATAGCAGGCAGGTTGCCAGTTGATGAGACACTTCGGTAGAGGTGAGCCATAAGCACAGAGCAAACTAGTTAGAGGAAAGGAGCAAGAAAACAGAAGCTATTGGGAATATGATAAACATTACATAGCATAATAATATAGCCTAAATTAAATTATTCTTATGCATTACCACAAATGATAATGTATGTGAAATGTGCAATAGACATGTAAGAAATAATGTAAACTCTATGATGGCAGGGACCATTGTCTTTGTTCACTCTTAAAGTCTTAACACTTAGTATAAAGCCTAACGATAACAGGTGTTGAATAAGTAAATAAGTATTTACTAACTGAATAAAGTATGTAAATGTAAAGTATTTCATAATTTTCTGTACAGCTGGGCTATCTAATTAAAATATAATGTGAGTCATAAATGTAATATAAGATTTTCTATGAGCCACATTAAAAATAAGTGAAATTATTTTTTATAAATTATTTAACACAGCATTCAAAATACTATTTTAATGTGTATTAATAGTTGACTTTACATTCTTTTATTCATACTTCGGTATGTGCTTACACTAGACAGCTTAGCTCTAGGGGCATTTTGTATGAAATGTTTTTTTCCTTTCTACAAAAATTTTTTTCTTTGTTTTTTGAGACCAAATACAGAAGTACCTATGTCATTTAACTGAAATTATCAAGTTGAATTGAAAGTAAGGATAGCTGACGTCTCTCGGTTTTACAACTTCCCCAAAGTGACTGTGCTTCGTTCTCTTTCCCTGTATATAAAATGAGGGAGAATGTGCTATCATCTATTTTACTGGATTAGTATAAATTATATCTCTGAAACCATCAGCTACTCAAGACTACAAGGATTTTTTTCATTAGTAACAAGTCTCAGTATAAAAACCAAAGGAATAAGTCCCCGTGAGACTACTGTATATGATTATCCTGCTAACTGTCCCATTGGAATCAATTACAATGCATAATCAATGTTCTTGTAATGTGCAAAGTCTGTCCGGAAAAAGTCCATCCATTGTTAATATAATAAGAATAGTTTGCACATTGATGTAACCTGGCAGCCAAGGAGAATGAACTGGAATGCATATATGTGAACAATGATAACCTCACTGTTGAGTGAGCATTTGTAGTGTGGCCATCACATTCAAAATGACCGACTAAGTAGAGAAATGAATCGGCGTCAAATTTTGTGTTAAGTTTGAACATTCCTCTGCGGAAACTATTTGGATGATACAGAAGGCCGCAGCTATGGGCAACTGGTGAGTGGCAGTTTCATCACAACAGTGTGGCCACTCATGCATCACATCTCATGCAGAGTTTTTTGGCGAAACAGCAAATCACCCAAGTGACTCAGTCCTGCTACTGGCTTCTGGCCCTGTGGCTTCTGGCTTTTCCCAAAACTCAAATCACCTTTGAAAGGGGAGAGATTTCAGACTGTTGATAAGGTTCAGGAAAATACAATGGGGCAGCTGATGGCGATTGGGAGAACTGTGGGAGATCCCAAGGTGCTGAGGCATCATTGTCCTATGTACAATGTTTATTCTATCTTCTTCAATAATTGTCTCTGTTTTTCATATTACATGGCTGGATACCTTCTGGACAGACCTTGTACATTGGGTTGGCCTAAAAGTACATTACGTTTTTTCCATTTGAAAGCTCTAGTAGTGCTTAGTTGTCTTTAACTTCATTGGAAACAATTTTGTTAGATTGTACTGGGACAGCTGTCATATCAGCATGGATTTTTTAAAAAAAACATCAAAATAAGTAAATTTTTATGCAACCATTTTAATATTGAAGATGGAAGACGGTATGCAACATTTTTAGTGTATTATCCTTTATTATTTCAGGAAAGGTAAAAATGTAACTGAAATGCAAAATAAGATTTGTGCAGTGTATGGAGAAGGTGCTGTGACTGATTGAACGTGTCAAAACTGGTTGGCGAAGTTTCTTGCATTATTGACATTTTGGCCAAATAATTCTTTCTGTGGGGTTGTCTTATGCATTGGAAGAGGTTTAGCAGCACCCCTGGCCTCTACCCAGTAGAAGCCAATAGTGGAAGGTAGCCAACATACTCAAAATATCCAAATTAATAAAGTTATTGGTGAAAATGAAAAATTATCTTTTATTTTATGGAAAAAAATTAAACTGACTTTTTCGCCAACCCAATAGGATCAGGAGAGGTAACTAGGTCTGTTCAAGCACCTTGTATATTAATTTCTTCTGATCTTTTGAGTTTAAACTGGTGATCTGTTTAACTGTTGCCTGACTTGCCCTTCAGTTTCTGTTTGTATGAATACTGACACTTATAGGCATCCTTGAATCAAAATCATGAAATAAGGTCCTTTGTAAAGAGGGTGTAGGGACTGATAAGTGTATATAAGTAAAACAATCATTTAGAAAAGCCTATCATCACAGGATATGTGATTATAGCATAATGACTAATTTTGTCCAAACCAATGTGGCAGTGGTTGCTAAGTAAGCAGTTGTATATAACCAGATATAGCCAAATCATATACATAGTCAAATCAAATAGATAGCTCCTTATAGCCAGACCCTTTAATTTAAAAAAAAAAAAAAAAAAAAAAGAATTAGAAGAAGAACTTTTTCAATGGATGAACACTCTTTGGCTTTTTGCACAGACAAAACACTACTAATGTCCTTAGCAAAAATATCTGGAATTGTGTTGTAGGTTGAATTGTGGCCCTCAGAAAGAACTGTTCACATCCTAATTTCTGGAACCTGTGAGTGATACATTATGGGGAAAAAGTCTTTGCAGGTGTCATTAAGTTAAGGATTTTAAGATGAAGGGATCATTCTGGGTCCAGAATCTAATGTTAAGTTGTCCTTATTAGGGAAGAGAAAGGGAAAATTACATGGAAAAGAAGGGAAGGCACACAGAAGAGGAAAAGGCAATGTTACCATGGAGGCAGAGGTGGGAGTGGTGTGGCCATGAGCCACGGAATGCTTGTAGTCACAGAAGCTGAAAGAGGCAAAAAACAGATTCTCACTTGCAGCCTCAAAAGGAAGCATAGCCCTGCTGGATTTTGAACTTTCAGTTTCCAGAACTATGAGAAAATAAATTTCTGTCGTCTTAAGCCACCCACTTCGTGGTAGTTTTTTACAGCGGCCGTAGGAAACTAATATACACTTAAAAGTTTTTAGTAAGCCAAAGATTTATGCTTATATCTGTTTTATATCCTGCATTGCGACTAACAGAGACTAGACAGTCCTTTGTTTACAATTCTGATCCTTTCTTAGAAATATCGAAGTGTCTTAATACCCTCGTTTCAACAGGCCTAATTAAAAAGGTTATATATTATAAGAAATATTATTTTTTGTCATGTCATTCCTTTACTACTTCTAATTTGCCCCTTCTTTGTTCTTGACTTAAGATATAGTTCATCTTGGGTGGGGTTGGTCGAGTAAAATGTTGATGTGGATAGACCAATGGGTTTTTTCTGCTGAAGGTATAATTCCTAAAATGGACCCCTTTCACTTTTTCTATCTTTTTTACTGGATTCTCCTCTTCTCCCCAATATCTTAATGCTGGAATGCCACAGGACTCAGTCCTTACCTTTCTATGTTTACTCTGGTGATGTTCATGATTTTATACACCATCTGTATAACAACTCTTCCTAAATTTATATCTTTAGGCTAGACATTTTTCCTGAACTCCAGACTTGTCAAACAGGTGTCTGGATACACATTCCCACCTAAAATATAAGAGGCATCTCAAACTTAAATATCGGAATATGAACTCCTGCTTTTAGCTTCTCATTAAAACTTGCTCATCTCACAACTTTTTTTCATTTCAGTGAGTGCCAGTTTCAGCCTTCTGGTTAATCAGCACAAAATCTTCTTGGAATCCATCAGGGAATCCTATCAGGTCTACCTTCAAAATACCCATCAAAACATTTTTATCACCTTCACAGATAAACTCATCATCATCATCTCTCCTAGATTATTGCAGTAGCCTTGAAACTGTTCTCTATGCTACTGCCCGTGCCCCTTTTTTTCCATTCAGTTCTTAACACCAGAATTATCCTTTAAATTACTCAAATTCTAAATAATCTCTGTTTAGAAGCCCCCGAAGTTTTCCCATCTCACTTAGAATAAAAGCCAAAGACCTTACAGTGGCCTATAAAGCCCCACACAACCTGGCCCCTTTACATCCTGACCTGTATTCTTTGTCCTGTTCATTTCCCTTTGGCTACATCTGACCTCTGGGTTATTCCTTGAACATTTCAGGCACACTCCTGCCATAGGACCTTTTCAGTGGCTGTTCCCTATGCCTTGGTGCTCTTTCCCCAGATTTCCACATAGCTAACTCCCTTACTTCCTTCAACTCTTTGCTTAAATGTCTTTTTCGTAAGCTCTGATCACCCTTTTAAAAATTGTAATCAGTACCAGACATACACACACTTCTCATTTCCTTTACTCTGCTTTTTTTCAAATTTAGCAAAGAATTGCAATAAAATACTTAGATGAAGTTTTCAGAAAATTGTAAACTTCTATTTAAAAGTATGAACAATTTTTAGTAGTTTCTTTGTGGAGATAAGATAGGAGTTGGACCTTCAAAGAGGAGCAGGATTTTAGATAAGCAGAGAAGATGAAAAAGAATACCCCAGGCAAAGATAAGGCTTAGGAAAAGTCATGGAGGTGAAACTATATTTTGTTGTTACATTCAATAAGTAGATCAGTTGGCTAGAGTGTGGTTTTTATGTAGGAGAATAGTGAGGGACTAAGGTTAGATTATGAAAAGCTTTGAATGCCATGAAAAGTTTGAAATTTATCAGTGGGAAGCAAATGGAGATTTGTAAGCAGATCTTAAGAAAAGGACAAATATGATCATTGAGAAAGCAGGTGATTTGCAATTCTATAATACAGATGCTATATTATACACTTGAAACTTATATAATGTTATTGATCAGTGTTACCTCAATAAATTTAATTAAAAAAAAAAAGAAACCAGGTGATTACTAAAGGTCTCATCTGGGAAATAAGATAGTAGAAAGAGGACTGAGACCTGAGCTTTGCCACATTAGTTATGTGGATTCTAGACCACTACTGTTCAATATAGAACTTTCTACAATGACAGAAAATTCTCACTTGCACTGTCCAGTACGGTAGCCAGTAGTCACATATGGTTATGGAGCATTTGAAATTGACTAGTCAACTGAGGAACTGAAATTAAAAATTTTTTTCAATTTTATAAACAGAAGTAGACTCCTGTGGCTAGTGGTGATATATTGGAATGAGCAGCCCTAGACTACAGTTTTGTCACTTTATAAAATGTACAGGTTAGATTAGAACACTGTCGTCGGCAGCCGTCTGTCTCGAGAGACGATGGTGTAGCTTCTTTACAGTCTATCTGCACCACCGAGAACGGCTGTGCAGTCCGACTCGGGAGTGACACGGTATCTGTCTCCTCCCGTGTTGAATCGACATCTTGCGATGGCGCTGGAGTGTCCTCTCCAGTGAAGCTGAAGCTACAGAGCCTGGGCAGGGTGATATGGAGGGTCTGCTGTTGCCCATGCAGCAGACCCCCCCCTCTCTTCACAGCTGAAGGGTCCAAGGGAAAGACGGAGTCAATACAGCTTGGCTTCAGTTGCGCCGCAGGAGTTGCCGGTGTTGACTACAACGTCAAACCGCCTTAGGGACTCCGGCTCCGGATTTTCTGTCGGGGTTTACTCCCTTAGCCTTTCCCCTGAAGAGGTATGTCGCAAGGCAGCGGGGGTTTTTTGGAATCAGAGTTTTCCTTCTCTGATGTGCCCTGACTGGAAGATCGAACCAGCGACACTTAGCTCGCAGGCCGACGCTCAATCCACTGAGCCAAACCAGCCAGGACCGATTAGAACACTAATGTCACTAGAAAGATAGGTGCCACAGCCAAATAAACTTGGTGCAGTGCTCTGAAAAGAGCACATGGGTATTCACAGGTGCAGATGCACCTGTGCCTGACTAGTATTTATGAAATACTTCCAGGTTTGTAGCCTTTTTATTCTTTTTATCTCCCATTACTTACATTACTTATTTAAGACACCCACTGTCTCTTGATTGCTGATTTTTCATATTGGTCTGTAGGTTGATGCTTCTTGGGAGTCTATAGTTAAATATCTAATGCATCTAATTTTATAGTATGTTGTAGAATTTTATATATAGTTTAACCTATTGTTTCTTTTGAACTCTCAATGAGAAAACTATAACAATAATAAACCTTTATGGTTGTTTCCGTGTTGTGTAATTCTTACCTACATTCTGTTTTCTTTAGAAAATACTCCCTTACTTTTCTTCCCTTATAAAATTAATAAATATTTCATTTTGTTTTTCAGTTTTGACCTTATTTGGGGGGGACATGTTTAGAGAGAGACTACATGAATGCTGTGTATCCAAAGAAAAATAGACACATTTTACTTATTGTGCCTCTTATTTTCCAAGATGTTCCTTCTGAGAATTACTTTATAATTTGAAGAAGATTTAAAAAATAGCTTCTAGGACTTCTACCAGACAGTGCTTCCAACCTGTGCTCTACTTTCTTATGTACATATATCATAAAATTAAACACACACAAAATAATTTACCTACCAGAGGTCTCCTCTTCCCTTACTCCTCACATTCTTTAGGAGAAAGTGGCAAGTGAACTTCCAAAATAGGAGAAGTAGGATGCTGCTATTATCAATAATTTTTACTTAAAAATCTTCCAGAAAAAGTGGTTAGGACAAAATTAGCCCAAACACTTACTACATACTTGTAGTTATCCAAATAGTAGGATTATTCAGATGAATAATGAAACTTGTAAAATTTAGTTTGTAAAGATTATACTCATTTCACTGGATTTACTAAGGTAAAAAATATATACTAGCACTTCAGAGAATTTAGAGATATTTTTAAAAGAAACAAAAATTGTTTATCAGGAAATTTTAATTTTCCACTTTTAACCCTAGAATATGCTGCGTATTAAAACTGTATATTTTTATATTAGAATCTAGTCTTTTAGAACTAAGTAGTTTAGATTATTTGGTCAGCTTTCAAATAAGGAAATTGAAATTCAAAAGAGTAGACAGTTTTGGCTAAGATGTCAGGCTAGGTTAGTATATCTTTTGTTGATCTGTAGCAGTGAGTATTTTAACTACTTCAAAAAATTGTTGACAGCTAGATATGTTTTTTTAAACCTGTTTTAAAATGTTCTTATATCTTTGGACACTCCATCATATCTGGCATTTTGCATTATGCTTTTTCTACTGTTTCCTTGTTGGCGTATTGTTTACCCTGCTGAATAAAGAGGGCCTAGAATGAACTAGTCAAATGTTTTAAATCTTTTTTTAATTGAAAAAATTGAATGAACAATGGCTTTTTCTTTCTATCGCAACTTACTTTTTGTAATGGATTGAGTAATGAGTTTTATTAAAACTGCAAACTACCATTTTGTTCTATCTCCCAATCAAGAATAGGCTTGAATAGGTAAATGTAGCAGGTGTGTATTTGTGAAGCTGTTTAAGAACTTTCTCTTTGGGAAGGCTTCGTAGAATATGGAAATAGTTTATTCTGAACTATCAGTTTCTGGAAGATCATAGAAACTATCTTAGAGCTCAAGTTAGTATATTTGAGTCTTGGTAGGCATTCACTTTTGAGAAAATTTGCTGGAAGCTGGTACTTGCCTATACTAAAGATCTGTTGAAATACCTCCCCTTCCTCCATTTATAAATAGTTGAGTTGAAGTTATGTATCCCATTTTTAATATTAAAAACACCACTCGAGGTAGATTTGTAGCTATATGAGCATAAAGCCAAAAACATTGTTATATTTATTTTACCTTAGAGAAATTCATGTACTATAATGATGTATTTCATACTTCCAAATGGCCAGCTATTCTGATTACATTAGAAAAGCCATTTCATAGCCAACTATTTGTTTTATTTTATTTCTAACCTTAAGTGTGATAATCATTCCAACAGTTTTATCCAGTAAATGGATCAGTTACATTTGTGCTATACTTTATGCTGGGTTCTTTATAGATGTTATTTTATTTAATCCTAATAATAATTGCATGGACTGTAGGCATTATTATTATTCCTAGTTTACAGTTGAAGAAACTGTCTTAGTAATTTAACACAGTTAGCTAATAAGTATCAGGAGCTGAACTTGAACCCAAACTTTGTGAATCCGAAGTCAGTGCTTTAGTCTCTGAATAAAATATATACTCTCATTACCCATATTTGTGTAGTATTTAAAACATTTTCCCCCAACCTACTCTAAATAATTACCTCATTTTATTTCCCCCTACTAGGTGGGTAAGATAATTGTGTCTGAAACACAACCGCCAAGTCCTATGGTAAAACACAATAAGTCTATTTTCTCACTTCACGCAAAGAACTGTGTAGATGACTCAGGTGTCCAGGCTCCTTACTTCTTATGACTCAGCTATCCCTTAAGACCTGCTTGGAGTTAACCACTGGAATTATTACATTCAGCTGGCCAATGGGAGAAGAGAGAGAACTTGAAGGATATTTTAAAGTGATGATTTAAGGACCAGTTTTGGGAGGCCATACATCATTATACTCACATTGCATTGGCCAGTACTGGATACATGGCTATATCTAGTTGCAAGTGGAATAGAGAATATAGTTCTTCTATGTGTTCATGAAGAAAATGCAACAGGTGAATATGTAACAACATCTCTGCCACAATTGTATTTTCTCTGTTTTACAGATAATACAGAGAGTTTGTTACTGAACTAAAGCCACAAAACCACTTGGTGTAGCAATCCATAGAATCCACATTTTCTTATATCTGCATATAATATGGTCATGTTTCAGAGGATATATTCAAATAATTGACATTTAGATTTCTACCACCATTGCTGACTCTCATTGGGCAGCAAATATTTTACTTCTTTGTGACATTATATTTCAAATAAAGATGATACTGAGTCACGAAGGATGAGTAACTTAAAAACAGTTTTCAGTGATAATTGCCATTTTAAGTAAAGATGATATAGCACTATAATATCTTTATATACATATTTATAATCAGCTGTCCTCTGAAGATACAGTATTGATTAGCCTTTTTGTGTGATTTTGCTTTTTTTAAAACATGTGATGCATTATTCTAGGCCATCTACATACCTTTATTTTTGCATTATGAATCAGAGACATTTGTTTAATGAAAGTTGTTTTTTAACCTTCCCAAAAGCTTAACTCTTCTGGAAGGAGCTGCAACTTCAGATCTTAATATAATAGAAGTATGTTCTAACTGAGCTAATAATTGGTAAAGATATAAATATTGTACTAAGGTAAATTAGTGAAAGCTGAAAAGATTTACAGAAATTGATGTTAACTTTTTACTGGTAAATTAAAATCCCAACATCTTAGCAGTAGCAGGTAACTTTTTGTTATACTTTAGACTCCTTGGAGAGTATTGAAAGCTACAGATTCTATCTGTAATACACATTCTAGAAGGTATATTCTAGAATGTATATAGAATGTGTATTTTAGAATACACATATAGTCACAATTTAGTTACAGCTTTGGAGATTTCATTGATTTCTCCGAAGCTTACCTGCGCATTAGGTTTTCTATTTTTAATCTTCACCTGAGGATATGCTTATTGATTTTTTTTTATAGCGAAATGAAGAGGAGAGAGAGAGAGTAAGAGAGAGAGAGGAAGAGAGTAAGAGAGAGAGAGAGAGAGAGAAATATTGAAACATCAGTGTGAGAGAGAAACATCATTCGGTTGCCTCCTGTATGTGCCCTGACCAGGAATCAGATCTGCAACCTTTTGGAGCCTTTCCAACCAACTGAGCCACTAGGCCAGGGTATTAGCTGTTATTTTTAAGCATTGTTATTCTTCAAAAACTTAATATTGTGCTTATTACATTTTACTTTAACATTGTATAAAGAGATGTTTAATAAGTCAGTTTTTATAAAAGAACCCATCTCCTTAATATTATTTGGACTGCAAGAATTATGCCCAGAACCTGCATTGCTGCTATAGCTGAATTCAGCAGCTATATTGGGGAATAGATTTATTAGAGAATAATACAGCATTTCCAAATTTGAGGTTGGCAAGATGAATGACATAACTTAAAAAAATTTTAAACATTTAAATAACCTTTTTGAGTAATAGCAGACTTCATTATAATGAACTTAGTGATTTATCTCTGTTCAGAAGAAGTCATATATGAAAATCCAAACAATTTAATGCCTCAAACTTCTTGTGTAGAGACGGTTCAAAGTTATAAAAGCTTTACTTTGTGCCAAAATTAGCTTGTGTGCTGATACAGCATTTCTAGTACATCACTACTAGTTATGGTCTGATTAAAGGATGGCTTATGGTAATTAATTTTGGTAGTCTACTACTACATTAAGTTGTACCTAGCCATATTTAAACTTGATAGGTGGTTTTTTGCAATGCTTTGTATAGGAGATGCTATGGAAAGATAGATACTTTTCTCACTGCCCTAGGAAACATAAGGGAGAATAGAGCCAAACAAGTGAGTCAAGTTTTGAGATTTCTCTCACTGTTTATTTACCAATAGTGGTTCTTGAAGTTATGCTTAATGAGCTAAATGAATGTTCTGTGTAGTAGATTATTTGGTCAGATAGCTAGTCATTCCTTTTGGTACATCTTAAACTGTTTGCTAGTGTGTTAGAAAGAAATTGTCATTATGAAAAAGAGTGCTGTCAAAGTGTATATAGTCTTTTACAATAGACTTAAATCTTTTAAATGGATTTTGATAAATATTTGTTTAGATTATGAGACTACCATATATGCCTAATATAAAATCAAAGGGTTTTTAAATTTCAAAATTATGGAAACAAGAAAAAAGGAATTACATTATTATAATTTTGTTCCTAGCAACGTCATATTATTGTTTGGGAAAGACATAGTCTGAACGGTCCATCTTCAATGCCTGGCTTTGATGCACTAGAATGGAAGTTCCAGCAGTCTTGTCTATTTTGTTAAGTATTGTATATCTACCACCTAGAAGAGCATCTGGCACATGATAGGCATTGAACATATTTTTTGAAAGACTAAGTGCATAAATACTTACACAGGTTACTTGTAGTAAAAGGCAAAATGTTTAACAAATTTAGTTATTCCTAGATGTCGTTACAGTTGCAAGTATTGGATAACACAAAACCTTTTAAAGATAATTTTAAAAATAACAGTACAGTAATTATTTCTATTATAGAGATAACAAATAAATTCTTAAGCTTAGGATAAAAATTCCTATTATATACAAATTTAAGAATACTGTATCTCAGAGCCTAGGTGAAGATATCCTTAGAAAAACTGCCAAGTATTATAAAAAAAAAAAATGTTACACAGCTTTCCTCTTGAGGAAAAAGTCCATTTAGCACAGGGCAGCTGGAAATCAAACATAAGGCCAAAGTTACTGGCTTGAGGTGTCAGAAGTTGGAGTTTGGGACTGACAGGATGGCTGGAAATTGAGTGGATAATTCTGAGAAAGGGGGGGGTTATATCCCTAAAATTTGTGTATAAACTGCCCTCAAATAACTAGATAGCTCCTGAACTCAATGGAAAACAATAGCTGTGAGGCTGAAAAAGCTGACTAGAGATTTCAGCCATTACCCTCTGCAGGGAAGAATGGTGTTTGACATTTGTGCTGGTCACAGACCCATTCTAAAAAAGCATAAAACCAAGCCTGCACAGGTTTAACTTGATTAGCTAGTGATTTAACTGCCAGGTGTAATAAAGGTCCTCACTCTTCAGGAGAAGATAAGAGGCTCTTAAAGTCTCTACAATATATCATCCACAGAATCCAGTTTATAATAGGCAATTACTGGACATGTGAAGAATGAGGAAAATGTGACTTAATGTCAAGACAATGTCCCCCCAAATTGTAGCAGACCCTAAAATTAGCAGACTTTGAGGCAATTGTAATATTTTCAGTGACTTATAGGGAAAAGCATGATCATAATGACTGGAAAGATGGGTAATCTCAGTGGAGAAATAGAAACTATAAAAAAATAGACATTATAAAACTGAAAAGTACAATATCTGAAATGAAAATTTCACTCAATGGATTTAACAGCAGATTGAAGGTGGCAGAAGAAAAAGTTGATGAACTTGAAAAAAAAACAAAACCTCTTTGTTATGGGTGACCCATATAATCTTTTTTATTTTCCTCACCCGAGGATATGTTTTTATTGATTTTAGAGAGAGAGAAATATCAATGTGAGAGAGAAACATCAGCCGGTTGCCTCCTGTATGCACCCTGGGAATCAAACCCATGACCATTGGTGTATGGGATGAGCTCCAACTAACTGAACCACCTGTTCAGGGCTGGATGACTCATATAATCTTAATTTTATATACTAATCAAATGATTAGGTTTAGTTCTTAATACTCAGTCTCTGATTTGCCATCTGTAAACTTAGAATAATGAAAAAATCATATTGCTAAAACTTGGAAATTATAAATCATCAAGTAGAGGGGAAGTAGGGATGGGGTAGTGGGGTCAAATATTGATGTATCTTCCGGTTGTACAGTATGTAATCTTATTAATCTTGCTTCAGGTGGCTTTCAAGATGGTTTCCTTTCTTTTTTTAAAAAAATTATTTGTTTATTTATTTATTTAGAGAGAGGGGGAAGGAGAAAGAGAGGGAGAAAAACATCACTGTGTGGTTGCCTCTCACTTGTGCTCCCAACTGGAGACCTGACATGCAACCTAGTCATGTGCCCTGACTGGGAATCAAACCAGCGACACTTGGCTTGCAGGCCGACGCTCAATCTACTGAACCACAGCAGCCAGGGCTTCTTTCTTTTTAAGGTGAATTTTGTATTAGTCTATAATTAGTCCTAATGTCTCAAAGACTACCTCTAAATTTGGTGAAAGTTGACTCAGCTGTTTTTAAGAGATGTAGTAACAGGGACAGAAATGTAATGTATATGTATTTATAATTATTGGTTTTATAATACATGTTTTTTCTCCCGACATATCACATTGAGGATAAAGACCATGTCTGTCTTGTTTATGCTGATAACCTCAGGGTTGAGCAAATGCTGGAAGACTAGATTTCAACTCTGAAATTAGTTCAAAGTCTCCTTGACTGAGGCATTCCCAGTACTCTCCAGTCATGTGCATATAGACATCTTCATGGATTATTTTTACAGAAGAATATTACTAAGTTACATGTATTGCTTTTAATAAGTCTTCTCTTATCATCTCTCACCCATAGGTTAAGTGGTACCTCACATAACCCTGCAGACTGACAATGACTATAAACTGAGTTTTTTTTTAAATAAAACTTTTATTTTTAGTACCTATAGTAATGAAAAACAAGGAGCCTTGATTTGGAGGTTGTTCTCCCTAAGTTAACCATTGTTAATGGTCTTTTAATATTTTTTTCCAGAAATTGGGTACATATGTAACCCTGTGTGGATATGTTTTTTCCACAAACGGCTCATACTATTTTGCAGTTACTGTTGTTCACTCAGCATTGTATAGTGAGATCTTTCCATATCATCGCATGTAAACTGTGGTTGGTTCATTTATTTTTACCAGTTCCCTGTTGGACACAAGTTATTTCCAGTTTTGTGAGGGTTTTGTTTTGTTTTGTTTTGTTTGTCTTATTTGTTTGCTTCTGTCAACTAGGCTGCAGTGAATTTCCTTGCACAATATGTCTTTGCACACTTGTGTCCTTATATTTTCTGAAGGATAAATTTTACATGTAGGATTGCTGGTCAAAGAACATTTCCATTTTGAAGTTTAATAGATAATGTCAAATTGGTTCTCCCAAAGTTGTGCTGATTTGCACCCCTCCCAATAGTGTGTGAAATGCTTCTTTCAATACACATTGACCAACCCTTTACAACCTTTGTTAATGTGATGTGCACAAAGATGGTATCTAATGTTTGAATTTTCATTTCTCTAGTAGTGATTGTTGAACACTTTCCTACCTTCATAATTTTTGTAATTCTTTTTCTCCAGATTTTCACTTTGTGTCTTCACTCATTCTGCTATTAGGTTGGACATCTTTTACTTATTAATGTGTAAAAGTTAACTTGTATAGGGAGGAAATTAGTTCGTTGTTATTCATGGTTTTCTAATATATCATGTCTTTATACTTTAGAGTGTTTTTTATTGTACAAAAATATTAAATTTTTAGTATTCAAATTTGTTTTCTTTTGAGGCTTATTTGTGTATGTGTACATTTTAGAAAGACTGCCTAAGTAGGATAGCCATATGTTCCAGTTTGCTCCTGTTATCTTAGTTTAAATATTACTAGCACAAGGTTTTCATTTGGATAACAAATTATATGCATGTCACATTTCTAAAAGTACAAATTTCAAAAAATACTTCAGGTGATACTGATTAAGTGCCACTGGTTTTTATATTTTAAGTGATACATTCTTAAGACAAGGTCCCCAAGTTAGGTCCCCCAATTCTGTTCTATATAGAACAGAATCTATCTTGGGGACCTTGTCCTATAGAGATACATAGAGAGATATATAGATGTGTATAAAACCCTGGAGTACAGAAAGCATTTTGAGATATAAGAGAAAATAAAAGCATATATAAAGAAGAAAATATGCAGAATTTTCCTCAATATCAAGGAAGAATACTGCAAACAATGGGAAAACATGAACTGATGGCGTGAATAAAGTTTGCCTGAGTGAAATTTTTTCTAGATTTCATATTGGGAAATCAATATGACTTTCTCAAGAATGTGTGTGGATATCAGAAGCTGCTTTCTTTTTTTTTTTTAAACCTTTAACTGTGGTACAATCATCATCTAGAAAAGTACATTATGATGAGTTCGTAGGTCAATAATCTATCACAAAGTGAACATACTTTTGTAACCACTACATATGTCAAAGTCCCCTTTGTGCCTGCCTGCAAAAGGTAACGACAGTCCTGACTTCTAGCATCATAGATTAGTTCTGCTTGTTTTTGAACTTTATTTAAATGGAGTTAATAAACACATTCTTTTGTGAGATTCATTCTTGTTTTGTGTGTAGTGGTATTTTCTTCATTTTCTTTGCTTCTAGTTTACCAGAGTGTGAATATGTTCTATTGATGAGAACTTGGGTTGTGTTCAGTATTTTGGCTTATTATAACTAATGATGCTATGAATATTGTTAAGCATATCTTGGATGCATGTGTGCATTTATTTCTCTTGTGCTCTCATTTATAGAAGTATAAATGGGTAATAAAGTATGTATATGTTCTAATTTGGTAGATACTGTTAAGCAGTTTTCCAAAGTAGTTGTACCATTTTTACTGTCATCAGCACTCCACATCTTTGCTAATGTTTGGAAATATCGGTCTGAATTTTAGCCATCCTACTGGGTGTGTAATGATCTCTCAGTATGGCTTTAAAGTGTATTTCCCTGATGACAAATGCTATTGAGTTATTTTTCCATATCTTTTTGTGAAACGTCTGTTAAGTCCCTTGTCCGTTTTTTTAGAGGATTGTCTGCTTTGTCTTACTGATTTGTAAGTGTTCTCTCCATATTCTGGATACTGAATATTAGTTATATATGGCAAATTACTTCTCTCACTCCATTAAACCTGTCTCTTGATTTCATTGTAGTTCAATTTAGCGATCTTTTTCGTATGGTAAGTACTCTTGTATGTTCTGTTTAGGAAATCCTTCTATTGGAATATTCTCTTGTACTGACTCCTAGAAGTTTTATGAGTTTACTGATCATGTTTAGAATATGAATCACCTGGAATTGAATTTTATGTATGGGTGAGTTATAGGTCAAGTTCCTTTTCTCATATGGTAATCAGTAAAGCACCACTATGTTGTGTTGTTTTATTTTTGAAAAAGCTCTTCTTAGTGCCCAGCAATGTCACCTTTGACATAAATCGAGTATCCATATATATGTGGGATTTTTTATCAGGATTGTTCTGGTCCACTTGTTTCTGTGTCTTGTTTTTGTGATATACCACACTGTTTTCTTAATTACTGTAATTGTTATTGTAAGTCATTATATCTGGCAATGTAAGAGTACTCTCCTACACACACACTTTATTCTTCAAGATTATGTAAGTTGTACTTAGTCCTTTGTATATGGATGTACATTTTATTATCAGTTACTAAAAAACTCCTAAAGGCAGTGGGGAATTATTGAGATCTGGGTGATATTCCAAAAATTTTTGTAGAAGATTTTCATAGTGGTAAGTTCAGCTCAAATCTAGAGCCTTTTAAGATTAAAGAATGTCCTTGTTATTTTAGCGTTGGTTTTATAGTCTCTTGTAAACTACTCAATAAATTGGCCTCACTTAGAAAAGAAAAACCTAATTATTAAGAATATACTTGTTTAAAATTTCCTAGTGAATTTGTAAGTTTACTTTAAAAACATGCAGACTTAAGAATATACAATTAAAAATGATCTTGATGTTTTGTTTTGTTTTTCCCCAGAACATCTATGGTAACAGTCTTCTGTAAATCAAACTCTCTCAAGAACTCTCTGAAGAAACCAACTAGAATTTGCTTACATCATTACTTAATCTGAATGCAAGAACAAGAAATAAATTTTATCTTTAAATATAATGAAGGGCTGTGTGTAAACACAGACCCCGACTCATTTCTAATGAGCATTTTAGACATGAGTTTACATCAGCAAATGGGTTCAGATCGAGATCTTCAGTCTTCTGCTTCATCTGTGAGCTTGCCTTCAGTCAAAAAGACACCTAAAAAAAGAAGAATTTCAATAGGCTCTCTGTTTCGGAGGAAAAAGGATAACAAACGTAAATCAAGGGAACTAAATGGCGGGGTGGATGGAATTGCAAGTATTGAAAGTATACATTCTGAAATGTGTACTGATAAAAACTCCATTTTCTCTACAAATACCTCCTCTGACAATGGATTATCTTCCATCAGCAAACAAGTTGGAGACTTTATAGAGTGCCCTTTGTGCCTTTTGCGGCATTCTAAAGACAGGTTTCCTGAGATAATGACTTGTCATCACAGATCTTGTGTGGATTGCTTACGACAATACCTAAGGATAGAAATTTCTGAAAGTAGAGTTAATATCAGTTGCCCAGAATGTACTGAACGGTTTAATCCACATGATATTCGCTTGATATTAAGTGATGATGTGTTGATGGAAAAATATGAAGAATTTATGCTTAGACGGTGGCTTGTTGCAGATCCTGATTGTAGGTGGTGTCCAGCTCCAGACTGTGGGTAAGAAGATTTTATTAGATTTTTCTTGAGTTAATTTTTTTTCCTCTGGATAAAATAAGAATTATGCTGACTTTTAATCAAAAGAAAAATCTTAACATGTCAAGTAATCCACCAAATAGACAAATATATATTGAGTGCATACCATCTGTCAGGCAGAGTTTGGTGTTAAAAGTGAAAAATATATCTTACTCATTTTTATATTCTCTCTATCACATATTCACTTAAGCACATTTTTTCAGAGGATAAGGCTAAGATGGTAGAGTGCAGGTCTAGTCTGGGCACAATTGATTTTCTCATCCATTTGGAGAATTTTTATTATGGGGTAACAGATGAAATTATCAGGGGTTTTGTTTTTTTTGGGGGGGGGTCATTTATATAAATTGAAATAACCCTTTGAAAGGTACCTTAATGTGCATCACAGTATGATGTGCTCATGTTGGTGTGCATAAGTATTTGTTAGTCTCGAGATCTAGAGATTATACTTCATTTGCCTTTAGTTTTCAATTAACAAATAACATTTTACCAACATTTAAAATAAAATAATTTTTCTTATATATTTGATTATTATGGCAACAACAGCCCCTACTTACAGAGCATTTACTATGTATAGTTGTTAGAACTATAAAGAATTAGTCATATGTTCCTCAACAATAACGAGAGCCATAGACACTGGGTGTGATTTAGCATACCATTAGTAAACCAGAGATTATCTTTAAGTAAGAGTTTGGGAAAACCCAGAATTTCTAAGATTATCTGTGTATAATCTCAGAGACAAGGCTGAAATTTGAATTTAGTAAATAAATGACAACTTCAGGACTCATTGTCTACATCAGATTTATTATTGAGAGCTTATTGGTTAGCAAATTTTAAGATTGCATCTGGAATTTTAAGTAAGAAAAGTAATATGTTTTCAGCCTGTGCAAATCCCAAGCAGTTTTCCCAGGTATCACTAGCACATAACTGTCCACAGTGACTCCTGTGTAATATAAAGCATTAAAAACACTACCTGTACTTCTGGTCCAGATGGAGGCGTACGTAGACATACGTCACCTCCTCATGCTACCATAGAGAGAATTACAGCTATATCTCAAAACAAACAACAACCAGAACTATCAGAAAATTGAGCTGTATGGGAGTCCGACAACCAAGGATTTAAAGAAGTGACATTCACCTGGACTAGTAGGAGGGATGGAGTCACGGAGATGGGCAGAGAGGCATAGTATACAGTATGGCATGGAGCGTGGTGGTGGAACGGTAGGTCCCACAGTCATGTGTGGTGGGTAAAACTCAGGAAGGATACCTCGGGAGTGAGCAATCCTAGCCCAGGCTAGACTGCACAGCCTAGAGTTTCAGCACCAGGAAGGTAGATCCCCATAACTTGACTTTAGGGGAAGCATGCTAAACCCACTGAGAAGGGATTGATTATTCAACATATAGAATTGTGAAAGTTAGCTTCTTGAAGGGGGATAAAATTAGATTTTCACCACACATAACACATCACCACAAAATCAAAATAGATTACAGAGCTAAGTTACATAAATAAAAGGGAAAAAAGTAACTGAAAAAATATAGATGAATATAGCTCACCTACTGCCATGCTTATTAAAATTGAATGCATGTTTACTCTATAACTTAGAAGGTCCATTCCTAGTTAAATACCTTAGAGAAACACTTTACTTGTGTGCTGGGAGACATCTAGTTAGCAGACATGTTTAAGAATGTTCACAGTAACAAGCAGGGAAAAAATGTGTTATTAACAATAAAATGGATAGGTACATTTAGTTTCATGGTTACCTCTTGAGAGGAAAAGAATGTGACCTTTGAAGGGCAATCAAGGAATTTCTCAAGCCACTGATAAATAAGGTGACCATAGGTTCTGATTTGTTCAATATAGTTTGAGTTCATGCTTATTGGACTGGTGTAATTTTTAATAGCATTACTTTTCTTTCTCAAGTGTTCCAGTTTAGGTTGTGTATTATGATCACCCTGTTGATACTGTTCTTAATGTGTGCGGCAGATGCAGGGATATTGGTTTTATTCTTCTTTATGAATCCTGTTGCATGTGTGGCATTTCTCAATAAAATTTTTAAATTATTCATAAACACCTAGTTTGGGATATTTTTACACATTTTTTTCTCATTGAGACTTCATTGTTAAAAAGTAAAAAGCTTAGTATTTTAAATATTTTGTAGAGGATAACTAAAATGTTAAGCCCTGGCCAGTGTTGCTCAGTTGGCTGGAGTGTCGTGCCATGAACCAAAGGTTGCTTCAGGGTTGATTCCCAGTCAGGGCACATGCCTAGATTCTGGGTTCCATCCCAGTCGCGGCGCGTATGAGGGGCAATGGATCAGTGTTTCTCTTTCACATATGCGATGTTTCTCTCTCTCCCTCCCTTTCCCTCTCTCTGAAATCAATAAGCATGTCCTTGGGTGAGGATATAAAAATGTTAACTCAAGTATCTAATATAAAATAGTACGAACACCTACTTTAATGGATTTTGTTATTATGAAAACAATCATTTGGTTGTTATGTAAGTTTAACAAAGAATTTTAACAAAGAATTGTCCTTGATTAATTTGACTGTTTTTAAAATTTTTATTTATTTTAGAGAGAGAGGAAGAGAGAGAAAGAAACATTGATTTTTTTCGTTCCACTTATTTATGCATTCATTGGTTGATTCCTGTATGTGCCCTGAATGGGTATCAAACCCAGAACTTTGGCATATTGGGACAAGTCTAACCAACAGAACTAGCTTCCCAGCCAGGACTGGTTGTAAATTTTTGGTTCTGGTGGCTGTTAGTAGTCTTACCTACAGAGGATCAAGAAAGCGTTACGGAAATTAATTCCTTTTATTTATGTATTTTCATTTATATTTAATTTATTCTGGTCCTCTGGATTATAAGAGCATATTATATATACTTGATTATGTTACAGGTTTTATGGTTTTATGTAAGAAAAGTCACCTAGTAACATAAAGTTTATATGTATACTTTGAAAATTTAGAATACCTCATAAGCCCTCATTAAAATTTAGTTTTACTTAGCATGAGCATTTACAGACCTGATTTTGAAACTCCATCCTATCATATTGTTATAAGGATTGAGATAGATCTTTAATATTATTACTAGAATAATTTCTAGCACATTATAAGGTTCTCATAGCTTTTATTTATCATTCCTCATCTTCATTTAAATCTGGCATAAGGAATACTGGTATATATCTGTTTGGCAGTTGTTCATAGAAATGCTTAGCATGTATGTAGTATTTATTTAAGCCCTTTCATTGTATAACACACTGAAAGACTTTTTCTAGAAGTGCTAAATATGAAATTATGAATTTTTCCTTTTGTATTTTATATTTATATATTACATATTTATCAGTATGAGCATTTTCTTTATCTCATATCAGTTTTACTTAAACAGATAGTTTTATACACTTTGAGAAATATTGCTCTTAGCTTGGAGTTGAAAGAAAATCTGACCTGGTTTCCATTTGATCAGGATTTCTGATCAAACATTCTTTCCACTCTTCTGAGGGCCAGAGCACATTAAGCTTGTTTAAAGGATAGTATTTCTAAAGAAACAAACAAACAAACAAACAAAAACTCTTAACAGGGGACTAGAAGGCCAAACCTGTGTGCTGTGATTTTAGCTGGACTGCTTCTGGAGCATGCAACTCTACAGAGATCAGAGAAAAATCTGACCATGGCTGACAAGAATTGGGATTAAAGGCATGTAGCGGGAAAGAATAGAACCTGTCTTGGATAAAAATATCTGATTATCTCCTGCCTAGGAGGCCTGGTTTGTACATTGTCTAGGCAGATAGTGAATAGTTGGCATTTAGGTTTTGTCCTCACATGTTTCAGTTGACTAAGACCATCCTTCTACCTACACACGATTTCCCTGTTATCTTATGTGTTTTTGACTTTGCTGGAGAACTTTTAAAACACATATTATACTAGAATATAATTAATGATTTAATTTGTGAGCCCCTCAAGGGCAAAAATAAAGCTTTTCTTTGTAACCACAGGTAAAACCCTCACTCAATCAAGAATTGCTGAATAAACCAATCTGACTAACATAAATCATATATTCTAGGAATAGTTAATAAACCATTTTAAAGCAATGTGATGAACTGTAACCAGATTTGTGTAGTTTCAAGCTGATTTGCTGACATTTAATGGCTCAAATAATGACTTATGTTGGTGGAGTATACTGTTCATAATGGATTTTTTTAAATGGGACTATATATGTAGAGACTAAAAAATATGTATTTTTAGAATTCTAGTTAATATCCATATCACTCTCATTCCAGTCCTACAAAGAGTGGTTTTAGCCATAACTTGACCATCACTTGACATGTTGGAAATGGTTTCATAGGCTGATCTTTTAGAAATTTTATACAGAGAACAGCCCTGGCTGGTGGGCTCAGTGGATTGAGTACTGGCCTGTGAATTGAAAGGTCTCTGGTTTAATTCCCAGTCAGTGCACATGTCAGGGTCAGATCCCCAGTTGGGGGCATGTGAGAGGCAACCAATTGATGTATCTCTTGCATGTTTCTCTCCTCTTCCTCACTCCCTTCCCCTGTCTCTAAAAGTAAATAAAATTAAAAAAAAAAATTATACAGAGAACAGATCCAACTTGATTTTCTCTGGAGGAAAGAAGTATGTGAGTAGAAAACAGCAGGCTTCGTGTATAGGGAGCCATAATGATTAAGTTGTGTTTCAGGGAGAGTTGTAATTTATTACTAGTGATAAATTTCATGTGTTAGAATAGATATTCATAAAGGTATTCTGAGAGTTAATAGCTTAAGCTGAGAGTTTGCTCTTTTTAATTCTTCTTCCAAAACAAAATTAATTCTAGGTGTATTTTAACACCAAGTAATTCAGTATCTACTACTCCTACACCAAACGTTATTAATTGATGCTAAGATACTTTGGTGGAGTTTTAGGGAATCAGTAAAACCTTTGTTAAGAATCAAGTTGCTATATACAACACAGGTGACATGTTGGCTTTCTCTTACTAATAAGTGGACTAAAGAATGTGGCTTTAGATATTACAGTCAAAAAGGCTTGCTACCGTTCTACCCCTAAGTTAGACAGACTTCTCTCCACATAGTCTGGGCAGTTCTCGCAAGAATGGTAGGTCTCCCAAGAATGGTAGGTCTCCCCTGAAGCATGTAGTGGAAAGCAGAATAGAATGCAGCTTTTGTAGGGAAACAGATTCTGAAAGGCAACCAGAAGATGAGCCTCACTTTGTCTAAACCTTCTCCCAAATATATTAATCAAGTCACTTTCCATTGAAATAATAGTAGCTTCTTATAAGTGGCAATAGGAGCCTATTTTTATATGAAACCTGACTTTTCCCGTTAACTGCATAATAAAGTTTTTGGTATTTCTGATTATATTTTCTTTGTTCTTTAAAGGTTGTGTTAAAGCTTTGTGCTTTTGAAAAAAACATTATCTTGGACTCCTGGACAGTCTTTCTTTGTTCTTATTTCTCATTTTTTTAATTAAAAATTTTATTGGGATTGTTATATCTTTCTTAGGATTACATTTCATGTTAGGTATAGTTTGTTCTTGCTGCCTCATAAGGAATTTGCTCTACTTTGGATATACAACTCTAAACTGGCATCCCTACCTACTTCCTCAATGTTGTCAATAGTATAAGTTGTGGAACTCGAGTACTGTGAAACTCCCTGGAAATATATATCATGGTCAAATAAATTCAGAAAATAATGCATATTATACTGAACATTGGTATGTTGAAAATTAGCAAATACTGTAGTTTAAGAAAGGGCACTTTGGATTTGCTTAATATGGATCACCTGTTAGTTAATCCAATGAATAGAAAATATTTCTGGAAAGACTGCCCTATTTCAGTCCATTTCTGTCTTTCTCACTTTCTTCCTGTCCCTCCACTCTTGCTAAGTAGGAAATTTTAAGCATTTCAAGTAGCTAGAGATCTTCCGCTGTAGCATAGAGACAGAAAATAAGACTTGAATTAAATAATGGATCATAGAAGGAAATGGAGCTATCCTTTAAACCAAGATGTGGGTACTGTTTAGGCCAGAAATATTTAGTTAGTTAATTAGTATTATTCAGTTGCCTCTGTGACCTTCTGCTGAGCCTGTTCTTTTCCCAGATAATACCGTGTACACCATGGCAGAGAGACTTAGGAAGTTTTTCTTTAGAGCAAGTATTTTGTATTTACTTTATTTTATGTTATGATATAATTTGAGAGCTGTTAACCAATGGAAAATAAGTTCAGTTCACTACATAATGAAACTCATGTTTAAGAGGCCTAACGTTCTGTTTTCAAAACACATGAATGCTACGTATATTTAATTCCTTGATATATTTTAAAATGTTCCTAACCAGTTATTATTGGGATTGAATGAAATAAACACAGAACACTTAGATCCTAGATTTAATGGGATGTGTATGTGTAGTTCTGGGGTAGGGCATCTTAGCTTTTCCATTAAAAATATATATATAAGCATAAAACAAGGTTTTATATATTTTATCTTTTAACATTTGAGTACATACAATATTAATATTCAACCTAAATAGCATACATTATTTATACTGATGTAGAAATGATAGTAACTCACATTATCACATGGTCATAAATCAAGCACAAGTTCAGAGGTACTAGAAATGTCCCTGACACAGTCATTTGTTTATTTGGCCTTATGGTCAGGGCCAAATCTAAAGCTGATTTTGGCTGAATACTGAGGCCAAGTAAACTTCAGTAAATTTCTGTTTTATGTTTGGGAAAACTTAGTTTAGGGAGATTATGTGAGTTACATAAAACTATGCAGGTAATAAGTGGTGGAACTTGAATTTGGACCAAGCAACCTAAACTTTTCTTCTACCTTAAGAAACTGTGACTGACAGTAGTTGATCCTGGCAGCTGTGTGGCTCAGTGGATTGAGCATCGGCCTGCGAACCGTGTCACTGGTTTGATTCCCAGTCAGGGCACATGACTAGGTTGTACATCAGGTCCCCAGTTGGGGGCGCAAGTGAGAGGCAACCACACAGTGATGTTTCCCTCTCTTTCTCCTTTCCCCTCTCTCTAAAAATAAATAAATAAATAAGTAAATTTGTTAAAAAAAAAAAAAAAAGCTTAAAAAACAATAGTTGATCTTAGCATTGTCCCCTGTGCACACACAGATTTCCCTATTCTGTCCTTTTCCCCCCCTCCTTCAAGAAAAGGTAGGGTAGAGAAGAGGTTTAGAGAGAATGCCCTTTCCTTTTCACCAAAATTATTATTTTAAAGACTGTGTTGGATTATAACTTGATAGAAAATGAAGTGTAGAGTCTTTGAAGATTTTTTTCTTTTTTATTGAGACTGCAGTGAATAAGCCTTTGGGGAAATCTTAAAGCTCAGGGAAATGAAATATTACTAAATTACCCCATGCTGATTTAAATTGTTCTTAATTCAGTTGTATTTGAACATATTTATGATAGACAGTGGTAACTGTAGAAATGGTCTATCAGAAAGAAAGTGAAATTTAAGATGTAAAATTTAAGTTTAAAGGGTGAGATAATAAGAGGGCAACAGATCTAAACATTGGAGGAACTATCTGATTCTGCATAATTTTACAGGTTATATAATTTTAATAAATTTAATAAAAATTTTAGTTACAATTATTTAAATATTTTTATTGATTTGAGAGGGAGAGAAGAAGGGGAAAGAGAGACAGAAAGAGAAAGAAACATCAGTTGGTTGTTCCACTTTAATTATGCATTTATTAGTTGATTCTTGTATGTAACCTGACCAAGGATTGAACCTGCAACTGTGGCGTATCAGGACAACTCTAACTAACTGAGCTACCCAGCCAGGGCACAGTTATTTACATTTTATTGCTAATAACAAGAGGAACCCTGGAAATTCCCCTAAATTTCCAGGCAAAAGGAAAGGGTTGATACTTACAAAAGCTTTGTATGTATAGATAAGACCTGTATATTTTTCCTTCAAAAAGAACCAGAAAACCCTAGGCATTTTTTTTTAAAGATTTTGTTTATTTATCTTTAGAGGGGGAGTGAGGGAGAAAGGAAGGGAGAGAAACATTGATGTGCGAGAGAAACATCAACTAGCTGCCTCTCACATGCCCTCAACTGGGGATGCAGCCCGAACCCAGGCATGTGCCCTGACTGGGAATCAAACCAGCAACCTTTCAGTTCACAGGCCTGCGCCCAGTCCACTGAGCTACACCAGCCAGGGTGGCATTTTTTAAGTAAAAGTTTTAAAGATAATTGTAGATACATATGTGTAGTTGTAAGAAATATTCCCTGGAAATCCTATGTGTCCTTTACACAGTTTGCCCCAATGGCACCATTTTACAAAGCTGTAAGACAATATCACATCTAGGATATTGGCATTGATATAGTCCACCAATCTTGTCCAAATTCTCCAGTTTTGTAATACTTGTACTTATTTGTGTGTGTGTGTGTATTTAGTTATATACTATCTTATTGCCTGTAGGTTTGTGTATCCACCACCATAGTCAAGGTACTAAACATTCCACCACAACAAAGATCCTTCATGTTGCTTTTTTATAAATATATCTGCTTCTCCCCTGCTCTTCCCCCCTTTCATCCTTATCCCCTGGCAATCACAAATCTATTTTCATTTCTAAGATTTCATCACTTTAAAGTATTATATAAATAGAATTATACAGTTTGTAACTGTTTCAGATGGACTTTTTTCACTCAGCATAATTCCTCAGTCATCCAGGGTGTTAAACGTACCAGTAGTTTCTTTTTGTTCTCAAATAGTGTTTCATGGTATATGTGCACCATAATTTGTTTAACCGTTTACTTGTTGAAGTACACCTGGGCTGTTTTCAGTTTGGAGCCATTACAAATAAGACTGCTGTAAAATTTTGTACAGGTTTTTGTGTAAATGTGTTTTCATTACTCTGGGATAAATGCCCAGTAGTGCCCAGAATTTATTTTAAGGCAGAAATGTTTAAGTGCCAAAAATATTAACTCAGATAATAGGTATTAGTGCTAGTCACAAATCTGTTCTCAGTCTTTTATCTGAAGCAAAAATAAAGCAAAAACTTTCTCATTGAGCAATTTAAGTCTGTTTACCTTTTGGTAGGAGACTGGCACCAAAGACCACTTTTACCATGTACCTTAGAAGCAAAATAGGAGAATTTATGCATAAATACAAGATAATTACAAACTGTATGATTGGCACAGTTATCACTTGATAAGTGTTGCTAGTCTATAGTCATTATATTTTAAATAGCAAGTTTTTTTATCTTTCCTATTTGAAAAGTAACAAGTAATTGTAAAAATCAGAAATGCATGAATATATAAAGAAGAAAATTAAGACCCTAATACCAGGAAAACTACTGTTAAGATTTTTGGTGTATTTCCTTCTGGTTTTTCTATGTACACACAATGCTAATTTAATAGGATTTCTATAAAATTTGTACTATCCGAGTGTACAGTTTGGTATCCTATTTAATGTTAAAAGTTAAAAGTTAAAATTGAACTTTCAATATGCTTTTTAGTCATTTATGTGCCTTCATGTCTAAACTGTTTATTTTTCCCCTCTCTTTACATTGAGATGATGCTAAGGCTTATGACTGTTTGCTTATGCATAAATAAAAATCTTCTTCAAGAATAGCATTTAAGTTGGATGATATTTTTACCTACTGAATATCTCTTGTTTTATGTCACATTTTTAATTGTTTTTCTTGTTCTTTTAAGATACGCTGTGATAGCATTTGGATGTGCCAGCTGTCCAAAATTAACTTGTGGGCGAGAAGGCTGTGGAACTGAGTTTTGCTACCACTGCAAACAGATTTGGCACCCCAATCAGACCTGCGATGCTGCTCGACAGGAGAGAGCCCAGAGTTTACGTTTGAGAACCGTACGTTCTTCATCCGTTAGTTACAGTCAGGAGTCTGGAGCAGCAGGTACTTATGTCTAATGTTTTCAGTAAAATATTTGACACATATACAACACTAGTTATTTTAAGTAAAAAGTACAATACTAAGTTCCTCTTATCACCTCTTCTCCTTTCATTTCTCAAAAGTGTTTTATGTGTTAGCATTTCTGTTCCAGAAGCACTCATTCTTTCCTGTGGAAGAAAGTGGTATTGAGACTGTAAAGATTTTATTAACAAAAAAAAAATAAAAAAAGGTGCAGGGAAGGACGTGTCATAATGTTTTATATTAATATTAACTGATAGCTGAAGGTAGTCCAAAACTGATGTTTATAAAGCTTAGCAGATACATTAATTTTGAATATATTACCTTTAGATTATTTCTAATTGTGTAAATATTCAAGACTTACAATTTAAAACAGTACTATATATTTTGTGAAATTTTTTTATTTACAGATGTCCCATTCAATTTCAGGATCAAAGATTCAAAGTCATGCCTTAAGTGGTGAGGACACTAGGAACTTGTGTCTTTGGCTAGTAGTTTAGAAATACTGGGGGATCTACATATCTGTATATGAGCAATGTATTCATCTCATAAATCTCAAAAATTAAAAACAATTTTATGAACATCTTAATGTTTGTTGAATAAAAATTCAAAAAATTATTACACATCCATAGACTTTTCATTGTTTATTGGAATTTCAATCATTTTTAGAAAAATTCTCACTTTTCTCACTGATAGTAAAAGGGAAAAACTTGGAAAATATAGAAACTTATCAATAAAATAATTTATATTCCTACCAGCAGAGTATTGAGATAGTTATTATGTACTTTATGCTACTAGGGAAAAAAAGTTTTGTTCAACATTTAAAGTTGAATTTAAAATTAAACATTAAAACTAAATAAACTTTAATTCAACCTTTAATACTTTATACAATGTACATGGATTTTCATGCTTGTTTGATGATTAGCTTATTTCTATTTCCTTTTCTCAAGATTTGGGGTGGAACTCAAACATATTAGTAATAATTTGTAGGTATGGGTCCAGAAGTTATTTGAGAGGACCTGAATATACCTAAACTGTCCCCTGTAGAGTTAGCTGTAGCCGATGAGTGGTCTGCTTAGAAATGCTATCCCTCTTCTCTAAGTGGGGATGAGTATTGCTTAGAGGACATACAGACATATAAAATAAGAGAGTAAGACTCTGGAATCAGACTGTCTGGATTCGAATCGCAGCTTGTCCACTTAGTATCTGCGTGACACTAAAGAGTTACTTGCTTCATCTGTAAAATGAAGATACTAATAATACTCATGTCCATAAGTTTGAAAAATTTCCTGGTTCATAGTAAGTACTCTGGGTACATGAGGTAGGGAAACTTAGAGAAACCACAGTCACCTGCTAGAGATTTGCATATGTCTGGACCACCATTAAGGGGGAAAAAATTACTAAGAGATGGCTTGTATCACCTATTTTAAAATAAACTTTATGATTCAGTCATCTAGATGAATGTTGATCTTTCTCACGGTAGTCACCATGGGAGATATTATGTTTATTTCAGCAGTGTTACCCTGCTGGTCATAACCTTTAGATCCTGATACATTCACTAAATTATCCCCATAATGTCAATTTGATTTCTGGATATGATAAAAAATCCCTTTGGAACTAAGACTGACAACTAGAATAACATATCAAGTTGAATCACTGGTTTGGGGTGGATACAACTAACATGAATCTATATGATCATGGGAGTGATTTTTAAAAAAATATAAAGTAGTTAGAGAGTAATTATGAAAGAAAAACTTCCCAAATGATTTGAACCAAATAGTAGCTTTGTTGAAATAAATATAACCTCTCAAAATATTCATTTAAAAAAACAAACTTCGTTGGAATTTTTCCATTAAGAAAAAAATCTTACAGTTCTGAACATTTAAAGTATGTGCCTTTTTACCTAAAATGCTCCAAAAATCCAGACTCTTAGAACAAATGTTTATGTGATAGTTTCTTTTGATGTAATCTATAAAAACATTAAAAACTTGAACTTGGCTTCTTATTGACTTGCGGAAATAAATAGGAAAGGCATATACCATCTAAAATGGTTTTATTCTTGTTATCCAGATATCTTGGGTATTTTTTTGGTCTTCCATTATCGTGATACATTGAAAAGCTGGCTACACTTTTAATAATAATTAAATGGTATAATAATTATAATTAGGTAGCTTTCTAATCAGTCACCTGAGAATAAATCAGTGTGCTTAATCCTATGGCACATTAAATAATTTATATTACAATTGTATTTGTCTTTAAACTGTGGCAGTATTGTATGTACATGAGACTCTTAAAGCTACTAGGGAGTTTATACAACTTGGCGTTACATTTGAAAGGAACCACATATTTTTCATTTATCATATTTTCCCCCTTCATAAAGATATATTTAATTGACTTACTAACCCCACCTCTATCTCCTACTACTATCACCCCGTTAACATTTTAACCCCTTACAGATAATATGGTGGTGGAGGTTTAAAACAAATTTTGAGACATAGTGTTTTATAGCCTGTTGTTTTTTTCTTAACATAACAATGGCCCATATTTTAACAGTAAATAGAAACATAGTAACCAAAAAAGATGAAAGCTTTGCCAAACACTTTAAGTAGGAATGGGAAATCTTTTTAATATAAAGGACCTGTGGATTAATTGATGCTTGGGGAATGGGACATTAATTGACCACCTAATCAGTAAAATGATTTTATTTAGGATATTTGCATTTTGAGAATATTTTGAGAGAAATATGTATAATGTGTACAGTGAAATTTTTGACACAGTCTTTATGTTCTTTGGGTCATTTAAATCATGACTTACAAATATTTTTAATTTTCTTATTCTAGTAATTATCATTTGTCTTTGTCTGACTACATGGAGTTATCAGTTTGCTCAAAATTTCTTGAATCATTAAAACACTAATTGTGAACATTGACCAGTTTTTAAGTTAAAAAACAAGTTTTGTCCCTAAAAGGAGCACTGAGGAAATCTGTATTCACTTATAAAGTGGTAAAATTTGACTGTAAAATTTGTCAGATGGAAAATAGAGTATAACTTAATGCTTATATGTAAGAAGTAGGAACAATACTTGAATTCAGTGGCTAGCACTAGATGTTTGTTTAACTGTGTGTAGTTAGAAAATATAGCTGGCTACTAGTAACAGTAAAATAATTACTGATTGCTATTTAAATATATGCTAAAGTTTAAAATAGTTGTATAATTTGACATAACTCTTACTCTGTGTCAGTGATTCCTAAAGTTATGTACCCACTTGATTTAACTTGGCACCTTTGTGCCTTATAACTGTATTACTACACAAGAAGTGTACAACAGCATTTGAATAAATGAATAGGACAGAGTTAACAAATGAAAAAGTCATGAGCATAACCAACAAGTGGTTTCTTTAATTCTGAAACCATTTCCATTAAGTGCTTTTAAGTATATAACTCTTCCTTAACCTCTTACCTCCTCCCTTTTATTCTGAGTACTAAGTTTTGCAAGGCCTGTCAATTTGAACTAAAATGTGAGAAAAAAGGCTGCTTTTCTAAAGATGTCTACATTATTTTTACAGTTCTTAGGGTTGATTTTTTACAATTACTTAAAAGAGAGAAGTAAACTCATAGTGCTCTATATATGTATATATATATTACTTCAGGTTACTATCAAATTATCACTTCCTATTAGTGTTCATTCACTAGAGGAATAGTGTATAGAATACTTAACAATTTAATTAATGTGGAGATGATTAGAAAAGTTCTAGACATGAAGTGCCACTCAGAGAAGACTATGCCAAAGGGTAGAGACAAACATAGACTGTAGAATTCACAGTTTGCGTGGGGCTGTCCTTGGTTCTCCTCTCTTTTTTTTATCAGTTTGTTATTCTTTGTTCTTATGCTACTGTGTTTGCAAATGTTTACAATTTGAAAATTTAATGTGGAATATGTTTCTTTTCTCAGAAGGGAAGAAAAAAACTACTTTATATACTAAAAATAGTGGGCTAACACTATCAATTATACTATACCTGATACTTTTTTTTTGGCAGTGCTACAATTGATTAGCTAATAGAAATTGTTATTTTTAGACCAGTTTTATATACTAAGCAGTTCTATTTATTTTCCTAATAGCCGATGATATAAAGCCATGTCCACGATGTGCTGCTTACATCATAAAGATGAATGATGGGAGCTGTAATCATATGACGTGTGCTGTCTGTGGTTGTGAGTTTTGTTGGTTGTGCATGAAAGAAATCTCAGATTTACATTATCTAAGGTAAGTATATAGAAGGAGCTATTTCTATATAATTTTATATTATGAAAAAAGGATTTTGGGGGGAAAACTTGGGATTTATGAGATACTTTTTTATTCTAGTTATATAGATTTAAAAGAAGCTAAATTATTGTGCTAATTACTTAGGATTAATAACTAATCAAAAATAGGGAACAGATTTCTGTTTTTGTTTGTTTTTTGTTAAACTAGACAGCTAGTGTTTAATACCCATTGTAATTATGCTAGGTAATAAATATTTCCATTTATTTGCTCATATATAAATTTCCTCATTTAGGTCACAGTGTGAGTTTATGATATTATCAGATAACTGTATAACTAAAACACAGATAAAATAAACATGTTTTGCATTAATATACTTTTCAAAAACTAACCTAAGTTTTTGAGGCTAATGGAGATCTAGGGATAGATATTTAAACATAGTTATCAATATCTTTTTAATATAATTTATAGTGGTTCTTACCATGATATTTTGGCTTTTAATGAACACAATTTAAAGAAAGCAAAAAACCTCATTTCTAAATATGAGAAGTCTTCTTTTGTAGTTATTGCATTACCTTACTATAGTAATTTCTTGTTGTGATGTTATGCACCCATTACTTAACATTATAATTTTTTTCATTAGTCCATCAGGATGTACTTTTTGGGGGAAAAAACCCTGGAGCCGAAAGAAGAAGATACTGTGGCAGTTGGGAACACTTGTTGGTGCTCCTGTAGGAATTGCATTAATAGCTGGCATTGCTATCCCTGCAATGATTATTGGCATTCCTGTATATGTGGGCCGCAAGGTAAAATGCATAATTCCCTGTTAGTTCATTATCTTATTCTAAATCTTTAGGTTTAGGGTTGATGATTTTTGCTTTGTTTTTGTTTTGAAAGACTAAGGTCAATTTTAGTAACTTTAGTATAAAACAGTAACTTTTTTTCATAAGATAATAAGTTTTCAGTATTTGGCAAGCTCGTGTAGATGCATAAAAAAAGAACTGCCTTAAAATTATCTGAATCTGAATACTTCAGCGCATTTGCATTTTAAACCAATCTTAAGTATAAAGTACTAATGGATACACACACAACGTATTTCTCATGGGTATATCCTTGTATAGTCAGGTCTATAGAAAGTTGATAGCTAAACAACACATGCACTTTGGCAAAGAAAGTCAGTTTCTGAAGTATTTTAAATTTAAGTTCAAAGTTCTTTCCCCCTTAGATTGCTGCTATTAGTAAATACACTGTTTTGTAGATTGTTAACAATTTTGTAAAAGTCCAAACACCAGTACTTAATTACTGGCCTATGAGTGATGAATTATATACTTCATTAGCTAAGCAAATAATTTTTTGAGAGGTTAAAGCAATGATTTATAAATTGGTTAAGAAATTTGCTGCTATCTAAATTAATAGAATTTCAGAATTGAGAAGTAACTTCAGAAATTATCTAATCTCAGCCCTCTACCTAAGCAAAACATCGTATAGGATTTTAAAAATGGGGTGGGCGAGACTAATGGTTGTTGAGTCCTTATTGTGTGGTAGGTGTTTTATATACTTAAGTCATTCAACAATTTATGTGTCAGAATATTGAGGTTTAAGAAGGTTTATGTAATTTATCTTTAGTTACACAGAAAGAAGCAGAGCTGGGATTTAAACCCAGATGCACTGATTCTATATGTAAGATTTCTGATAAATTTCAGTCTAGACATTTGGGTACTTCAGTGATGGGGAAACCACCACTATGAGACAGCCCATTCTGTTGCCAGGTAGCTGTAATGGTTAGAAAATTCTTGTGTTGAGTCAGAATCTGTTTCTCTTTAAATCGTTTCACCTAGTTCTAGTTCTGACTTTTGGGATGAAACTCAAGGCCAGGCTGACCCTCTTCCATATAACAGCCAAATTTTTTTAAATATTCAACATGTTACTTTAATAACCAGAAAAAAAATAATACATACTATTTTTTAAATTAGCTTTGGGTCAGAGGAGAAACATATCTATGAGCCATATGTTTATTTTAGAAGGTTGATGTAACTAACTAAACTTAAATTGTCCCAAACATGGTAGCCGATTTAAATAATTTTTCACATAGTTATCCAAAGCAAGGTTTTGCTGAAAACAAAACTGTTTATTTGATACTTCAAAGGAGAAGGGAAAGAGAGACTGTTGTACTGCACACATCTACAAATAATTTATAGAGGAGAGATTATTTACCTCATTGTTTAAGTCTTAGGTGCAATTACAAGTCTCCTTTTTTCAAACATGTACTCAAAGGGTTGTAAGGTGATGAATTACTTTTCCATTGAAACAATGTTATCTAGTGTTCAGGGATACAAACCAGCCCAGGAAAATCTTTTAAGATGATAAAGTACGTAAAAACTGAGCCTTTATTTGTAATAACAAATAGAAAATGTGGCACAAAATAGTAAAACAGAAAAAATTAAGTTGAACCAGAACTATCAGGATGATATGATCACTGTAATTGAACATTGGTGCTTGAGGATGCAAAATTTTCTGAAAGACTTCCTTTCTCCTGGCAGCCTGCCTTTTCGAGTCTACTCCATCATTTTTTAGCTTTGGCTTTTCTCTGCTTCAATGCTAAGTTTTCCAGGAATGGGAATGAGGAGGAGCAGGAATTAGTTGCAGTACTGAAGGATCATGAAAGGTACCTTGGGAAGGTCTGCAGTCTCCACCTACATGGACTATTTAGGACTATGTAGGGGCCCATTCCCTGGGAACATACAGTCAGTGCTGGGAAGCAGGATTCTGACCAAAAAATATAAATACTCTTTGTCCAATGCATGCCTCACCCACCTTGCCACCCCAGCTTTATCACTGTCTAATATATCCTCAAAGACTCATACTTCAGAGGCTTCAAAATCACCATATAATAATAAAATTTTTTATTAAGCCTCATCTGTAATATTGTTTATAAGTCAAATATTTTATTTTAGAGACTACCTGTACACTTTTGAGGCTGTTTTGAATCTGTCTTGAAACAGGGGAAAATGTACCTTATTTAGCTTTAGCCCTTTCAAATCATGAGAATAAAGATACTGAGCCATTTCCCAAAGTACATATTTCGCACAAGCCACTTTCATAGTGTTGTTAAATTCTTCTTATTAACACCTGTACAGTTCAAAGATGCTAAGGAGATCTTTCTGACAGCATTGTTTATTCTCTTTTTTCTCTCTACCCCTTACTTTGGGCTATAAATCAACACACAGAATCCTGAGTTATTTGGTAATATTTTTCTTCATAGAAAGGGATCTGAGAAAAAGTTGATTATATTTAGTAATGTCTGCTTATTAGTACTTTTTTTTTTAAGGTCAATTTTTAAAATGACTGTGGGAACCACCCCTAGGAGGCAATTTTTATCATTTAGGGATGATTATATAGAGGGAAACCTGTGGAATGCTAAATTTCTTAGAAGTAATCCTATTAGTCATACATCCAACTTATAACTATGTTAGAAATAATATTTTCAATTCCTTTTTTACTCAAAGTATGATTATACTATTCTTGAATAAAATTTTAAAGACTGATTTTACTCGACTATTTAATAGTAAATACTATATATAAAATTTATTAAATCACTATCCCATAAGCAAATTAATAAGGAGCAAATTATGTGTAAGAATATTGTTTAAGAAAAATAATATGTTTACCTTGAATTAGGACAATTAACCATGTAACTTATAGCAAATGTGAGTCTATTTCATTTAAATATGTAATGTATTTTCTCTTTAATCTCTCACCCCATTTTTATTTTTAATTCAAGATTCACAATCGATACGAAGGCAAGGATGTTTCAAAGCACAAACGAAATCTGGCGATAGCAGGTGGTGTAACATTGTCTGTGATCGTATCTCCAGTTGTAGCTGCAGTAACTGTAGGTAAGAAAATGCTTAAAAATACTAATGACCTCAGATTTTATAAAATTAAAGTTTTGTGAATGGATGTTAAAAACAAAAACATTATATTTGTTGAATTTAACAGAAGTTAGTTTTTATTTATTTTAAAAAAACTTAAGCTGAACCTACAGAAAGCCTCTCATTTAGTAACTGTGTTGGTTAAAAGTATTACGGATTTGTAATTGAAAAACCAAAATAAAAAAATTAAAAAAAAAAAAAAAAAAAAAAAGTATTACGGATTCAAGAGCCAAGCCTTAGGATAGTTGGTAAATTACTATTTGTAGATACCCCTTCCTTCCTTTCCCTAAATGCAGTTTAGAACCCTGGCACTTGAAAAGGTTTACATCTTTTTATTCCCCCTCATGTGTGTCACCTGAAAGGCTAGAACCTTTGAATTTGTGTCCCTAAATAGCTGGGTAAATCCACTTTTGGCAAGGGTTGCAGAACCCTAGCACTTTTTTCTTATACACCATCTTTCGAAAAGACTTTCTAAAACTAATATTTCCATGATTTATTGTTTGGTTCTTAATAATTTAATATAATTTCTCCTTAGGTATTGGTGTTCCTATTATGTTAGCTTATGTCTACGGCGTTGTTCCAATTTCTCTCTGTCGAAGTGGAGGTTGTGGAGTCTCAGCAGGCAATGGAAAAGGAGTCAGGATTGAATTTGATGATGAAAATGATATAAATGTTGGTGGAAATAACACAGCCATAGGTAAGTTCTTTAAGGAAAGGAAAAAATGTACTTACTAATAGTTTCAGTAGGGGGAGGCTGTAGACAACATGCAAGCCAGAATTTCCATTGTCCTCCTTTCACTAGGCTTAATAGTGTTCATCTAGAAGTACATCCATGAAATGAACTGCCAGGGAAAGGTGAATAGATGAAAAGGGTGGAAGAGTTCTGGGTACCTAACCTGCAGTGGAAATATAATGTCATAGAAATTCTAGAATTTTAATCTTACATTTTGCCTAAAACATTACAAATTCGTAAGAAAAGGATAAGAAGAGTAATACAGTTCATAAAAGAAGAAATACGTATTTCTGTGATTGATTTTTTGGTTCATAATAACTAATATAATTCCTCCTTAGGTACTGGTGTTCCTATTATGTTAGCTTATGACTATGGGTTGTTCCACATGAGTGGCAAATGAGCATCAACCTAGTGTTATTCAAAGAAATATGAATTAGAACAATAACTGGAGAACTAAAAGGCCCTCATAGATAGACTGTCAGTAGGAGTATAAGTTAATAAACCTTAAAGCATGTATATGTCTTATACTCCAACAATTCTTGTTATAGAAATTTGTTTTAGGGAAATAAAGCAAATGCGCAAAGATAATGTCTACTTTCTTACCTCCCATTCTCTCTTGAATTCACTCCAATCAGATTTTGGTCCCTACCACTCCAGAATTTCATCTCCACCAACCACTCCACTAAGGCAGAATCACCACTAACCTCCATGCTACCAAATGTAGTGGTCAGTTCTTGGTTTTCATCTTGATATAAGAGTACACCTGCCTTGGTAGACTGTGCCCTCCTTCTTGAAACATTTTCTTTACTTGAAAAAAAAAGTATTTCCCAATCCTCACCCGATGATATTTTCACTGATTTGAGAGAGAGACATATATATTCATGCAAGAGAAACATCAATCAGTTGCCTTGCACACACTTAGTCATGTGCCCCGACTGGGAATCGAACCCTCAACCTTTTGATGCACAGGATGATGCTCCAACCAATTGAGCAACCCAGCCAGGGCCTGGAAGACCATGTTTTATCTTATCGTATCTCCTGGCCACATCTTCTCAGGTGTCTTTGCTAGTTCATTTTTCTCTCCCAACCTCTAAATTTTGGATTCTCCCAGGACTCAATTCTCAGACTTCTCTTTAACTACACTCACTCCCTAGGTAATCTCATCTATTAAATAATATATAGACCAGCTATTTTTTTTTTTTTTCACTGTGTGGTTGCCTCTCACTCGCGCCCCCAACTGGGGACCTGACGTGCAACCTAGTAATGTGCCCTGACTGGGAATCGAACCAACGACACTTGGCTCACAGGCCGACGCTCAATCCACTGAGCCACAGCAGCCAGGGCTTAGGCCAGCTATTCTTAAATTTGTATCTAGGCTAGAACTCTTTTCTGAACTTCACATTTGTACATCTAATTGTTTTCATTAATTTGCACTTGAATTTGTAATTGAGAATTTTAAGCTTAACTTGTCTGAAACCAAACTCTTCACTAAAACCTGTTGTTCTTTCTGTCATCCTCACCTCTGTAAGTAGCTTCTCCATTCTTGCTGTTGCCTCGGCTAAAAACTAACGCATGTTGACTCTCCCCCTTTCCCTTCTTATGCTGCCTCTGATCCATCAGCAAATTCTGCTACTTTCTTCAATATTTAGCCATAATCCAACCACTCTCACCCTCTCCACTGCTATTCTATTAGTCTAAGCTACTATCCTATTTCCTGGACTATCATAGTAGCCTCTTAACTGATCCATCTGCTTCTCAGTTTCCACTCACTATTCCACTATGTAGCCATAGTGATACTTCTAAAACATAACTCAGATCATGTCTTTCTTATGCTCAGTATGGTTACTCTATACTGGGAGGAAACAATCCAGAGTCCTTATTATGTCCCAGAATACACCATGTGATCTGTACAGGGCTACATCCCTGAACTCATCTCTTGTCACTCTCCTATTTTATACCATGTTTTCTAGGTGCCCAGCATACTTCCACACCTAGGCTTTTAAACTTGCAGTTCCCTCTACCGGGAGTATTCTTGCCAAAGATAATTTCATGGCTCACTCCTTCACTTTCTGTAAGTCTCTACAAGTGTTACTTTTATCAGAGAGGCCTTCTCTGATCACACTGTGTAAAATAGCACACAGGCATGCGCACACACACTCCTCCTCACTCTCACTGACTTTTCCTCACTCCTCTTTACTCTGCTTTATTTTTTCTCATAGCATTTATTACCATATAATTTTTTTAAATTGGCTTTCCTCGACTAGAACATAAGATTCTTGAGGGCAGAATATTTGTCTTTTTGATCCACTATGTCCCCAGTGCTTAGAACAGTGTTGGGTATATGTAATAGGAACCAAATTGGAGCAAATAAATGAATCCTTCAATACAAAGCATGTAAAAAGTACTGTTAGGATTGGAATATAGTAATATAAGCTCTTGTAATACCTTGTAGACATTTGGTACCATGGAATATATCTAAAAACCATCTTTAGCCCATTTTTATTGACCTAGAGATGAATAAACTCATTATATGAAATCCTTGTTGAAAACTGTCACACAATTTTTCTCCAAAGTTAGCTAAATTTTTCAATAATTGAGTTCTTTATAGAATTCCTAAGTCTTCTTGATTAAAAAATAATAGTGACCATCTAAAACTGAGGGCCAGTTCTTGATCCAATTTTACGTTCTGATATATTTCCTTCTACTCTGAACCACAGAGTTATGTGTCCCTACAACTCTGTATATTTTATAATTTACATGATAAAATGCCCTATCTGAAACCATGGAGGAATTTAAGAAGAGAGGCATTAATAATTATACTTATTTAATTTCTTTGAAATATTTGCATTTAGACACAACTTCAGTAGCAGAAGCAAGACACAACCCGAGCATAGGGGAAGGAAGTGTTGGTGGTCTGACTGGCAGTTTGAGTGCAAGTGGAAGCCACATGGATCGAATAGGAGCCATTCGAGACAATCTGAGTGAAACGGCCAGCACCATGGCACTCGCTGGAGCCAGCATAACGGGGAGTCTGTCAGGAAGTGCCATGGTGAACTGTTATAACAGGTAAGGAAAATGTGCTTTTTTTTTCTTTTTTTTGCTGTTTTTGTCTTCTGTTAACTAAATTATTAATTTGATGAGGAGAATTTTCAACATGATTACATATTACCCTACTTTGTCAGGGCTGAAAAAAGTAATGTTTTAAAAATGACATTATTGGTAAACAGTGAATAAGGAGATTTTTACTTGTTTGGGTTTTCTGTGACAATATACTCATGATGCAGTAAAAACCAAGTCTAAGGCATAAATTCTGCCATTTTTTTTCACTGCACTTGAAACTTTACTTTTGAGTTGATGCTGGAGCTGCTTCAGTGAACACAGTAAAAGCAGTGCTTAAGCCTGGACCTTACCTTTGGAGGTGGCACCAGCTGGGTGTTAGGGAATGAGACACTGGTTGAGCGCTGGGGGTATCCTGACTGGATATCCAGGTGTACTTGAACTGAGGCCAGGGTAGTCTGCCTGGGTCTTCTTGTGGGTAAATGGTTATTTCATTCTCACCAAGTCTTTTATCAACAGCCATATAGGTAAGTAGGAGAAATTTTTATCTTCCCTTGTTTCCTCTTCATTCACTATTCTTTACCTTTGTTTATTAGCTTTTTTTTTTAACATAGGGGAGTGCATATGAATTGAAAGATAAATTGGTCATACTTATTTTTAGGATAGTTTTCTTTTAAATACAAACTCTCAAGTTATAGGGATGTATATCATGTCTTTTTTAAAGACTCAGGTTTTAAATTTATAGAACTATTCTTAATATTAAGGTGCCCAGGATTTTTTGATTCACTGATTTGTCATGAAGAATGTTTTTTAATGTCTTTGAATTTTGTTTTGCACTGAACATGCCAAGCAAAGTACCACATCCTGAGTGAAAACAATAGAGCATATTTAAAGTTAAACCCCTTTATGTCCTTGTGTGTTATTCTGTTACTATCTTACTTGGCAGACAGCTAATTTTCCATTTCATTTGGATGGCTGGTTCTGTTCAGTGTACTGCAGTAGAATTTGAATAATCAAAATTTTAAAAACTTTATAAAGCTATGTTTATAGTTTCCAGAATAGCTTATTGTTACTAAAGATCTTACTGAATTGAAGATTATAGTAGTGCTGATGTTATGTTTTTTTGTTTTTTTATCTGATATTTCTATCTTAAGGTTGGAAGTACAAGCAGATGTACAGAAAGAACGATACAGTCTAAGCGGAGAATCTGGCACGGTCAGCTTGGGCACAGTTAGTGATAATGCCAGCACCAAAGCAATGGCAGGATCCATTCTGAATTCCTACATCCCATTGGACAAGTAAGGAGAGAATTGTTATGCAAAATTATTGTGAATAATGGTTATTAACTATTAAGTTCTCTGGAGAAATAAAAGGATGAGATGTCCAGAATAGGCCAATCCACAGAGACAGAAAATAGATTAGTGGTTGCCAGGGGTGGGGGCAGAGAAGAATTTGAACTAACTGCTAATGGGTATAGGGTTTCTTTTGGGGATGATGAAAATGTTTTCAAGTTAGGCAGTGGTGATTGTTATACAACTCTGAATATACTAACAGCCCCTGAACTGTACACTTTAAATAGGTAAATGTATGTAGCTGCTTCTGTTTCTCTTTTAATTGAAGTAGTATTGTAGCCCTTTTATTTAAAGCAGTTTGTTTTAGTAGAATGTCCTGCATTAATTTGTTCTTTCATCTTTTATATAGTCTTGTAATTTTTCACAAGAAACCCTTCTCCCTTTGCTCTCATCTGAATAAAAATTAAAAGGAAGTTAGACATTTATTTATATTTGTTACTCTTCTGTTGCAGAGAAAGCAGCAGTATGGAGGTGCAAGTAGATATTGAATCGAAGCCATCCAAATTCAGGCACAATAGTGGAAGCAGCAGTGTGGAGGATGGCAGTGCCACCCGGAGTCATCCTGGTGGTTCCTCCAGCGGCTTGCCTGAAGGCAAATCCAGTGCCACCAAGTGGTCCAAAGAAGCAACAACAGGAAAGAAATCAAAAAGTGGTAAACTGAGGAAAAAGAGTAACATGAAGATAAATGAGACCAGAGAAGACATGGATGCACAATTGTTAGAACAACAAAGCACGAACTCGAGTGAATTTGAGGCGCCGTCCCTCAGTGACAGTATGCCGTCTGTAGCAGATTCCCACTCTAGTCATTTTTCTGAATTTAGTTGTTCTGACCTAGAAAGCATGAAAACTTCTTGCAGCCATGGTTCCAATGATTATCATGCCCGTTTTGCTACTGTTAACATTCTTCCTGAGGTAGAAAACGACCGTCTCGAAAATTCCCCACATCAGTGTAGCATTTCTGTGCTTACCAAAACTGCTTCATGTTCAGAAGTGCCACAGTTGAATCATGTTGCTGAAGAACATGGTAACAATGGAACAAAACCCAATGTTGATTTGTATTTTGGTGATGCACTAAAAGAAACAAATAACAACCACTCACATCAGACAATGGAATTAAAAGTTGCGATTCAGACTGAAATTTAGGTCTATATATGCTGCAAAGTACTTACCACTGAAAAACATTGTTTGGAGCTGGCTGAACTACATGTGACTACTCTTAAGTTTCAAGTTACCAGCAAGTTACATAATAAATGCAGATACATTTTCTGTGTTCAGCGAAGCATTGTGTTTCATGTGGATCTTAATTACCAAACTATGATATAAAATGAAGGCTTTAAAAGTGCATTATTGTAAGGACAATAATTGTTCAGAGAAGTAAGTTTTGTGCATTTGCCACAAAATACTGCTTGAACCACATACTTGTATACTTAGGTAGAAATTTGGCTTAATTTATAATCAATATAAAATACTAATGCAGTTCTACAGCATTCTTATGAAGAAAACTTGAGGCTTGGGGTTAAGTGGTTAGTGACATTTTATTGAAACCACTAAGTGATACTATTTAAAGAGCCTTGCAGGTTACTCTCAGTATATGATACTCTTTGTAACATTTCTATTCATAACTGGGCATAAATTTCTTTTCATATGCAATGTGGATATGTAAAGCTTAATGCAGCCCATTTGCCACCATTTGGATACTTAGACACTTGGAGCAGGATTGTGGCAGTTTTTGCACAACTTTGAAATAGAAATACCTGGTACTCTGTATATCTTGTATATTGTTGATGCCATCATAGAAGAAAAGTATAAAGGTAGGTAATTAAGTATACTGACAGTACCAAATAAGATATATAAAAGAGCAGAACAAATTCCATTAGTTTATAAGAATTACAAAAAAATAACCTTTCACTAAGTGAAGGTTTGCACCCCATTGATTCTTGGTGCCTTTGGTATAGACTGGATTTTAAGGGTCTAGTTATTTGAGGATTTTGCTGTATTATTTTCTATAGTGTCCTCTCTAGCCACCTTGGATTGTATAGAAAAATACAGGCTAGATAAACTTAAATATGATTTATAATAACAATGCTGAAAAAGTATTAGCCTACCAAAGACATACTCAGGCTTTAGTGAATAACTTCACATAACCTCAGTTTTTAACACATGCGTATCTTCTCCATTTATGATATCGAAGTATAGTGCTGAGATTGTACCAAGTACTAAGGGGGGGTCCATGTATGACTGGCTTTATTTTTGTTTGCTTTTGTTTATGGAAGATGTTCAGCTGACATAAACAGAAGTTAGCCAGAATACTGCCTGTCCTGCTAAATTCCTGTATAATTCGCTTAAATAGAACAGGTTAACCTCAATGATAGCAGTTAAAAAGTTCCATCTTACGTGTTTCTTTTAAGTATTACCATTATGGTGCTACTGAGCATTTTCTCTTGATAAAAAGAAAAATGCCATGGGCTGCAGTCTTCAACATCAATCACTTTTTCTCACAGGTCCATTACTATGTTCATAACACTAGTGCCAGTTATTTTACTTGATATGCTTATTATGGTATTTGTATATTTGTTTGCATTCCAGTTTTGTTCAACAGTGAGTGTGTAAACTGCATACATGAAATAAATGTAAATACTAATGTATTGTTGCCTTATGGTTTGTACGTAGGTGTTTTCCTAAGAATGGGAATATTCACTTACCATGTGTCGTTCATAAATATCACAAGCCATTGAGATAATTCTGCATTCTGGTCTCAGCCCAAAGGAAAGCATTTGCTGAACTTCTCAACAAACAATTGTTAGAAACCTTTCTTCATGTCTAATACCTGCCTTTCCTTCAGAAAGGAATTGTTTAATTCATCAAAATAATTTCATTTTTTTTTAAGTAAATTTGTTGGGCCCTGGCTGGTGTGGCTCAGTGGATTGAGCGCCAGCCTACAAACTAAAGGGTCACTGGTTCAATTTCCAGTCAAGACACATTCTTGGGTTGCAGGCCAGGTCCCTGGTTAGGGCCATACAAGAGGCAACCACAT
This sequence comes from Furipterus horrens, assembly GCF_987537825.1. NCBI lineage: Eukaryota > Metazoa > Chordata > Mammalia > Chiroptera > Furipteridae > Furipterus > Furipterus horrens. Next base: position 27,099,417 of record NW_028327177.1, read on the forward strand.
GTTGATGTTTCTCTCCCTTTCTTTCTCCCTCCCTTCCCCTCTCTCTAAAAATAATTTTTTTTTTAAAGTAAATTGGTTGGAAAGTAAATAGAGCTATTATTTAAGTGTGAAGAGAGAAGTATGTTTGGAGATGTACCAGAGGCTCCTTAGCCTATCCTTGTTTTTTGAATTCTTTTTTTCTTCTTGCTGTTCTTACTGAATTTTTTCTTCTTTATATTCCAAATCATTGATTTGATTCTTGGCTTCATCTACTCCACTGTGGTTCCCTGTAAATATTTTTTTTTAATTTCTTAGTATAACCTTCATTACTGCCTGGGTCTTTTTTACGTTGTTCAAGTACCCAGTGAGTTCCTTGAGCATCCTAATAACCAGTGTTTTTGAACTCTGTCTGATTGCTTATCTCCATTTTATTTAGTTCTTTTTCTGGAGTTTTGTTCTGCTTTTTCATTTGGGCCATATTTCTTTGTCTCTTCATTTTGGCAGCCTCCCTGTGTTTGTTTCTATGTATTAGGTAGAGCTGCTTTGACTCCCTGTCTTAGTAGCATGGCCCATTGTAGAAAAGCACACTGGTAAGCTGGGTGGGGTGGAGCCTTAGTAATTGCCAGGGTGGGGCAACCCGTGTGAACCAGGTTGATGGATTCTCAGATATGGTGTCACTGCTCTGTGGCTCTGTGTGGGGGAAGGCTCAGAAAGGGGACAATGCTACTGCCTGGTCTCTGGAGTTCTATCCATGAGGAAGCTGTCCCCCAGCACTTGCCCTGATACCAGACACTTCAATGTCTCCCTATATCCCCAGCTACTGCCCTGGTGCTGAACCCTGAGGGAGTGAGTTTGCATAACTCCTAAGTCCATTGCAGGCCGTTTAATAGGAGACTCCTGAGAATCCTGCCGTTTCTTCTGCCACCCAAACCCCCACTGGTTTTTACAACCAGAAGTTTTGGGGACTTACCTTCTTGTCACTGGAACCCTGGGTTGGGTGGCCTGGTATCCCTCACTTCTGAGGTATCCCTCCTGAATTTGTATCCACTGCATGTGGTTGTGGGACTGCCCATTCTATGTGTCTTTGCCCCTCCTACTCATCTGGATGAATGTGACTTCTTTAATTCCCTGGTTGTCAGACTTCTACACGCTCGATTTTCAGATGATTCTGATAGTTGTTTTGTAGTCTAGTTGTAATTTTTGCTGCGGCTGTGCAAGTACGCAAGCTGTTTACCTATGCCTCCATTGTGACTGGATAGCAACATTAGATTATAAAATGAGAGCCATTTAAATTCAAGCTAATAATTGTAATCAAATGCTTTCTACTCCTGTAGCCTCTATAAAATGCATAATTTGTTTTCTGTTTTCCTCTTCCATAGTTAATACTTCGTGAAAATAATCTGTATGAATTATGTTGACTGCCTTTTTGTAAAAAGCTAAAGATGAAATGGAAAGCTAAAACATTTTAGGAGGAATACAGCAGAGGTGCCTTGTAGGAGGCCAGTGCAGTTCAGTTCACCCCACCCATCATCTGGCTGTACCCCCAACCAATTCTGCCTCAGTCTCTTTTAAAATGGTCTAAGGTTTTCAGCTGGCTTCAGAAGCTCCTTCATCTTCCAGGGGTTCTTCAAACATGGATTAATTTAGGACCAAGACAAATTCCCATGGAGCTCAATTCTGGACTACAAGAGAACGCTCTAGGGTTCAACAGGCCTTAACTCACCAAAGTCTTCTAAAACCCTTTGCATTTTGCTTTTTTTAAGGCTTATGGGGAAAATCATGAGATAATGAGAAAAAAGAATGCAAAGATTATAATAGTATAAACTACTGTTCGTTATGTTGAACATCAGTTTAACTTGTTTTAAAAATACAAATCCCAGCTTCACAGCACTGAATTAGCTTTTTATGTTAAATTCACACAACCCTTGACTTTTATTTTCACAGCAAATTGGGTTAATTAGTAAATATGTAAGACTTTCCATACCACTTTGTCTAGTTAAACCTTGATCACCAAAGGATAAAATATATGTTGAAAATATGTGTTGAATACATGACATGGACAAAATACCTCAACTTTACTCCTCAGATCATTTTGCCTTTCTATTCAGGATCATCAAGATTCTCAGGGCTATATTTTAGGTGGTTCCTTTTAATGCCTTTTTTGTTTGTTTCATTAATTTCCCTTATTAAAGTATAAAATACCATTATTAAAAATGAGTATTTACATACTGGTTGGTTTTGAATGCCCAAAATAGTATTCTAAACTTGGGAAAGTTATAGTATTTTGGTAGCCATCATTTCATAGATGAATAGTGAAAAGGAGTTTGCAGGGTATTTTTCTTAGCATATTATGTTGTTACAGTAGTCCCAATTTTTTTCCCTTTGCTCCCCTCCACCCAGTACCCCCATTCCCTGCAGCAATCCACCCCCATTAGTTCATGTCCATGGGTTCTGCATATAAGTTCTTTGGCTTCACCCTTTCCTATATTATTCTTAACTTCCCCCTGTCTATTTTGTCCCAATTAGGCTTCTTAGTCCCTGCACCATTTCCCCATTTCTCCCCCTTCCCCCTCCCAGCTGATAACCATGCAAATGATCCCCACATCTATGATTCTGTGCCTATTCTGGTTTGCTTAGTTGGATATTGTTTTTATTTTTTAGATTCAGTTGTTGATAGTTGTGAGTTGCTTGTCATTTTAATGTTCATAGTTTTTTTCTTAAATAAGTCCCTTTAATATTTCATATAATAATGGCCTGGTGATGATGAACTCTTTAGCTTTACCTTGTCTGGGAAGCACTTTATCTGCCCTTCCATTCTAAATGATAGCTTTGCTGGATATAGTAATCTTGGTTGTAGGTCCTTGCTTTTCATCACATTGAATACTTCTTGCCAGTCCCTTCTTGCCTGCAAAGTTTCTTTTGAGAAATCAGTTGATAGTCTTATAGGCACCGCTTTAGGGTGTTTGTTTGCCTCTGTGTCCTGGGTAGAGCTGTTGCACCTGTTAACATTTTAAGGGGTAGAGCATTAGGTATTTGTCAGTATGGGTGACCTGTTTCACCACATTGTGGCGCTGTATGTGGGGGAGGGATCTGAGAGGGAACAATGCCACTCGCTCAGCACTCACCCCTTTTCCAGGCACTTCTCCCACTCCCATGTGGGACTGGTGCCTCTCTAGCTGTTGCCCTGGCCGTCGCTCAGAGTGGGTGGATGTGCGGATGTTCTCGGTCCATGGGGGCCCTTTAAACAAGTGGACTCTACTGAGAGATCGGCAGTTTCTGCCTCCGCCCCAACCCCCACTGGTTTGCACAGTCAGAAGCAATGAGGCTTTATTTTCCCCCAACACTGAGACCCTGAACTATGTGGTCTGGTCTGGTGCTGGGAGTGCTTCCCAGGTGTCCCTTCCTACTTCTTAAACGTGTAACTGTGCTTTCCACTGGCCTGCCGCTGCCACCACTGCTGCCACCACAACACCGCCTCCTCTCCACCCGGGCTCCACCCCTCCTACCTGTCTGGATGAGTATTTCTTCTTTATATCTTTGTTCGTTGGACTTCCCCTCCCATCTGGTTGCTGTCAGTCTGTTCCATGTTTCCATACCTCCGTTTCTATTTTGTTCATCAGTTTATTTTGTTCATTAGATTCCACATATAAATGAGATCATATGGTATTTGTCTCTTTTTGATTGGCTTATTTCACTTAGCATAATGTTCTCCAGGTCCATCCATGCTGTCATAAAAGGTAAGAGTGTGTTTATTATGGCTATGTAGTATTCCTCCGTGTAAATGTACCACAGCTTTTTTATCTACTCATCTGATGTGCACTTGGGTCGTTTCCAGATATTGACTATTATATGAATTCTACTGAATTGGTGTTTCAGGATTCTTAGGATATACTCCCAGCAGTAGGATCACTGGGTCCAAAGGCAGTTCCATCTTTACTTTTTTGAGGAAACTCCATACTGGTTTCCATAATAGCTGAATGAGTTTATATTTCTACCAACAGTGCACAAGGGTTCCCTTTTCTTCACATTCTCACCAACATTTATCTCTTGTCTTTCTGATGATAGTTGTTCATACAGGTGTGGTATCTCATTGCCGTTATGATTAGTGATGTTAGTTGCTTTTCGTATATCCGTTGGCCATTTGGACATCTTCTTTGGGAAAATTTCTGATTTCTTTGCCTATTTTTAAATCAGATTTTTTATTTTGTTATTGAGTAGTATGGGTTCTTTATATATATCTGGATAGTAAGCCCTTATCTGATATATGCTTTGCAAACATTTTCTCCCCTTCTGTGGTTGCTTTTCCATTTTGTTTCTTTTGCTGTGCAGAAGCTTTACAGTTTGATGTAGTCCCGCTTATTAATTTTTGCTTTTGTTTGTGCTTTTGTTGTCACATCCAAAATAATCATTGCTAAAACCAATGTCATGGAGCTTCTTTCCTGTTTTCTTTTTCTAGAAGTATTACAGTATCAGGTCTTATAAAGTCTTTGACCTATTACAAGTTAATTTTTGTGGGTGGAGTAAGATTAGGGGTCCAATTTCATTTTTCTGCATGCACTTATCCAATTTTCCCAGCACCATTTTTTGAAGAGACTATTCTTTACTCATTGGGTATTATTGGCTTCCTGTTGACTGTTAACCATATGTGTGGTGATTTAGTTCCGAATTCTCTATTCTGTTCCATTCTGTGTCTATCTTTCTGCCAGTACCACACTATTTTAATTACTATAGCTTTCTAGTAGTTTGAAACCAGGGAGTGTGATGCCTCTAGCTTTGCTCTCCTCTCATTATTGCTTGGGCTATTTGGGGTCTTTTGTGGTTTCATACAAATTTTAGGATTTTCCTATTTCTGTGAAAAATACCTTTGGAATTTTAATAGAGGTTGCATTGAACATATAAATGGCTTTGGGTAGTGTGGACAGTTTAACAATTTACATAAACACTTCTATTTGCATGAAATCCCTTTCCATTTGTTTTATCTTTGATTTCAACAAAGTCTTGTAGTTTTCATTGTACAAATCTTTTACTGTCAAATTTATTCCTGGGTACTTTGTTTTGGATGCCATTATGAATGGGATAGTTCTATTTCTTTTAAAAATATATTTTATTTATTTTTAGATAGGGAGCAAGGGTGGGAGAGAAACACTGACTGGCTGCCCCTCACACACTCCCAGCTGGGATGCAGCCCGCAACCCAGGCATGTGCCCTGACTGGGAATTGAACCTGCCACCTTTCAGTTTGCAGGATGACACCCAACCCATTGAGCAACACCAGTCAGGGCAGAATAGTTCTATTTCTTTGTCAGGTGTTTCATTGTTGGTATAAAGAAATATAACTGATTTTGATACATTGATTTTATATCCTGCAACTTTACTGAATTTGTTGATTAGTTCCAACAGTTTTATGGTTGTCCTTGGGGTTTTCCATACAGGCAGACCTCACAGCATGTAGACTTTTTCATTTTTTTTTCTAACTATATTATTTCAAAATTCCTATCCTCTAGGCCATTTATCCTGTCTTCCATTTGCTCTACTCTAATATAGATGCTCTCTATTCTATTCTTGATCTCATTCATTGATTTCTTCAGCTACAGAGTTTGTTTGGTTCTTTTATATGATGATGTTCACATATTTTCCTTCCTACTATCACTGAACTATCTTTATAAGCAGGGGATATGTTCTAAGACTCCCAGTGATGCTTGAAGCTGAGGATAATATCAAACCCTATACATAATGGGTTTTTTAAAATATAAGCTACCTACAATAAATTGGGCACAGTAAGAGATTAACAATAATTATAAAGTAAAACAATTACAACAATATACTATAATCAAATTACATGAATGGCATTGGGGCCATTGTTAAGTAACATAAGGGTTACTTGAACACAGGCATTGCAATATTGCTAAAGTCAATCTGATAACCATACAGTGTGTCTGCAGTGGACCTAGGGATGATGCTTACCTCAGGCTGGATGGACAAGGATGGCACGAGATTTCATCACGCTACTCAGAAGCATGCGCAATGTAAAACATAAACTGTTTACATCTGGGAGTTTTCATTTAATCATTTATGACTGAAAATGCAGAAAGCAAAACTGCGATGGGGGAAAACTGTATTCTAAATTCTTTATTGGCTAGATTAGTGTTCTGTGGCTTTGAGCTTGATTTTTGGAGAATTAGTATCTTCCATCCAGTGGTAACATTTTCTTGATTTTTCATGTTTCTTGTATTTTTGTATCGCTGTTTTCAAATTTAAGGTAATGGGACACTCCTTAGATCTTTATTGGTTCCTTCAGATGGGACACTGATTGTGAGTGTTGGTGTTGCCTTATCAAGGTTTTCGTAGCTTTGGACAGGAAGACTTGTTCCTCTTGTGGCAGAATTCTTAATCTTTTATATCTTTTCTTATAACTTACCGGGCTGGCTGCTGGAAACCACTTTTGTTTTCCAGAAAGTGGTGCTATATCTTGTTTGTGGTTTCTCTCTTGTCCACAAATCCTGGTCTCTTTTTCTGAGAACATTCTGATTTTTGGATCCACTTTTGCTAATGCACTCAGGAGCATGTACAAGATCTGACCACAGTAGGAGGGGTAGCATTTGGGATGTTGGGGGTACCCACAGACCTGGTGGGGAGATTGAGAGGAATACTCCGGAGGCTTGTGGGCTGATTTCCCAATGAAGTCCTGAAGTAGTCACAGGAACCAGGTTCCTTGAATACGCTTTCATATTCTTATCTGTTTCTTTCAGTTTCTCTTCCCTCCCCTCCATAACGGAAGTGCCACCTTAGTGCTCTGGGTGCTCCTGGAGAGAAATGGATTCTCTAGTCGCAACCCACACAACTGGGATAGACAGGGATTCACTCATTGCTTTCCACCTCCTCGGTGGGAGAGGTGGCCTCCAGCAAACGGCTTAGCCCCATGCAGCCAGGTGCAGGGTATGTAATTGTCAACAAAGGAGATGTTTCCTTTTTATGTCTTGTCTCTACAATTACTAACATACTCCATCATTTACTTTTACAAAAATTTAATAGCATTAAAAAGAAGAAAACTATTTTGTTTGCTTGAAGACTAGAAATAAACACTACTACAGCAGATATTCGAACAAAGAAGAGTTTAAAGGAAAAATGGCATACCTTGAATGGTACCATTTACCCACAATGATATTTAAAATATTCCATAATTATAAAAAATTAGATAAAACAATGAGAAATGAAATAATAAAAGTCACATTCATCTTTCATCTTCACTTCTAAAGAACAAGAAAATGCTCCAGAAAAAGAGAATTGACTAAAGACTACAGGAATAAATTTGGTGGTGTACTGAAGGAACCCAAATATTTTAAGAAATACCTTTTCTCTAACTCAGTTAACAAAAGAGCTTCAATATGATGAGTTCTTCACTTTCCCTTTTATATTAAGGGAATAAATATGGTCATGCTTAAAAGAGGGATAAAAGAGGGGAAGACATTTAAATATTTGGAAAAATATGGGTGTGACAATTCAAACAAAAATAAAGGCTCAGTTTGCTTTTATATGTGTTGTTTTGTTATTGCTTATATAAGCAATTTATAAGGGAAAGTAGCTTTTTAAAAGTCTAGTAAAAAGTGGTAGAAATCTTTGGCAATTTTTTTTCTTAATTATTAGGCAATGCTTCAATATTAGAAAAAATAAGTTCCTCTTAGAGCTCTAAATTGATCATCACAATTTATTTAATAACCATTTCATATTATGAATTTAAGTATTGCATTTTATCTTAGCAGGCTATAATGCACTAGTATAAAATGGGGTTTATATATGCTAGCAGGAATTAAAGATGATGTAATAATCATTGTTAATGATTTTCACTTTTAAAAATTCAATTTAAAGGAATACATTTCTGTCAAACTTAAGTGGACTCCTTCAAAGACCAAAGAAATGTAATTTAACTCAAATTTTTAACAAGTTATTAAAAGAAAATGTATGCTATAAATTAAAATGCATCTTAGTAAGGTCCAAATATACTTATTAAATATAAAGATGTTAGCTCTGGTACATAAGAAAATATTTACAACTAATACAAAGCAGACTGTAGAATATACATGTTCTATGTATAAAAATAAGTAAAATATTTATAGTCCAGACCCAGGAATCTTTTCTTAGCAAGGTTTTATCCATGCAACTGGATTACAATACCATCTCAGTAGCATTACGAGAACACATAACATGCATGGACAAAATCTAACAGGAATGGTGATTTAAGGCTCATACTGCTTTTTTAGGGCCTGTACATCTTCTAAAGAAAAATGTTTGTTTGGGGTGTCTGAGAGGTCATCAAAAAGTTGTTCAAGTTGCTCTTTTTGGCCCTTGCTAATTAGTGTCAACATCATCTGAAAGAGAGAGAAAAATTATATTAGTGTAAAACATTACCATTTTAAAGTTATGTTAAGCCTAAAAAGAAATCAATCTCTTATAACAAAGATACTTTGTCACTTACCTTAAACCTTTCTGCTTTACTCAGATAGAAAAGATGCTGATATACCAGTGAGGGATCTTTAACAAGAAGATCATTTTTCAGAGACTGAATAAGAAGGACAAATATGTCCCCTTCCAGTTTGTTACTCAACAACGCTGGCAAATCCTTCGGTTCAGTGATGGCTAAAAGGTGTGCACAGGCTTCTTCATCTTTCCTGGTACTGATAGCGTTTATAACCTGACCAAATTCATAGGCATTGCTCGGCTTGGTGATGGGTAGTTTTTCACCGCATTCCGGTGGCCCGCGGTCTGTGTTGCCCTTCTCCAAAGCATGGCGGCCAGTGCTCACATCCTCGGAGGGCCTTTCAAGCTGGTCATGGCCGTCACTCACCTTCATGAGGAAAACACTGCACTGTGACACACACAACAGCCACGGCACGTATCCCAAGTTACATTTATTAAAGTGGGAAGGAACTGAAAACCGCAGTTTACTGTATTTTAGTCAAGTTCTACGTGAAAACTGTATAATTTGTAATATATCATAAAAATCTACTTTTTTAGGAGGAGATGTGTTAAGGTATTAGTAGTCATTCCTAAAAGTATTTAAGTTTAAAATACTTTTAACATTGAAAATAAAGATTTTTATTTTTATAATGTTCCATGAATAAAGCTGCCATATGAAAGATCTATGACAACTTTCTCTTTTTCGTAACTTTTACATTTACTTACTTCTTTACATTTAATAGAAAACAGTTTTTCTTCCCTCCTTAGAGGAAAAGCACTTCTAGCCTCTCATATTTTAGCTTCTTACTCTTAGTAGAAATGTAATATGACAAATGAGATGATAATTAGTATTCATGAATACAGAAGGATTCATGGCTGACATTCCTCACTAAAGGCCAAGGAGAAAGCTCCAGCACAAGACACTGAGTTATCTGAAACCACAAGGCAGGTTTGAGTCTGGGGTAGTCCAAGACTGCTGATGAAGCCAGTCTTGTTTCAGAGCTCTAAAGGGTCTGACGCAAACTGGAAAATCTCTATGGGGTGCGGCTTGCGGGGCCACTGAAATAGTCCTCTCAGGATTGTCCAGGTTTACCCTGAAGCAAAGCTCAGTCTCCCAGAGCACCCCGGAGTGGAAGCAATACAAAACATAGGCCAGCTGGGGGGTGGCGGGTAGGGGTGGGGCAAAGAACAGAGGAACCTAGTGCAAAGTCCTCATACCGTCCATGGGCCCAGCTGGGAAAATGCAAGGGCTAATTACCATGGTAAAGGAAAAGTCTGTCTTTAGAACTGGTTAAAATTTCTTCATTGAGCATCGGAATAAAAACACAAAATTTAAATTTTTTTTGTAGAACTCAGAGGTATACGACCTTAGAATCCAATATAAGATCCCCAAAAAAGTACTGTCAAAGATAATATAAATACCTCTTGAATCTCAATTTTCCTTCTCTCCTTTCCTTTACTGAATGGTGTTTTATCCTTCACATTAAGGAGTCTGGTTACCTCTTCCAGTTCCATCTTTGCCTCGACAATATTTGAGTCTAGTAGGAGAACTTTATTGAGATCATTTAAACTTTCCTGATAATTCTGAAAGTAGAAAGGCAGAGAGAATAACTGTCAGGGATAACAGGAGAAGGCACAGATTAGCCAAGTGGGAGCGAGGATGCTGAACTGAGCAGCGCACAGTGATACAGGGGTTCCCATCAGTACCACAATTAGAAAGTTGGGCCTTTGAGGTAATACTTGGGCTAGAATATTATAACACATACACAGCGAGCATCCTCTACAAAAGACAGAACACAGAGTCTGGACAGAGAAGATTCAAGTTAAATTCTGTATCCCCATAACCTGCACAGTCCTTAACACATGGTGCGCATCTGTTGCCTGCTAAGTAAATGAAATAATGAACATCTCACTAGCAGTGAAACTTGAACAAGGCCCTACTTAACTTTTCTGAGCTTCAGTTTTTCTTCTCTTTAAAATAAGAATAACAAGAGTTTCTCTATTCTAGTTTTCCTGAAGCTGTACCAATAACTGAATTAAAATAATAGGCATGCCTTAAACCTATAAAGAGCTATACAAATATTAGTTGTTACCATATTTTCTTGTTCCATAAAACCCTTCTAAGTTTTATACTGTTCAAATAGGCTAGAGTTGACATGTATTCTTCCATGAAGAGCCAGATAATACATTGGAAAGTTCAAGAAGAAAGAAAAGAAATCTAAGCTTAACGAAACAGCATGGAATCTGGAAGCAGAGATATATATCACAACATCAGCCCACAGCGACAGGCCATATTCTAGAACTACAGACTAGACCCATGTACTGATTAAACCAAAATTAATTCTATGAGGAGGCGAAGAATTCCAACAATGAGTAACCTCCTCTCTAAGTATTCATGACCTGTCAATAACAGCATACACTGGAGGATGAGGCAGAGGACAGATAAGCCAGAGTTATGTGACAATCCAGAAGGACTAGCTGTAATGCCACATCCCTTCCCTCACCACCCAGCAACACACCAAAACAAGAGTGATGGAGTCATGAGTTTAAAGACATAACCTTAAATCCTCTCTAACTTATAAAAAAGAAAAGATAAACTATTTACAAACTATAGTACATTATGTGCTATTAGAAACAAATCTCCACATACCACCGTGTCACAACAGCACAATTGGAACCTGTTACAACAGATGGCATTGCATTTCCACCCAAGTGGCCCAGGCGGGGGCCACACTAGAAGGCAAGGAAGGGGGGCAGCAGGGCAAGGTGAGAGAGTAATAGCAGCCAGTTCTTACCATTCTCAGCCCTTCGCCAGTAGTAGTATTTTACTCTCATAATAGCCCTCTAACTACTAACTTATTGTCCCCATTTTAGAGATAAAGAAACTGAGGCATAGAAAGATAATCTTTGGGATGACCGAGGCAGCAAGGGCCAGAGGTGAATGGTCATACAGCTGTGGAGCTCAAGAGAGAGGCCTGAAAATAGAGATTTGTGAGCTACAGCCTTGGAAATGAAAGTCCAACACCACAAGCATCATTACAATTTTTTCCATCAGTTCCAGAAAAGTCAGGGCTTGAAGAGCAACCTGTCTGGTTAAAGGAGACGTAAGAAAACAGGTAATACACTTTGATAAGTGTTAAACCGAGGCAGGCCAGTGTGGTAAGAGGGCAGGACAGCAGGATGGGTGGGGGCAGCACACAGGGCAGCACTGGAAGAGGGGGGGCCCGTCTGCCGGATCCCACAGAGTGGTCAGGCAAGGTCCCTCACCTGACAGATGGCCACCACCACATCCACGAACCAGGAACTGGGCACGCCGTGGGAGAAAGGACAGCTGTGGTGCCGGCCATAACAGAAGCGTACAGCTTATGAAGGGGAACAACAAAAAGCAAGTAAACGAATAAAATGAGTATGGACTGTCACTGATACAATTAAGAAAATCAAAGGTTGAGATGGATCCTAATGATGGGGAAGGAAGCTGTCAGAGAATCCAAGGCCTGAGGAGGCACCAGCTGTGCAGAGTGGAGGAAAGAAGAAAGGCTGGACAAAGAGAAAAGGATGGCTCTGGCAGAAAAAAGGATGGTGACATTGAAAGTGACTGTTGACTTCATGAGGCCTTAAAAAAAAAAGTATAATCACATAGGTCTGTGACAAAATTTACTATTAATAGGTGTGCTTAAACTCTAACCACAATAATTATTTTATAAAATGTTACTATTTTTTGATATCTTGGCCTTGTAGCATCTCTAATTGGCTATAAACTCCCTAAGGCAGGAATGATGTCTTATTCAACTCTATGCTCCCAAAACCTAACACATAAGTGGCACTTAAGAAAAGAAAAAAATTGTAAGCAAGAGTAAAATGTTCAGTTATTTTTCTTGTGAAAACAGCTGTACATTAAGGAAAGCTCTGTATTTTTCAAAACTGGCACAGAGAAAGAAAAATTAAAGCCCGCTAGAAAACAAACAAAGATCCAAGAAAGCAGAGGGTCCTGCTGAGAGCTCGCAGCAGGGCACCTGCCACTGTGGGCTCCTGTGCCACTTCCTCATGGCCGTCACCCCAGGAAGCAGGTCCAGGAGTTAGTGATGCAGGCATAAACAGCTGTAGCCTTTGTAGATCCTGAAATTAAATTCACTTGGCATATAACTCAAATGACAGGGTATATAAATCAAGCTGTTAAGACATCCAATCAGAAAAACACGATGCCACCCTAATGATTTAGTGGGATAGGATTCCTCAAATTTGGGATTATCTTTCAGCATTATAATACAATTTTTAGAACTCACAACATGGAAGTATAAAACTCTGGTCTTTCATAGTCAGTCAGGTAAACAAGTTCAAAGAGTGAGGCAGCCAGAATGACGTCAACTTGCTGGAAGAATTTGGACATATATAAACTCGTAAGTCATGCAGATCCACCATCATGCACCCAAGCTTGAGTTAATTCTTCCCTGGCCAGGTGGCTAGGTTGGTTGGAGCATCATCCCATACACCAGAAAAGGTTGTAGGTTCAATTCCTGGTCAGGGCACATACCTAGGTTGCGGGTTCCATCCCCAGTCAGGGCGTATGGGAAGCAACCAATAAGCGTTTCTCTCTCACATCAGTGTTTCTCTCTCTCTTCCCTTCCTCTCTCTCTCTAAAAGCAATAAACATATCCTCAAGTGAGGATTTTTAAAAAACATAGTTAAAATGTCCATACTACCTAAAGCAATCTACAGATTCAATGCAATCCCTATCAAAATTCCAAAGGCATTTTTCACAGAAATAAGAAAATGCTAAAACTTGTATGGAACTATAAAACATCCCAAATAGCCAAAGCAATCTTGAAAAAGAAGAACAAAGCTGGAGGCATCACACTTCCTGATTTCTAACTATATTACAAAGCTATAGTAATCAAACCAATACAGTATTGGGCATATATACACAGACACAGATCAAAGAAAAAGAATGAAGCCTAGAAATAAACCCTCACATATATGATGAGTTAACATATAACAAAGGAACCAAGAATTCTCTTTGGTGAAAGGGGACTCTCTTCAATAAATGGTGCTGGAGATAATTTTTTTTGGATTTGACACCAGAACCAAAGGCAAAAAAAGCAAAATAAACCAAGTGGGGCTATATCAAACTAAAAAGTTTCTGTATGGCAAGGAAAACCATTAACGAAATGAAAAGACAACCTACTGAGTGGGAGAAAATATTTATAAATCACATCTGATAAGAGATTAATATTCAAAATATATAAAGAACTCATACAACTCAATAGCAAAATAACAAACTGATTTTAAAATGGGCAGAGGAACTTAATAGTCATTTTTCCAAAGAAGACATACAGATGGGCAACAGGTATATGAAAAGGTGTTCAACATCACAAATCATCAGAGAAATGAAAATCAAAACCACGAGATATCACCTCACACCTGTTAGAATGGCTATTATCAAAAAGACAAAAAATAACAAGTGTTGACAAGGATGTGGAGAAAAGGGAGTCCTTGTTACAGTGTTGATAAGAATATAAATTGGTGCACCTACTATGGGAAGTAATGTGAAGGTTCCTCAAAATTAAAAATATAACTGCCTTAAGACCTAGAGATCCCACCTGTGGGTATTTATCCAAAGGAAACAAAAACACGAATTCAAAAAAGATATCCCAAGGCCCTGGCTGCTGTGGCTTAGTGGATTGAGCGCTGGCCTGCGAGCCAAGTGTCGCTGGTTCGATTCCCAGTCAGGGCACCTGACTAAGGTTGCATGTCAGATCCCCAGTTGGGGGCGCGAGTGAGAGGCAACCACACAGTGATGTTTCTCTCCCTCTCTCCTTTCCCTTCTCTCTAAAACTAAACAAACAAACAAACAAATAAATTATTTTTTTAAAAAAAGATATCCCACTGCCACATTCACGGCAGCATTATTCACAATAACCAAGACATGGAAACAACTAAGTGTCCATCAGTGGAAGAGTGGCTTGAAAAAAAGAAAAGTGATCTATATACCCACTGGAATATTACTCAGTCATAAAAAAGAAGGCAATCCTGCCATTTGTGACAACACTGATGGACCTTGAGGGAATTATGCCAAGTGAAATAAGTCAGGCAAAGACAATTACCATATAACCTCACCTATATGTGGAATCTCAACAAACAAATAAACAAGAAACCTGAACACTTAGATACAGAGATCAGATTGGTAGTTGCCAGAAGTGAGGTCTGGGGTGGAGAATGAACAATATAGGTGAAGATGCTCAAAAGGTACAAACTTCCAGTTATAAAATAAAGTCATGAGGATGTAATGTAGAGTATGGTGACTATAGTTAATGATACTGTACAATGTATCTGATACTTGCTAAGACAGTGGATCTTAGAAGTTCTCATCACAAGGAAAAGGACTGTAACTGTGTGGTGATGGATGCCAACAAGACACAGTGTGGTGATCATTTTGCAATGTATACATATAGCAAAGCATTATGTTGTACACCTGAAACTACTATGATATGTCAATTAAAAAAAAATCTTTGCAGAGAAAAAATATCCAAGACTTGCACACTTACAATATGTGAATTTCATCGTATTAGGCCTTAATCAAATTGACTTAAAAAAATGTATCGTTTCAGAAAATGTCATCTTGTTCTGTATGTTCTGATTTTCCCTTGTGACATTTTTCTACAAACGTGAACATTCACTCGCATAAATAAAAGTGTCATCATAAAATACTTTCTTTGAAAGTGCGATTTTCTTAGAGAAGAATGCCTTCTATAGTCTCACACTGACCAGCAGCCAGTTTAAGGCCCAGATCACCATGAGCTGCCCAACTTCTGATATGTCTCTACCGTTTTCCAGCCTGATGCCTTCCTCCCGCCCCATAGACAACCCTCATCCTTTGCTGGAGAAATTCAATGGCATTGCCGGTGGCCTCGAGTAATTTGGTAAGAAATATTCCTATCCCTTGAAGTGGACTTATCGTAAATAGCACCACTCCTTAGAAAATCAGAAAATAAATCATAATTTTTGAGCTGGATGGAGTCTTAGAAATTATCTAGCTCCACATTATAATGAGGGGAAATCTGAGGCCTAATCCAAGGTTTCAGGACTGTTAGTGTAGAACTAGAATTAAATCCCAGGATAATCTCAGTCCCATTCACTGATGCCAAGACGGATGTTCACGGAAACCACAGGATTTGTTCACAGCTGAACTTTATATATTAAAATGAAGATTTCCTCACCTTGAGTCCTTTATGAGCAAGAGCTCGTCTATAGTATGCTTTCACGTTCCCGTTATCTATCTGAAGCGCCTGATCACAGTCTTGCTTTGCCTCTTCAAACTGGCACAGCTTCAAGTAACAGAGAGCTCTGGTATAATGTAAGGGAACTCAGTATTATGAAAGGGAAAGACAACATACCTAGACACTTACTTAAGAAAAATCAGAAAATAGCTCAATAAGTATGTTTATATACCACAGCTGTTTCTCAACTGAAACCTGACCCTTAAGCCCAATTATGGCATTTTCTGGCAACACATGTAATTATGGCACTGGGAATATAACTGCAAACAAGTACAGCCCCAGCCTCGAGGAAGAGACAGAATAATTAAAACAAGCAAACTCAATAAAATATCTGCATAGGGTGCTCTGGGAGAATACAGCTGAGAATCTCATCAGATCCCGTGGGGCTGAGGAGAAGGGAAGAACAGTCAGGCAAGACTTCCTGGAAGAAGTGACACTTAAGTTGAAGCCCAGACTATGAAGTGAGAATTATCCAAAGCTAAGGCCCGGGGGTGAGAGTTGAGATGTAGGGAGGGAGAGCAGAGGCCAAGGGCACAGTATGTGTAGACCTCTACGGTGACTGAGAACCTGATGCTCCTGATAGAGTAAGGGAAGTGGCAGGTGGCTGTAGTGCAGGGATGAGACTGGAAGGGCGGGCAGCCCTGATCGCCAGGTGCCTGTAAATCAGGGCAAGGAAGGCAAGCATTATGCTGAACCTAATGGGTTTTTAAGTAGGGACTGACATATTCAGCAAGTTCAGAAAGATCACTCTTGCTGCAACTTGGAGAATGAGAGAAGAGGGAACAAGACTGTGCAGGCACACCGGGAAGGGTGTCACAGATATCAGAAAGAGATGGTGGTCATCCAGAGCAGGGAGTGATGGTGACAGTGGAGAGAAAGGCTCCCTCCCAGTGAGGAAGGCAGGACATCGAGCTTCTGACATACTCGGAGAGGGAGGCATCATCGGTCAGGGTGGAAGAGCTATCATGAGAGAAGGAAGGGGACAGCTCAGATCTGAAACTCAGAGACAGATTTAGAGGCCGTAATTGGAAGGTGGTAAATGTGCCTGCAGAGAGAATGAAGTGGCCAGAGAGCATAGAGAGCAAAGAAGGGGTCTACACCTTTGGAACCCTGAGAATTCCAGGGGGAAAAGAGGAGAGCCAGACAGGTGAGCTGTCTGTACTGCAGCCACTGGGAGAGGGTGGTCTCAAGGGAAAACTGAGTGGCCATTAATGCCCAATTCCACAGAGGCTGAACAGAAGGGCAGGAAAGTACCTGGTGCAGTGAGTGACAAATTTTTAGCAAAAAGGTTATCAGAGGAAAACATACAAAATCCAAGCAGTGAGAAGTTCAATTAAAAAGAATTCATATGAAATAGCTAGAAGCCCTGGCTGCTGTGGCTCAGTGGATTGAGCATTGGCCTGCGAGCCAAGTGTCGCTGGTTTGATTCCCAGTCAGGGCACATGACTGGGTTGCACATCAGGTCCCCAGTTGGGGGCATGAGTGAGAGGCAACCACACAGTGATGTTTCTCTCCCTCTCTTTCTCCTTTCCCCTCTCTCTAAAAATAAATAAACAAATAAATTATTTTAAAAAAAAGAAATAGCTAGAAAAACTCGTGCTATGAGTCCCTCTTCTTTAGGAACTATAACTTATTTTTCCTTATCACCCCAGACTCTACATATTCCCTAAAATTCCCCAAATCACCATATTCTAAGTAACTACCTTTTACCATAATGTGGAAAGATGGCACCTGAGCAGCAACCTAGAACAATCTGCCTATTCCCACTGCACACTAAAAGAAGCTGGTCCCTTCCCTCAGCACTTCAAGAGAAAGGGCACTTCAGACACTCATTTGAAAGGCAGGTGTTCCTACTCCCACCATGGAGGACAATGCTCAGGCCTACAGCTGCAGCAAGGCCAGTGGCCAGGCAGGGTCAGAGGAGCAGTCAAAGCCAGAACAGCAGCCTGTGTGTGTACCCCAGGCCACAGACCTCCCAGCTCACCACCCCGTATGCCTTCAATCTCCCCAGAGTTCCTGAGGCCCCCACCTCTTAGACAATTTGCTATATAAATTCTTAACCATGGGAATAAACTTTGACAATTTGCCTATATTTTTAATAAAAAATATCATAAGAAATTATATAGAGTTAAAAAGAACTTGCCTGTTGGTATAAATGGCACACTCCTTATTGTTAATATTTAAGCATTCACTGTATTTACTAAGAGCATCTTTATAGTTTTTGTCTTTTACACATTGATTTCCTTCTTCTTTAAGAGTTTTAAACATTCTTTCATCTATAGAATCCAAAAAATAAAAAAAGAGGAAGTGTTTATATAAGCAACTCTACAAAATCTTAAGTACATCAGTAAGTAAATCTTCAACTGCAAATTAACTTGAACCCATACCTCACAGAGCTAGAGTCTAAATGGAACAAAATTTGTATACAATTGTAAAGATAAATTGGCTATAAGTAAAAGTGATTATAAATAATGGCACTTGAAAATAAAATACAAGTAATGCTATCATTTTATCCGTATTATATTGGCATGCCTTTTCTTTGCTACAGATACAAAAATCTAGTATTTTGTTAAATAATTATTTCATGAAAAATAAATCAAACCAACCCATTAAAACCTTTAGTAGACATTTGTCCCGTACCCCAAATTTCTTTGGAAAATCATACCTCCTCTACTTTCTGCTCCTGTGGTTTAAAGCATACCCACCTAGCTCTACCTTTTGGGGTAATCTTTGCTTTTTTTTTGATAAACACATTATAATCCCTTGGCCAAAATAATCTATTGGTCAGTGTTGGGCCTATGAGAGACAGTGAGCTACAGTCAGATTTCTGTGGCAGCATCTGGTGGGGTAATCCTTGCTTTCCTGTGGACTGAGGGGGAAGGGAAGAGCTATGCTGCCATCCTGTAAGACAAGGGCAGAGTCTGAGAATGGGGCCAACAGAGCAGGAGAAAGGCCAGAACAGAGAGCAAAACGGGAAGGTCTGAGTCCTAAGTCCAGCCTTCCCTGCAGCTACTCGACCTGTGGGTTTCTCCATGGTAGGAACCATCAAGAGTTGGATGTCGTTACCTACAATCAGAGCGTCCTAGCTGTTCTCATCACCCACTGTCTTGGGGTGACCATGGCTGACTCCCTGCTAGGGATCCCTTTTCCCCTCTCTGCAGGGACCTCACAGCTACCATCCTTTTCCTATTCAGCCCAAGTGTCCAGGGAAAGCTAAGCCTGCCGATCAGGAACGCAGGCCGAAGCCAATCAGAGTAAGGCACTGCTGCATCACACGAACTGGCTCAGGCACGGACAGAGGACCCATTAGAATAAGTACCAACAGGGTCTGAGCTAACAGAACAGCAGGATAAAAAAGCTATAACTTTGGGGGAACGTATTTCCTCATTCTTAAATTACGCCACCAAAAGCAACCGTGTTTCTCTCCCTTTGGACGGTGATATGTGCAGACATGAAGCCTAAATCTTCAATGGCCCCACTGTTCCCGGCTGAAGCCGGAACTCCGATGAGCTGTGCGTGACTGTAGAGCCCACTTGGGCCCTTTCAGGTACCTGAGCCAAAACCAGTTCTCACAATTTAAGTCAACAGACTTTCTGTTACTTGCAACCAAACTTCTCTAACACACATAAAGTATTAAAATGTAAAGTTTTAAATCTATGTAACTCTATCCTATGAAATAACTTGATATAAAATAAAAATCCTTAACCTAAAATTTAAAATATACTTTTAAAGTTTGTGATCTAAAAATCTTGAGAGATTTACTGAATTTATACTATAAACTTGAATGTAAATAGTAATCTTAATTGTCTCTCTTCAAAAATGACATAAAATATTAATTCTTCATTTTTTATTTCAAGTAACAAATATTTCTGCCTAATGTTTCAAGTTTCAAAGGGGTCAAATGACAGTCCCCAGGAACCCTGGTATATATAAGCTCTAAAATAAAATATGACAGGTGAGTCCCCCTACACTTCAATTTGCTAAAAATCTTTCCTTCAGCTTTTCTTCTAACAACGTTTGTAAGCCTTTGGTATCCATTCTCGCTAATGATCAATACACTATGAACAGAAAAAGCTGATTAAACTTATACTTATGGTTTGCTATCATATACCTATAGTATGGTTAGTACAATATATGTACTTTGTTAATAATAAATAGCCACTCTTCACTGAGTTAATACTTTGTACCAGGCTCCATTAATAATGAACTCTAGAAAATGAGATCCCCGTGACTTCCCCAGGACTGCCACATTATCAAAAAACCTCGGCAGATTTTCCCTGCATCTTCCTTCAAGACAATGAAGAGGATGAAGGACTAACACTAGCCATTGGGACATCACAGCTCAACAACCTCAGGGTTTCTGCAAGATGAAGCTCAACCTGAGAACACGCAAGGAGTTCCTAAACAGGCAGGAGAAATGAGGCCTCCCTCAACTAGCTTTAAAGCAGAAAAATGACTGCAGTCACATGTATTAACCACTCTGCACAAAGCCACGAGGTACCATAGCAAATATGTTAATAACTATGATAAGGCAGAAGGAAGTACCTGCTAGCTATCTATGTTATAAGGTGTTATTTCAAACACATCAGTTTTATTGGTATAGTAGAAAACCATACGCTACTTAATTCTTATTGTTAACACAGTGCTAATTTACCCTTTATGGAGGCTTCTATAACCTTACACGGTCAGCATGTGCTAAGTGTTTTATACACATATCTCCTCTTATTCCTGAGAACAACACTGTGAGATAGTTACTCACACTAACCTCTTTCCCATACACTAGGACACTGGAGGTGTGAGGCAAGTTCTTAAGACTCTATAGTTAGAAAGAGGGAAAACAGGGTCTTAATCCCAGGTCTGACGCCTAAATTCATGCTCTTATTCTACTGCTTTACTGTGAAAAAACATATGGCTCAAAATAACGCTCAGAAGAAATGAGCGTAGGCCTCCCCCACCTGTGATGCCCGGCTGGGGGTGGCTGCAGGACTCGCCCCCTTGGGCTGGGGGCATCTCTGCGGCAGGCTGCCAGGCTCGTAGTTGTGCAGAAGCGGGCACAGAGGGTATGGGTAACAGCTTCTCCCGCCAGCTTGGTCCATCCAGATCCATTAAAATTCTTGTTATTCTAAAAAGAAAATGAATTTTCTCTATTGATCATGCAGTCTGAATTTTATATAACTAAAGGTCCTACTGAAAGTTAAGATTTATGCGTACAAATGCTATGCATTTGTGTACTTCCCTGTAGAAAACATACAATCTTGAGCTATTTGCTGTCCATATAAACTGTCTTCAAAAGGACTTTTGTAAAAAACTATGTAACTTTAGATCCTTTTTGTATCAAAAGAAAAAAATTAGGACATTTCTAATTAGTTTAAATTTTTTAAAATGTACATGCAATAAAATTTTAATTTTTGAAAAGATGAAATATAAAAATAAAATTGAGGAGACCTAGAAAAAATGTCCCACATAATATTTAATATAACTACTAATCTGATAATGTATTATTCCTCAGAATACTCAGAAGCACTTGGGAATTTATATGCCCAAAACTATACACTAAAGACAGGTGTACAAGTCTGGGCTAAAACTAGCTGTCACATGGAATGTTGCTTTTTCTTAAAACAGTCTTACCTTGTATTTTTTTCATCTCTATAATTATCCACTAATTTTGTTTTCATATGCATAAAGAAGAAAGAATAGGATACTGGAGTCTAATATGAGGGCTCCTATATTAATGACATTTACTAATAGCCATTATAAAATTCAGATTAACATCCCTGATAATAACTTTCTCACCATTTTAAACATACAACATATCATACTTTTATTTAAGAGCAAAATAGAATTATGTGTTTGGAATGAATCTGGCTTTAAAAACGTGCTCCTCAAGAGTAGAGGTTTACTGGTAATTAGTAGAATGCATTCAAGTTAGTTAACTCAGTAGTACTTTTAGTGTGAAAAAATTTTAACTTATATAGATACAAATATAATACACCTAATTTCCCTACAGTTCCTTTAGCTGAAATTTCAACAGTGATCTTTTGTTATATTTTAGTGTAAAAAATAAGTTTGAAAATAATGTATAACCACCCACAACTGCAAAATCAAAAGAAGCTTTAGAAAAAAAAGAATTTTCAAGCAAACTTGGATTACCAGCAGAGAGGAAGGAAGAAGCAGCTGAAAAGAGATGATGTGTTGCCAGGGAATAAATAAGTATATGCAGGGGAATTTAAAATATAAGATTCCTGGAGAGGAAGAGAGGAATATGATTAACAGAAGACATGAACAAAATAAGCACAGGTGTTTAAATTTTTTTAAAAATTGCTGTTGCTTTGATGGAAAAGAAAGCATAAATATGTGATTCATTAAAAGGAATAGTGAAATTTTTAAACTGGATATTTTACAGAAAAATAAATATGGAAATACCAGACAAAGCTTTCTTATCTTATATAATCAATGATACATCAACGAGAACCATTCAATTAAAAAAACTGAGTAAGTTCTTTTTTAAAAAATTGATTTTAGAGAAAGAGAGGAAGGGAGAGAGAGAAACATCAATTTGTTGCCCACTTATCTATACATTCATTGGTTGATTTCTTTCTGTACCTTGACCAGGGTTCAAACCCACAACCTTGGTGGACTGGGACAATGATCTAACCATCTGAGCTACCCAACTAGCGCTAAGGTTTTTTTTATACAACCAGTAATTTTCAAATTTCATCTGAAAGTAATTTGTGATGTCTGGAAATTCTTACCTTCCCATTCTCACTCAAGAGGTAAATAGTTCATAATATAAATTAGATCCAAATTTTTTGTCATTTCACCCTTATATTAAATTGATACTCATCCTAGATGAGTGTCTAGTTAAAGGGTTTATAACACAAATATCTAGCAGGCTTATGAAGACATTCATTCTCCTGAGGAGAAGCAACTGATATATTTACACTGACAGATGTGGTACCAATGAACATCTGCAAATCCTGCAAAAGATTCAACATGGCAGTTTTCTCTGCATTTATTGATCTTATCCTATAATTAATACTGAGTTATATATCACTGAAAACGCCTTCCTAACCCCACAGGTATTTATAAAGACTAAAATTAAATTGTGTTTTATGAGCTATACCCTGTGGTATTTAAAAAAAGAAGAAGGAGAAGAAGAAGAAGACGACGACGAAAGTATTCACTGAACAGTAATAAATAGACCAGGAAACAAACACAAAGGTATTAGAGGACAACTCAGAATATATTATGGGATACTTAGAAATTAACAATGGGCACACAATGCAGTGTGCAGGTGATGTTTTATTGAGTTGTACACTTGAAACCTGCATGGTTTTGCAAACCGATGTCACCCCAATAAATTCAATAAAAAATTTTTTTCACATCAGCAAAAGAAAAGGAAGGAAGGAAAGAAGGAAGGAAGGAAGGAGAGAAAGAAAGAAAAAAGAAATTAAGTTAGAAAGACAGACCCACTTGCTTTGGATGGAGTGAAAGAAGGCAATCATGTAAAGGAAATAACTGAGAACACACACACTTTGACGCCATTCTTGAAGGAGGGAAAGAAAAACATCTATTTCCATTATAAAATACCTAGACCTCAGAGGTAGCTGCCTCAGATCAGGTTACCTGTTAATACTGTCATTTGCTAGCTGGATTCCACAGTCTATTTGCAACACTGTTTTATAATCCACATAAGCGTTCTGATACTGTTCTAAAGTTTCATAGGCCATTGCTCTTCGAAGAAGAGGTTTAATTGAGAATGGATGAAGTTCCAGAGCCCTAAAGAAGACAAAAATATCACATGTCATTTGTTTTGAAAATTACTCTTTAACTTATACTAACTGAATGCATACTGTAGTACTGGACTCAAATACATACTTACTTGGTATTTCATCTTGGGGACCTAGCAAACCCTGAGTAGCAGAGCAATGAAGTCTGTGGTTACTTCCTTTCTTTTAAACCAGTACCAAAGCACTCTGGCATTTATTTATTCTTTCCCCTACTGAAGCTGAGTTTCCTGGCAGCAGGCAGTATGCCTCAGCCCCCTACACCATCATCCCCAGCCTCCCCCACCGCCCCCCACACACCCTAATAGAACCCACCATGGCACCAGGCACAGAACAGGCTTTCAACAGATTCTTGTTACTGAAGGATTACAAGGGAAATTTTTATTTGTACCTATGTATTTAATAAGGCGCCTTAGCACAGAACCACATAAACTTGCATTACTGTTTGAAAATTTATCTCTCTAAAACTCAAGGCAGTTTATTATGATTCACCTGCTGCCAAAGGGCTTGAAAAATAGACCAGATGTAATCAAGGACGCATACAATGATTTCTTTAAGTCATTAATTTTCATGTCGCACTTGTCTATGAAATATTTTCAATATCACTAGAGATGTATTTCAAGGTTAAGTTCCTTGGTTTTGTTTGAAGTAACTGTTTAAAGCTACTTCACTACTTTGTACTTCATTATATTCTGAAATAAAGCACACAGTCAAGATTGCATCTATGAATGAAAAGTACTGTACTTAGTTTTAATAAAATTAGCTGGAACTGTAAGGAAGTACTCTGTGCAGAGGTGCTATGGAGAGCCTACTTTCTACATAACGCACTTATGAGTGTGCATCCGCAGTCCACATTGGGGGTTGCAGGCTTGCTCTTCTGGTTAACTCTTATGCTGCAAGCGACTTATTTATAAGATAGTGAACTTGCTTCAGGGGAAGCATGAGCAAGGCTTGCTTTACTTTTTTTCCAACAGTCTTCGAGGTCTGCTGTCTAGTCCTGTCTACAGTGATCTGGCAAGGTAGGAGCTCTGATCGCACATCTGCGAGCTGCTGGTCGCTGTAGACTTTCTCACAACAAGGGAAATATTAACACATTCATTTTGCAGGTGAGGAAATGAAGAGGCACGTGGAGAAATCTGCCCATGTCAGTTCTTTTGAATTTAAGCTTCAGGAAGGCAAGGGCATCCCCAAGTGCCTAGATCAACACCAGGGCCACAAGGTGCACTCTTCAGAGCCTACGCTCTTTCTGCCACAAACACAAACAACACACTACAAATAAAGGAACTCAAAGTCATCTGCCACTCAGACCCCCTCAGGAATCTCCACAGTGCAGACACACTCAGCTGCACATGTGGGTGTGCCCCTCGGCTCTGGACCACCAAAGTTGTTCTAGAAATGGCATTAGCTTCATTTCTCTGAAAAATAACCAATGTTGCTCTGCCTAGCTGTTAGCATTGAGAGGGGGTATTTTGTACTGCCCTTTCTGTTGTACTGGGTTTAAATTTTTTGTCTATAATAGGTATGTGTTACTTTTATAACCTGTAAAAGTTATTTAAAAGTAAAATAAAAATCAAGTAAAAAACACTTAAATACTAAAAAACAGATCTCTGGGCACCAGGGTCTATCTCCTGTACCAGTGCCTTCAATCCAGCTTAGTTTAATGCTTAGGGGTAGTAATGACATGAACAGCCACATGACTACCCTCATTTCACTAGACTTCCAAAATCCAAGGCACTATTGATCCACTCAAGATAAACTTGAGGTAGGCTTGGAATCTAAAATTGAATAAGATGGCACCATTACTTTTTAGCACTCCTCAGCCTAGTAAATGCAAGGATTTTTTCTTTTTAACCACAATCCTGAAAATAAATATAAGCTTCTTAATGGAAATTCCACAAAAGAAGGAAAAAAAAAAAGCATCCACTCATAAAAATAAATGAACACAGAGAATTTTTAAGCCAGACTTTATACAAAAGCTTAAGTATTCAAGTTCACATAGCTAAGTTCCTAAAGAGTCATCTAATTTCAAGTCTGTCAGAGAATGCAAAGATGAACAAAAGCAGAGACATCATTCACTGTACTGAGTCCTCAATGGAAAGTCACTGAAAGGTTTTTGGTGTGGTTTAGCCCCTGGAGCTTCTCAAACACTCCTTACCCTCCCTACAGTAATTCTCTTGATATGCCCCCAGGAAACATCTCTGAGGAAGTGCTTCAGAGTAGGCCCCAGGAGTTTAGACACTTAAAATCGGGTACTTCCCCTCCTCTGCAACGTGCACAGAGTTATTTTTATAGGTAAACCCATGAAAGGTAATTCATAGGTTTCCCTCTTCCCTTTATTTAAATTTTGCCCCCATGAGTTTTTCTTTTTCCATGTTTGACTCCTGCTACCACCTGTCTTAAAATAAGGGCTCGTGGAACACAAAACAACGCTCCAAGGGGCAAAGATAGTTAAGTGAAAAACTAAAAAAATAGGCTTCCTTTAAAAGGTATGCAACCTTTCTAAAGTGAAAATCGTCATATTTCTGCTAATAAATGATTCCTAGATCAAATTTAAATACATCAAATTTTCAACATGTTTGCAATAGCAAATCATGGTTTCTCTAGCATTAAAACGAGTCTGAGAATCAGTGCTTTGGAGGAAAATCACTCCAAGCCCCTTAGGCTGGCACTCATATGCTAGGTACCGAAGAAAACAAGTCGTGTCTGTGGAGTCAGTACTGACCAACAGAGCGGGATTCCTAGGCCTAGAAGAAAACGCTGTGTAAGGACGCCTTACCTAAGCCACCGCCCAGCCGGCCATCTCTCCCTCCGGACAAACCTCCATTCTAGCCTCCTGGGACACCATGGCTAGAGGCCCATCTTTGACCTCTTCCTGGGTCCACAATGAAACACAAGTTTTAACAAGAAAATGCCTGCCTCCTTAAACAATCTCACTTAAGGACAAAGTGAATCCACAGTTTTTAGCCCTATCTGTAAGGCTCCCAAGGTTTAAATCAAGAGTCCTGAACGCACTTACTGTAGGAATACCTAAGACGAGTCTGAAGCACAACATATTGGCAACAGACACCTAAGCTTTTAAGATTTTAAAGTTTTAAGGATCTCCCACTAGAGCAGAGACCACAAATCCTCTCATTGTTAAGACTGTGTTAACTGTTAACTATCCTACATCCACCTATGTAAAAGAAGTTTTTTTATTCCTTTTACTTTTTATCCAATCCCAGAGATTTCCGTGCTTTGCTTTCCCCTGCCTCCCTGATCTACCACCAAGAGATTTCATGAAACCACCTTACGTCTCCCCACTTTGATTCTGATGTTTAAAGTGGTAAAATTGGCATCTTCCGGAGCATTTTCTCAATCCCTTGAGATTTTGCTTCCCGGCAACTGTCATCAGTTTGACTCAAAACAAAACAAAAAGAAAACCTCATAAAAATTTTTGCAGGTTTGGACGTTTCTTACAATGACAGATTTTCAGAAGCAAGGGTGTGCAGAGCACACAACAGTGGACCAAATG
The DNA here is from genome assembly GCF_987537825.1 of Furipterus horrens. NCBI lineage: Eukaryota > Metazoa > Chordata > Mammalia > Chiroptera > Furipteridae > Furipterus > Furipterus horrens. The sequence continues at coordinate 27,126,421 of NW_028327177.1, forward strand.
GGAGCAGAAGGCTTGTCTAGGGGGCAATATGGAGACAGAGGAGTTTATAACCATCTGGAAGACCGTACTGAGCTAGTGAACACCTGTTTGAAGCAGTCTGAACAAAACAGTGCTTCAGGAAAACTTATACTGATGCTCAGGCGACTGGAGGAGGCAGACAGAGTAGTGAGAAGTCTTCTCCAGTAGCCTAGGATCGATCTAAAATGAGCATGAATTAAGGTGGTAACAGTGGAAAAGAAAAACAGTTTGCATAGTCTTCTATCACTGTCTTTATATACGTGCGAGAAGAATTGATGATTTTTTATGTATTAACCAATTAATAGGCCTTAAACCCCCTTAAGAAATTCGAGTCATGCAGAGAACTTAGAAAAACAGTAAATACTGCATTCACCACCTTGAAAGGATAACAATCTCTTGACCAACCTGAAAGCCAAAACCGGCAGTTTACCTGGTACAATCTTGAATGCAGCCACTGCAGTTTCCTTCCTTTAGGTAACACGCTGCTCTATTCGAATATAAGGTACTTAGATCATCTGCACTTCCACTTCCTAAAATCACACGTAATTAAATACAGTTAAAATCCATTAGCAAAATCAAGTTCCCCAGACGACTGAGGTGCAGGGGCAGGCGCTGCAGTCCTACAGACCGCGAACCCGGCGGAGCTCCGAGGAGCTGTGCGCGTCCGCAGTGGCCACAGGGAGGAAGCCCGCAGAGGGACAGGCGCGCGTTCCCCAGACACACAGTACGCATTCCAAGGTACAGACTGCGCCCGGAGGTCCGGTCACTCACCGCGCTCGGTCACCAGGTAGGAATGTACAGACACCAGCGCCTGTCATTCAAGAGGTGGCCTGCACCTCTCCCGCGGTGGCCCCTTTGGGTTCCGTGACGGAGCCGAAGGGTTCCGGGGAGCCCGCGGGGCGCAGCTCACCTACCTGCGGGCTCCAGCTGCGCTATCGCCGCCGAGTACCTAAGCGCCGCCTCGGCGAACTGCCCGGTTTTGAACAGCTCGTTGCCCTGGCTCTTCAGGCCGGACGGGCCCACCGGGGCGGCGGGGGCGGGCGGCGACGTGGTAGCCGGAACGGGGTCCCGGGAGCCCTTCCCGCCTTCGGGGTGCCCGTTGGCGCCGCCCGCCGTCGCTGGGGCCCGCAGGCGGCCTCGCCTGTCCGCGGCGGCCCCTGGAATGCGACCCCGCCGCGGCGCGCCCTTCTCCGGCCGCCGGCGGGCCTCGCCTTTGCCGGCCAGCTTCTTCTGGATGTTGCCCATGGCGCGCGGCTCAGGGGCGCGCGCGGCTCCCGCCGGCTCCGCGGCCTCTGTGGGAAGTGAATGCGGGAAGTGAGTGTTTGCATCATCAGGAGAAACTACCGCGTCGGCCGCGGGGGTGCTGGGCGCAGAGGCGCGGCCGGAGCGCGCTGGGCGGGTCGCGGGGAAGCCGAGCGGGTGCCGCCCTCTCGGGCGGAGTCCCACGGCTCCGGCACCTCCAGGGCCTGTCCCCTGCTGCGGGGGTTTAATCAAGGGGCCGTGCGCGCCCGATCTTTCGGGCTTCGCAGGCCGTGGACGAAAGCCAACTCCTAATTTAACTCTTCAAACACTGAAGGGCCTGTGACTTGAAAACCAGCATTTCAAAATCATTCCCTTCATCGAAATCAATAGGCAAAGGTAGATCTTACAAAGTACGTACTTTTCTCCCATTTACAATTCACGAACGAATGAATGAAGTTACTAAAACTTGAATACAAAAATCGCACCCAAGGTAGAGTACCCTTTCCTTGTATTAAAGGTCTAGGAAAAAAAGATCACTTGACAGAAAAATAAAGTCCAAAGTTTTTTTTTTTAAGTCATTTAAAAGTGAACTTAGCAAAGAAGTCGCATAAAACAAGCACCTAGTTTTTAAAGCGAGCCTTTAAAAGACTAAGTTTTCCATTACAATGCCTTATTCAAACTTTCAAGTATTAATCATAGCCTTAATTGATTATTGAATCCACTGTTTTTAAACATAAAATGATGTATAAGTATTTCATTGATGGGTATCTTATCAGTATTTTATACAAGGCAATTCATCATTTTGTTAAAGAGAAAAATAACCACAGGCCCAATGTCACTTGTGCTAGAAGCTCACCAAACCTAGATTTAATACCTGATCCAACTGCAGTTTCAAACTCTCCCAGAAATGTAAACTTGATCAACCAGCATGGAGTTTTTCTAGTCAAGCACCAGCAAGGTAATCTGTCAGTGGGTCTTCTCCACCTGCCTCCTCTACAAAGAAGCAATGCGCATAAAAACTCTTCCCGGTTTTCTTTCCCCACAAAGAAAACATGTCCTGGCCCCCCGCAAAACCCTTTCTTTTCTTTCACTATGAGCTCCCTTGCCCTACCCGACTTCCTATAAAAACCTTCAATTTGTACAACTCCTAGGAGCACCCTTCCAGTTGCTGGATGGGATGCTGCCCAATTCATGAACTGTTTAATTAAAGCCAATTAATCTTCAAATTTACTTGGATTAATTATGGTTTTTTTTTTAACAACCTCAGACCACTGTTTTAAAAAAGCACTTAAATACAGAGACTTCCAAGCAATTTCTTTTAACAAATTCTAATCTGATTTAATGGATATATTTTCCATTCTGGTTCAAGAATGGTAAAGCCATGATTTGAAGCATAAAGACAGAGGACATGGAAAACCACAAATGTTTATATAAAAATCAGTGGATGGTCACCTTAAAGCCAACACTGCTTTTAAAAACACACTACTGTAATAAATATAGTTTTCTCTACAGTGAAATAATGGCCAGTTTTGGATCACTAACCAAAAAGGGGGTTAAATATTAAAACAATAAAAAGATCTTAAAATAGTGATAAATACCCAGATTGAATCCAGTAGGATTATTAGAGCAAGGCTCCGATCTTCATCTGGTATCTGCTACTTAAGTCCCCGCCCAGAACAGAAATGGATGGAAGCACAAGTCAGTGTCAGTAGAAACAATGGACAACTTAGTATTATTGTACATTCCCTTGTAAGTTATCCTGTCACGTCTGACTGATACTATTACTAAGCAGCTACAGTTTATTTAGAACTTAATATGGGTCAAGACCTTCATGTACCTTATCATTAATCTTCATATCAAGTAGTTTTGTACCTGCTTTACAAATGAGGCAATAGACACACAAAGAATTTGCTCAAGGACAGAGAGCTAGTAATCCCAGCATAATTGGGACTCAAGGTGGACATGTCCTAACAACTTTGCTGGCCTTTGTAAAGGTAAACAGAGGCCAGAACATGAACATCCTGTGAGTCATGTTAGGTATTGCACTACCTTCAGGACATTCCAGAGAAGCTGTTCAGGAGGTGGCTCCAAATACAGGTCAGAGAAGTGGCCTTATCTAGAAACTTTGACTTGGGAGGTACTGGCATATAAAGAATCACTAAAGTTTGGATGTGGATTAGGTCACTCATATCTTCCAAAGGATCCCTGAGAAATACTAATGCTTAAAGGATGATCACAGGAACAATCTTCAGTGGAGATGGAGGAGTACCTAAAAATGAGAGAAAAACCAGGAGGGTATACTACCTCAGAAACCAAGAAGAAAGAGTATTTTAGGGAGAAAGGAGTCAGTGATAACACAGATCAAAGGAAGTAATGGCCAACAGTGTTATTTGCACAAGGACTAAAGAGAACCATTAGATCTAAAGACCACAACGACTTCAGTAGCTTTGAAGGGTAGTTTGGTAGTTGGTAGATGTAAAATACAAGCAAACCAAATCCAATGGCATATTTAAGGATTATACACCATGACCAAGTGGGATTTATCTCAGGAGGAATAGTGGCTCAACAGTAGAAAATCTATGCAACATACCACATTAATAGAACAAGGGGGAAAACCACATCATCATAATTGAACTGAAAAGGCACTTGACAAAATCCAACACCCTTCCATGATAAAAACACTCAGAAAACTAAGAACAGAAGTGAAATTTCTTCACATAAAGTACACTTATAAAAAACTCACAGCTAACATACTCAGAGGTGAAATCCTAAAAGCTTTCTCCTGAACCACAACTACTCAACATTATAGTGGAAGTTATAACCTTATCAATTTGGCAAGAAAAATAAATAAAAGGCATCCATATGGGAAAGGAAGAAATAAAACTATGTATCTCTCTTCATAGATGATATAACTATAGATAGATTTTTTTTAGGATTACATATATTTTATATAAAATAGTATAATTTAATATGATTATGTTATTCCTATTACATATTATAATTTATAATTATATATGTGTATATTTAAATATATTATATACTATATGAAATATAATTAATTATAATAGTATATTAAACATATATATATATAATTCCCAAATAATACATACAAACACACTAACTACTACTAGAGCTAATAAGCAAATTTAGCAATGTTCCAAGGAACAAGATCAACATACAAAAATCAGTCATTTCTATATACTGTTAATGAACAGTCTAAAAAGAAATTAGAATAATAATTCCATTTACAATAGCATCCAAAGGAATAAAATATTCAGGAATAAATTTAACAAGGAGGTGAAGGACTTGTACACTGAAAACTACAAAACATTGCCAAAAGAAATTAAATAAGTGGAAAGATACTTCTTGATCATAGATAAGAAGACTTTATGTTGTTAAGATATCAGTACTATGCAAAGTGATCTAAAGATTCAAAATTCCATAGACTTCTTGCAGAACCAGAAAAACTGACCTTCAAATTCATATGGAATTCCAAAGTAGCCAAACAATCTTGAAAAAGAACAAAATCAAAGGACTCACACTTTTGATTTCAAAACTTATTAAAAACTACAGTAATCAAAACAGAGTGGTACCGACATCAGGATAAGTATATAGACCATAGAATAGAATTGAGAGTCCAGTAATAAATTCATACATTTATGGCCAATTAATTTTTTAATCCTCACCCAAGGATATGTTTATTGATTTTAAAGAGAAAGGAAGGGAAAGAGAGGAAACATAGATTGGTTGCCTCCTGCACTCATCACTACCAGAGATCAAACCCACAACCTAGGTATGTGCTCTGACCAGGAAACAAATTTGCAACATTTTTGGTGTATGGGATGATGCTCCAATCAAATGAGCCACCTGGCCAGAGCAGGCCCATTGATTAAAAAAAAAATTTTTTTTATTGACCATAGAGAGGGGAAGGGAGAGAGAAAGAGAAACATCGATTTGTTGCTGCATTTATTTATGCCTTTGTTGATTGATTCTTGTATGTGCCCTGACCAGGGACTGAATCCACAACCTTGGCACATTAGGACGATGCTCGTAACCAACTGAGCTACCTGGCCAGGGCTAGCCCAGTGATTTTTGACAAAGATGGCAAGTCCATTAAATGAGGGAAGAATAGTCTCTTTAACAAATGATGTTGGGACAACTAGATTTCCGCAAGCTAAGAAAGAAAACAACTAAGTAGGACTCCTACCATAATTAATCAAAATAAATCAATGATCTGAACATTAGCTAAATCATAAAACTCTTAGAAAAAAAACATAGAGGTAAATCTACATGAGCTTGGATTTGACAATGAATTTTATATATGACACCAAAGGCTCAAGCACAAAAGAAAAATAGATAAATTGAATTTCATCAACATTTAAAACTTTTGTGCATCAAAGGATATAGTCAACAAAGTAAAAAAGACAACCCACAAAATGGAAGAAATTATACACAAATTATGTATTTGATAAGGGTCTAGTATCCAGATTATTTAAATAACACAATGCAACAATAAAAAGGCAAATAATCTAATTGTAAATGGGCAAAGGACTTGAAAAAACATTTCTCAAAAAAATATACAAATGGCTAATAAACACATCAAAAGATGGTCAACACAATAAGAGAAATGCAAATCAAAACCATAAGGATACCACCTTTTACCCACTAGGATGTAATCAAAATGGCAAACCATTAACAAGCGTTTGCAAAAATGTGGAGAAACTGTAATCCTCAGACATCACTGGTGGGAATATAAAATACTGTGGCCACTTTGAAAAACTGTCTGGCAACTCCTCAAGTTAACCATAGAATTACAATATAACCCAGCATTCCACTCCTACATATATACCCAAGAAAAATAAAAACATGTTCACACACACAAACCTGTAGTACTACCTCTTGGTTCCAACCCTGGCTGGTTTGGCTCAGTGGATTGAGCGTCGGCCTGCGAGCTAAGTGTCGCTGGTTCGATCTTCCAGTCAGGGCACATCAGAGAAGGAAAACTCTGACTCCAAAAAACCTCCGCTGCCTTGCGGCATACCTCTTCAGGGGAAAGGCTAAGGGAGTAAACCCCGACAGAAAATCCGGAGCCGGAGTCCCTAAGGCGGTTTGACGTTGTAGTCAACACCGGCAACTCCTGCGGCGCACCTGAAGCCAAGCTGTATTGACTCCGTCTTTCCCTTGGACCCTTCAGCTGCGAAGAGAGGGGGGGTCTGCTGCATGGGCAACAGCAGACCCTCCATATCACCCTGCCCAGGCTCTGTAGCTTCAGCTTCACTGGAGAGGACACTCCAGCGTCATCGCAAGATGTCGATTCAACACGGGAGGAGACAGATACCGTGTCACTCCCGAGTCGGACTGCACAGCCATTCTCGGCGGTGCAGATAGACTCTTAAGAAGCTACACCATCGTCTCTCGAGACGGACGGCTGCCGACGACGACGACCTCTTGGTTCCTGTTAAGGTTTTAAGTAGTGTCCTTTAATTGTAACACCCTTGGCTTAATTATTTTAAGCTAAGTATAAACCCTAAGAATATTTGCTGCCAGAACTTAAAATCTGGCTGAAAGGTGAGTCTCAATCGTTGAAAAACTTTTTATCTGAATTTCTCCCTTTTTTCATCCTTTTGATGCTCTGTCTTCCTTTCTCATCTCTCTCTTGTGCTCTGGTCCTCTGTGTCCTCCTCTTCCTCCCTCCCTTCACTTGTTTCTTTGTCTTTATTCTAGCTTAACTGATCATGTTTTGAGTGGAGGTATATATTTTACATTATGTTTTCTGTCATTAAAAACGTAAAACTTATACTTCATGTTCTTCATTTTTTAAGTGTAATAAATTGAACATTTTATATCTCTCTCTCAAAATTAAAATATTCTGTCAAATTACCTATAGTTGATTTTTACCTGTGAATGATTTTCAAATTGATATTTGGTATTTCCCCTTGGTTGCTCAGGGGCTTTCAAGAACAGAGAAAAAATCTACCCCCCTTCCCAGTCAAATGAGTAGGCAGATCTTTCCTCTTAAAGCTGATATAACTTTCAATGTTTTATATTATAAAGATTAAGCTTTATCTAATCTAGAATCTTTAAAAAATTATATCAGAAGTGAAATTGCATTAAAGAAATTTTTTGAGAGGCATGCATAGTAATTGTTTAACAATGCATTCATTTTAGGCAAAGTGTACCCCTTTGAAGCCAACACATTTGTTCGCAACCAATAGTTTATGCACAAAACAATCATCTAAGAGATTTAACTTGCAAATGATTGGTAGGTATCACAGAGACATAGACAGTTGCATTTAAAGATGATAATGAGGAATTAAAATGAGAATTAGAAGAAAGTGTCAAGAAGAAAAACAGCTTAGGGAGATTGTATTAAGAAAAAGATGCGCTGTGTTAACTAGATGTATTGTGGTGACCGTTTTGCAATGTATACAAATATCAAATCATTATGTTATACACCTGACACTAATAACGTTAAAAGTCAATAAAAAAGGAAAAAGAAAAGCATGAGCTATATTAAGAAAAATATTAAGGAAAAACTTTGTTGTGGATTTACAAGGAAAAGCTATAAAAAGTTTGATAGACTAACTCATATAGAAACGTAATATTTTACATAACCAAAAAATAAAAATGCTTTACTCTTATCTCCACTGCTATCTTCATTTTTTCTTTTACTGTCCTTTCCATTTTCATCTTCCGAGTTTTCTACTTCCTGAATAATCATCCGTTTCCCCTTGGTTTGAGTCTTAGATGCAGGTGCAGAATTTTTCAGATCTCTTTCAACCTCTGACAAGGTTTTCTGTAACATAATCACCATATTAAATAAGATATATTCCTTTAATAAAAAATATAACTATCTTTTCAGGTAAAAATATAAAGCCATTAAAAAGTGAGCAATGATAACTAAAATAAGGCTTTTTATGGTGGTCTGTTGTTTTTCTTCATCAAACAACTTTGTTGCTTTGTCTGATTATAATCATACATAGCTACTGTAAAAAAATTAAAGTGTAACAAGTAGGAAAAAGAGAGGAAAAATTATCTGAAATCCTGTCTCTTAGATAACACTATTAATACTTTCATGATCACATATATAAGGTCTGTCTGGAAAAAGCCCAGCCATTGTTAATATAATGGAAACAGTTTACAGTACTTCGATGTAACTTGGCAGCCAAGGAGAGTGGACTGGAATGTGCATGCGTGAACAATGGCAGCTTCAGTGTTGAGTGAGCATGTATACTGTGTGGCCATCGCCTTCAAAATGACTGAGCGAGTAGAGCAATGAACCTGAATCAAATTTTGTGTTAAGCTTGAACATTCCTCCACAGAGACTATTTTGATGAGTCAGAAGGGCGCAGCTGTGGGCAACTGGTGATTGGCAGCTTCATTACAACGTGCCCTCTCATGCATCACATCTCGTGCAGTTTTTTAGCGAAACATCTAATCACCCAGGTGACTCAGCACCGCTACAACCCAGATTTCACACCATGCGACTTTTGGCTTTTCCCAAAACTAAAACCATCTTTAAAAGGGAACAGAATTTAGACTGTTGATGAGATTCAGGAAAATATGATGGGGCAGTTGATGGCAATTGGAAGACCTGTGTGAGGTCCCAAGGTGCCGACTTTGAAGGGGACTGAGGTGTCATTGTCTTATGTACAATGATTCTTGTATCTTGTATCTTCTTCAATAAATGTCTCTATTTTTCGGAATACATGGCTGGATACTTTCTGGACAGACCTTTGTCTATAAAACATGCCATTATAAAAAGGAAAAACTATGGGGAAAGGATGTGTTCCTCCGCTGGGCCCTAAATCCCAATCCAATGAAATGCTGACTTAACAAATACAGCTGATACACTAGGGCCTTTAGCTGCCATTTAGAGACAGGTAACCCAGCAGGTAAGGGTGGCAGTTCTCTGTGGGTTTCTCATCTCTGAATATATTGTGAGCAGAGGAACTAAATAACCTTTGTTCTAGACCATCTTTTTAAGGATGCTTGTACTGAGAACAACAGCCTTGGGAAATAGAATATTTCTCTTCAGAGGGAAGAGCAGGTTTGTTTGCTCTCTGGGGAACTAATGTTTCCCTCTTAGATTGATTGGGCACGTTTGCTTGTATTCCATGAAAGATGAGGGTTTTGTAAATCTGGGATTCCTCTGCTGTGACACGAATCCATTGAGTGTGCAGCATCCATCTGGGCCATTCTGTACCACCCGCATGAGACATGGGAGCCAGGAGAACTGACATGAACTTGAAGCTCATCGGCTTGCTCTGTTGTAACAAAGTCCTTAGTATGTGACCCAGAAGTCTTGTATATTCTTCTAGGCCCCTTGTTAACTTGCAAGTAGGATTAAATCTCAGATGCTTCACAGTTCTCAACGCTTACCTCTATTCTTCAGGCCTTACTACAGGTCTCCCCAAGTGCATACCTGAGTCAGTCTGCTGTCAGGGATATATGTTTACCATGAAGATTATAGAGAGAAACACTTTTACGGCCATCAAGCTCATGCTTAATCCCACCAAGGAAATTAATACACTGTTCTGCATAATAAATTGAAATTAGCTCAAAAGAAAATCACAGCCTACAACACGTCAGGAAAGAAAAAGATTAAGTATTTGTCCTTCAGAAGTAGGTTTACAGTTTTGAACAATTTAAGAGCTTGCTTTCTTCCACTTCAAATAGTTGTTAACACCTTGGTGTGTCTAGGATATACCTACTTTTTAAAGCTGTAGCCTAATCCTCAATATCATGTTTCCAGCAAGACTGATATCACTTTAACATAAATACAGAAATATCACTATAGAATTTGGTGAGGAATCACTTTCTGTACTTACTTTGGCCAACTCATTATCAGGTTCAATATCCAGTGCTTTACGCAAATCTTCTATTGCTTCTTGGAGCTTGTTTTGATGTTTATATGTAGTGGCACGGCGCAGAAGAGCTGGAAATTTACCAAAAATAAAAGTTATATATTTTTTAACACATGGCATTTATGGTTACCATATTTCTCAAGTGGAAGAATATAAGTAGCACAGAACAGTTTAGGATGCAGTTGTGCAAAGCTTAACTGTACCCATTTTCATATTGTTGCATATATGGAAAATGATACAGAGGTAAGCAGGAGGCTGCATTAGGTAACTGCCCTTTCCAACAACCTGGCCCTTTCGCAGCCCAGGCCCTGCCAGTTCCTGCAAGGGCTGAGCCACTCCATGCTTCAACCCCTCAGCAGCACGAAGCTGTGCTGAATCATTGGGAGGCTTTTCATTAAACAATAATGTTTGCTTCCTTAGAATCATTGTATTATTTCACCACTGTATGAAAACTTTGAAAATCATTTATTCAAATTTAGTATATTACTGACCAGTATCTGGCTCAGAATATGGTATTAGCAGTGAAGTCTCTACAGCCCTGACTAGGTAGCTCAGCTGGTTAGAACACTGTCCTAATACACCAAAGCTGTGGGTTTGATCCACACTTAGGGCACATACAAAAATCAACCAATGAATGCCTGAATAAGTGGAACAACAAATTGATGTTTCTCTCCCCCCCCCGCCTCCCTTAAAAAAACAATAAATTAAAAAATGACTAAGATAGTAAATTTTATGTTATCTATAGTTTATAAAATTTTGAAAAATTTAAAGAAAAAAACCACAGTTAAATGCAAGCTTGAGATATTTCTTTACAAACACATACATATTTTATTAAATCTTCTCAGATTATTGGCTACTTCAGTGCAAATAACTAGGGACTTAAATTGCAAGTTAAACTTAAATATAAAAGTAACTTTATGAAGGTAATGATTCCCATATAGAAATTTAATTTTAGTTGAAATATTTTTAGAGTAAACATAATGAGTGTCTACAGTCTTAGATGGATCCTGATGTAAATTTAAAAGCATTGTATGAATATCTTTTACCCTTTACATTTCCAGGTTCTAACTCCAAGACCTTTTCACAATCCTGAAAAGCACTGTTCCAGTTCTGTAGTTTGAGTTCTGCTTGAGCTCGATTGTTATAGGCTGCTACAGTGGGAAGCACTGATAGGCTCCTATGAAAGAGACACTCATTGGCAACAAGCAGACGAGCGGCAAATGCAAGGCAGAGAAACTCAGCTAAAGTTGTAAATAAAACAGTTATAGTCTGTGTTATGGGCAGAATTGTGCTCCCCCTCCCCACCCCTACCAAATTAATATGTTGAAGTCCTAACCACAGTACCTCATAATGTAACTATATTTGGAGATAGAGTCTTTAAAGATGTGATTAAATTAAAATGAGGTCATGAAGGTAAACACTAATCCAATGACTGTTGTCCTAAGATATCAAAAGTGGGGAGGGGTAGGAGCTTTGAGAAAAGTATTGAAGGAAACAAGGCAAACACAAGTGAATTTATGATAAACCACAAATACAGTATCTTAAGTGATTCTGATATAGACTATTTAGCTTATTTATATCATTTCAACAACTAAGTTTAAACACTTCTTTTTTTTTTAAATAGCAAGTTTAAACCACAACTAAAATCTGCTTGCCTTGTGTAATATTTCACAGCTTCTTCATAATCTCCGGAGTTAAAAGCTTCATTTCCTTTTTCCTTTTCACGAGTAGCAAGAAAATCCTTTTCCTTCTCAGTTAGACCTAGAAATAAATGTTATCTGCTTTATGTAAAAATATAACTTAATAGAATATTTAAGATTTTTTAAAGCCAAGAATGCTTACTTTAACAGAAACAGAAAATAAGATAATGAAAATAAAATAAAAGGTTTCCTAAGTTTAGTAATGTTTCCTTTCTTTTTTTAATCATTTATAATTTTTGAGGGTTTAGATATTTTATAATTGGTTTTGTTTCGCTTTAAAGGCACTATATGTCTATGGACTTCAAATGGAAACAAATAAAACTTCTCCATCATTTTTGTTTTGAGGCAAAGAGAAAAAGATTTGAGGGATTGAAGGAAAAAGAGGATTTGAAAAAAGGAATTAAAAATAAATGAATTACAGTAAAAAAATAGGTTTGTATTTTTAAGTTTTACTAAATTTTAGTAGTATAACTGTTATATAAAATTAAGTCAAGGGTAGATCTGAATTTGTTAAAAGTGGTCAACATAAGGAGAAAAATCCATAAACTTTTTGTGAAAATCTACAGCACTTAAAGAGAATGTCTTCTAGTTTGACAGCTATTATTATTATTCAAAACTTTAAAGACTACTAAATTATTATTCTTCCCCAATTACCTGCTGTGTCTAATCTTGTCTCAATTTTCGACAAATGTGACTTGTTGTTTACTAGAGTTTTTTCTTTGTAATCTTCATCAACTTTTGAACATTCCTTTTCCACATCAAATCTTAAAAGAAAGAATAAAAACTGAAAAAAGTACAATATAATAAAATTTATTATTGATATTCTTGTATTTATATAACTGTGCCTTTAAACATATATTCCAAAAATGCATAATAGGTTTCTATTACAAGTTATCTGTATTCTTTCTTAGAAACCATGTAATTTAGTGAGAACTTAAACATTAATCAGACTTAAACTGTTCAGAACTTCGTAATTAAGATTGTGACAAATTTCTCTCAATTTAAAATGTTTTTCTTATTTTGGATGGGTATAAGGATTATATTAGCTATTTTTGGTTGCTATTATAAACAAAAGGATGCAATTTTTTATTTAGTGAAAAAAGAAGATCAAGAGTACTTAGGCCATATACTCTTAGTACTCTACTGAAGTACCTTGGTATTCTTGATATATTCAGTTTCATAGTAATTAAAAAGTTATTACAGTATTTTATGATAAAGCATTTTTCAGTGACAAATTTTACATAAAGAAGTATAAAACATACTTATCCCACTCTGCATAATCCCTTGGAATTTTCTTTTTAGCTGGTCTACTTTTAGAACATTTTTCCTAAAAGAATAAAATCATACTTCATGAGACATAGTTAATATAAGATTAGCAGGTTTTACTATAAGTGCAATGTGAAGTATTGGAGTAAGATATATAAATTGAGTGAATAAGAAAAAGAAGTACCCTTGAAGTTATAACAACTCCAGTATTAAAATTATTAACATAATACATAGCAGCCTTTAAAAGGATTTTAAATTTGTAGTTAATTCTCAGAGCAATCTACAGGACTTTAAGTATATACATAAAATTTAAAAACTCACATGTGTGCAATGTGATTATTAGTGATTTTCTTTTAATAATAAAATACTGAACTATCATTCATTCTTTTAAAACCTAGGGGAGAAGAATACTTTGCTATATTAGTCAAAGTTGGTTTGTTTGCAATAACAGACACCCAACTTGGACTAATTCTATTTAAAAAGAGTAAATTATTGGTTTATGTAGCCAAACTGATGAAAAAAAGGGCAGGGGTGTTGCTGGATAAAAGGGTCATATGGTCTCTCTCTCTCCAACTCTCCTTCTCTCTCTGTCCCTAGTCTTTGCTTCTCTCTGCCTACTGATTTTGTTTTCCCTGCTGGCTAATGCTTTTTCCATGTAGTAGGAAACATGGCCACAAGCAGCCTGGGATTATAACCTCAGAGGCCTCCCAATCAGAAAGGAAAAGAACTCCTCTTTACATCCTTAGAGACATCCCAGGGAAGGACTCTTAATTGGCTAGCCTGGATCATGTGTCCACCCCTGAAGAAGCACTAGCCCGGTGCTATAAAGTGGCAACTTAGGTCATATGTCCACTGCAAGCACCAGAGAGGAATGGGAGGGAAGCAAATAATAGCCTTTATGCTCACAAGTAGTTTCTTAAATGTGTCTTAAAAGTTAGTCATAATCTGAAACCATTTGGCATGGTTTTGTAACATTGTGCATTGGTCATGTGGAGTTAAGCAGATCCAAACATTCAATATATTTCATTATACAATAAAGAACTATCTCTGTTAATATCTTTATTGAGCTCATCGGAAAAGTCTAAGTGTGCTCCTTAAGGGGAAATATTTTTTGTCACAAGCAAGTATTCAAGAGCCATATAAGAACATGAAATACTCTAAATTATACTTGAAAGCTCAGGTATTATCACTGGCAAAAAACACTGTTGGTTGTTTTCCTTGAAGTGACAGGCCCTCTTCGTTCATTGTTAATGCAAAAGTCTGCCAAAAAACCAAGTCTGAATAACCATAAATTTTTGGAGTAAAATTTTTTCCAGGAAAAAGTGGCAACTTAAGCTAGCAATTCAATCATACAAGTGCTTTTCTTGAGCTAACAATCATATTTCATGTCACAGTAAAATGCTTTCTGCATACTTCCTATTTTGTCACACAGAATATTAATGTATCCTTGAGATTCAAGATTTAACAAAATAAGATTTTTATTGTTTCATCAAAGACATTTTTCTGTTTAATTGGAATTTTTACAGAGTCTGTAGCAGTGGAGAAAACAATGACTACAGTTCAGTTTGGTGCTACTGCCTTGATTTGTGCTAAGGTGCTAGCAATTCTAGCCTCAGTGCAAGTGTCAACACAGTGAAAAAGACAAAGCATTAGCATTATTTTTTAAAATAGCATTGACTTTCTAGACCCCCTGGAAGGATTTCTGGGATGACCAGGGTCCACAGACCATTCTTTGAAAACCACTGTACCACTAGTCTATCTATTCCACTGGACTATAAACTCCTTGAGGGCAGAGACCAAGTCTTACTCATCGTTACATTTTTAGGGCACAGACTTAGCACATAATGTGTGTTCAATAAATACAAATTCATTGATTGTAGATAGTGGCAACTTTACCACATTACTGTGTACCTCAGTTGCTAATAGGGAGTAAAAAGATCTGGGAAGGTAAATTATCAGAGGGCAGAGTAACAAAGAGCTACGATGTTTTCTAAATAACATTGAGGATTCAAAGATGAGATGGAAATAACAAAAATAAGTTAACCCAGAATGAAGAGACTTGGGTAACCATCCCTTCTGAAATGATAGAAATAGAATTTAAAAAGTAGGACAGAAGGAAATGGAATGTGTGATCCATGTGAAAGTCCAGAGACTTCAGTGTCCGGGAAACCAGGGCTAAGTTCTGTAATACCAGGGTCAGTGGATGCCAAGCAGCACAGTTTCAACTTAAAGTTAAGTAGATGGACCTGGAACTCCAACAGGCCCCTTTTCCATGGAACCCATGGATTGAAAAAGTCTACATGACAAAACAGGAATCAACCACAGAGAAATAATCATAAGTGGCTGGAGCTAAGGGGGAAAAATCCACTAAAAAAAAAAAGAACAACATTTGTTACTGCTTGAATGTATCTGTTTAATACTTTAAATCCATAGTTAATTATGTAATAGACTATTGCCTCTCTGCCTCTACTGGATACATAAAATTATTCCTTGAAATTCTCACACAGTGAATTGGATCTTATGCTCATCAAAACTAGTCCATGTAGAAGAGACAGAACAGCAAAAGAAAAATGAAGAAAGTCAGAAAACCCAAGATGCTAGTCTTCAAAAGAAAAAAGTGTTTCATTTTAATTCGTAAGTGATGAAATATAGCCCACTCATGAAGGTAATAGCACATGACCAGCTGGAAAAATATCCTCAGCCCCCCTAGAGGACACCCACTTCCGCTACATTGATTAAGCTGCGATAGCTGTCTTAATGAAGAACCAACCAACCACCTTCTCCCCTACCAACCACACCACCGCACACCGCACACCGAAAGGCCTACTTTGGCAACATGAAGACAGCTGTTTGAACCACGAACTGGAGGCAAATTTTCTTCCTTGTCTGGAGGTGTTCCAGTTTCATGACAGTATATTTCATTTTCTTCTTTTTTAATTTCTGATACCCAACTCTGAGAAAGAGGGAGAAAAATGGAGGTAAATATACAATTTGAAATAACTAACCAGGCTTTAGAAAGGAGTATACATGATCGAAGTTTCCTATGGGTCAGTTAATTTTTTAGGTGACAATTCTCTCTACCAGGAATGCCCTTCCTCCTCTTTTTTGGGGGGTGGGGGTGGGAATACACATAACATAAAATTTATCCTTTTAATCATTTTTAAGTGTACAGTTCATTATCGTTAAGCATATTCATATTGTTGTTGCCCTTCCTACTTTTTTATTCATAGATGAACGGTATTTATTGGATGATTGATCCGTGTAATGCCAAGGCCGCTTGGTACAGGAAAGAGAGATAGAGCTTTATTTCTCCGTCTCTTCCTCCTTAAACAGAGTCTTGCTGATTTCCTTCTTCTCGGCCCGGAACCGCTCTTGATGGGCTTGTGAGCTTCCGCGGTCTTAGACCCACAGACGTCAGCCTGGTCAGCCAGAAGCTTCTTGCAAGCCTTGTCCACCTTCACCTTGTGGACGTGTTCCTTGAGAATCCACTTGCCCCTTCACTTTCAGGTACAGGCTGTAGTCCATAGGGCGGTCAGTCTTCTCAGATTCACGGTACCTTCTGAGTAGCCGCGAAGAGCTCTCATCTTCCTCATCCAGGCTACGTCCTCAGGCCTTTGAGCATTGGTAGCGGTACCCTTTCGCTTACTATGCCCGTAGGCCTGCCCTTCCTGCGGGCCGAGCGGTTTTTCAGCATCAAGCCTGGAAACAGACAGTCAAGGCTTCTGGATGGTCAACCCATCTCTGATCAACTTCCAAATTTGCTGACAGGAATTGGCACTGGAGATTTCCTTGGTCTCACTGGGGTCTAACAGGACACTGGTGACAAGCCTCCTCCGAAGCCCGAGCACACTCATGACTGCTGCCGCTGCGGAAAAAAGGCGCCCTTCCTACTTCTGTTTACCTTGCAAGATCTTCTTACCCACCATCC
Organism: Furipterus horrens; assembly: GCF_987537825.1. Taxonomy (NCBI): domain Eukaryota; kingdom Metazoa; phylum Chordata; class Mammalia; order Chiroptera; family Furipteridae; genus Furipterus; species Furipterus horrens. Next base: position 27,143,442 of record NW_028327177.1, read on the forward strand.
TTTCCAGCAAGCTTCCCCTGAACTTCCTGGCTGGTCTAAAAATGTTCCTCCTCCATGTATTAGCATAAAGGTTTAAAATAATCTATCTATTGTTCATTTCTCTCACCATATTTTAAGTTCTTAATTTCATCCTTGTAACTCAAGAACACAGCACAATGTCTGGCATATAATAGGCTCACAAGAATGTTCATTAAACTGAATTGTCACAGATACCAGGAAAAAGCTGAGTAAGAAATTTCTTTATTATATGTGAAATTCTATTATTTATTATTCAACAAATATATAGTGAGGGTCTAATATTTTCCAGACATTATACTTAATAGTGAAAAGCTGAATGACTTCCTCCAAGACTAGGAACAAGGTGATATACATTCTCACTCCACCATTGTACCTAGCGGTCTCACCAGTGCAGTACGGCAAATAAAAAAAATAAGGCAGCCAGACTGGAAAAGAAGAAACAAATCTCTTATTATTTCCAGATGACATAATGCTGCATGGAAAAAAATCCAAGGAATTTATCAAAAACGTTACTAAAACTAATTTGTTCGTTTGAATTTAACAGGACCCCAGGATACATGGTCAATATGAAAAGGTCAATTAGATAAATGTAAACTTGCAATGTACAAATAAAGATTGAAATTAAAATTTCCCTGATCTGAGGTATTTAGATAACTCAAAATTATAGAAACAGGAAGTAGAAAGGTGGTTGCCAGAGGGTGGGGGGAGGAGTGGAGAGTTATTGTTTAATGGGTCTAGAGTTTCAGTTTTACAGGATTGAAAAAGTTCTGGAGATCAGCTGTACAACAATGTGACTATACTTAACATTAATGAACTGTATAATGAAAAATAGTTAAGATAGTAAGTTTTATATGATGTGAATTTTACCACAATGAAAAAAATAAAATTTCTTAGCTGTAGTGACTTAGAATGAACAAAAAAATTGAAATGAAAAATAAAATTACCTTTAAAATAGCATGAAATATAGTAAATACTTAGGAATAGATTTAACAACAACAAAAATAAGTCTACATGAAAAACTACAAGACATCAATGGAAAAAAAATTAGACCTAAATGAACAGAGAAAAAAATATGATGTTCATAGATCAGAAATCTCAATATTGTTAAAATATCACTACTTATAAAACTGATCCACAAATTCAACACAATTGCAATCCAAATACAAGCAAGTTAATTTATAGAAACTGGCCAGCAAAGGACCAAACAGCCAAACAGCCAAAACAACTTTGAAAAAGAAGAACAAAGTTAGAGGACTCACACTATCTGATTTTAAGACCTACTATAATCAAGACAATGAGGTACTGGAGTACAGACAGATATTATGAAACATAATAGAGACAGTCTAGAAGTAGATCCATACAGACATGGTCAATTGATTTTTGACAATAGTACAAGAAGTTCAATGAGGAAAGAATAATCTCTCATTAAATGACACTTAAACATTTGGCTATCCATAAGTATGTATGCATGTGGGCACATGTATATATGTATGTATGTATATGAGGTCTGTCCAAGTGTCCAACCATTTAATATGAAAAATAGAGACATTTATTGAGGAAGATACAAGATAAAGAAACATTGTACATAGGACAGTGACACCTCAGTCCCCTTCAAAGTAGGCACCGTGGGACCTCACAAAGTTCTCCCAATCGCCATCAGCTGCCCTATCATATTTTCCTGAATCTCACTGACTATCTGAAATCTCTTCCCTTTTAAAGGTGATTTTAGTTTCAGGAAAAGCCAGAAGTCACAGGGTGCCAAATCTGGGCTGTAGCAAGGCTAAGTCACCTGGGTGATTTGATGTTTCACAAAAAAACTGCACAAGATGTGATACACGGGTGCGCACATTGTTGTGATAAAGCTGCCAATCACCAGTTGCCCATAGCTGTGGACTTCTGAATCATCAAAATAGTTTCTGTGGAGGAATGTTCAAGCTTAATGCAAAATTTGATGCAGATTCATTGCTCTGCTCGCTCAGTCATTTTGAATGCTATGGGCACATAATATGCTCACTCAACAGCGTCTACTGCCCCTACTGACTAGTACAGGGAAGTCATCACTGTTCACACATGCACATGCACGTTCCAGTCCACTCTCCTTGGCTGCCAGGTTACATCGATGTCGTGCAAGCTCTTCTCATTATATGTTTTTCTTTAAAAAAAAATTTTTTTTACTTATTTATTTTCAGAGAGAGGGGAAGGGAGGGAGAAAGAGAGGGAAACATCAATGTGTGGTTGCCTCTCCCGCGCCCCCACCTAGGGGCCTGGTCCGCAACCCAGGCATGTGCCCTGATGGAGAATCGAATCGGGATGCTCTGGTTCGCAGGCCAGCGTTCAATCTACTGAGCCACACCAGCCAGGGCTTTTCTTGTTATAGTAACAATGACTGCACATTTTCGGGACAGACCTCAGGGTGTGTTTTTGTGTTTGTGTGTGTGTGTGTGTATGTGTCCAGAAAATAAAACATAAACCTAATTTTAAGAGTTAAAACTACAAACTTTCTATAAAATCTTAGGAGAAAACATAGGAATCTTAAATAGGACACAAAACCACAAACTATAAAAGGAAAATTGATTTCATTGAAATTTAGAACTTTTGCTCTTCCAAAAATATGAAAAGGCAAGCCACAGAATATCAGAACATATTTTCAAAAGATATGTGTAATAAAAAACATGTATTTTACAACTTCATAAGAACACAATCCAATTCTTTTAATGGGAAAAAATGTAGACATTTCACAAGAGAAAATATGTGGATGACAGTAAGCACATGAAAAGGCACTCGACCTCATTAGTCATTAGAAAAATGCAAATTAAAACCAAAATGAGATGCCACTATACCCCCAATAAAATAGCTAAAATTAACAGTACTGACAATACTAACTTCTGACAAGGATGTAGAACAATTTGATTTTTTATCCATTACTGGCAGAATTGTTACTTTGGAAACCATTTTGGTATCTGTTCATCAACTGGTAAATGGTTAAAAAACTGTGAGATATCCATACAACTCAATACTACTCAGCAATTAAAAGGAATAAACTGTGGACACATGCAACAAAATAGATGACTCTTGAAAGTATTAAGCTAAGTGAAAGAAGCCAGACACAAAAGACAACACACTGAATTACTATATTTATGTGAAAGTCTACAAAAGGCAACTCTGTAGTGATAGAAAGCAGTTCAGTGGTTGCCAGGGGCCAGGGTGTGGAGTCACATTGACCACAAAAGGGCACAAGGAAACTTTTAGAGGTAATGAAATCATTCTATAGCATATACATTTGTCAAAACTCAGGGAAATGTGCACCATAAAATTGCTATTTTTTTTACATGTACAGTTAGCTCATGAAGCAGACTAAAAGAAATCAGTAAAGATACAAATAGGCCATTAATAAGCAAAGAAGAAATCCAAGTGACAAATGAAAACAATTCAACTTTACTAGTAACACACACAAAAAAATCATTTTTTCAACTATTTAATTGATTTAAAAATGTAAAAATGATTGCAATATCCAGTGAAGAGTACCTCACAATGGGTATTATTATACATGGCTGGGAGAGTATAATGTTACAACTTTTATGAAAACAGAAATGTGTTTAAAAAGCCTTAAAAGTATTCAAGTCTTTTGATCAAGCAATTTGAATTCCAATACTTTATTCTGAGGAAATAACCAGGTGGTACAAAAGAATTATAAACAAACATGTTTATATAGCACTATTTATAGAAGCTGATTGAAATGGCTCTTTCACAGGATGGAATAGCACTTGGTCATTTATAATACATACTTGTGCACACACACACATACACACTCACAACATTCTCCTGGGTGGAAGAAGCAACCAGGGCTAAGTCATTACCACTAAAAAGGCCTATACTGACAAAAAAGAAACCTAGAATTTTGGCTAAGTGAAGTAGACATATATTCAACATGACAATGTCACAGAAACTGATGTTGCTCTATACCTTTATATCACCATCAATTTTTTCCCATTCTCCTGCTGTAAAACTGGATGCTGTTGCTGCAGGTTTGTCTTTCCTCAAAGCTCTACTTTCAGGAGCCAATCCTTTAAGGCGCTTTTCACAAAATTCTGTAAGTTCAGGATAATATCCTTCTTCACCAGACCTTTAAAATAGTTCAGAATTTTAGTGTTACTATGACACTTTATTTACAGATCATCTGGACCAGTGATTTACAAGCTGGGTCTCTGGAGCCCAGTTCGGCAGAGATCTCAACCAGAGACTGCTCCGAATGCCCTGCGCAAGGTGGCAGGTGGGGCTGCAGCTCCCGCTCACCACCCCCAACCAGGGCAACCTCCACTATTATATTAATCTATGCATTGATGTAATGAAGGGAAAAAGAGGCACTCCTAAGACACAAATTTCCATCACATACTTTACGAGTTAAATATATAACATTTTCTCTCCTCTTTAACACACATAATGTTCATTTTGTACATAAGGTAATTTTAAACTTAAATATGGAAATTAAGTATTAGAGACAGGCAGAAAGCTAGACTTTGGACTTCCTTTCCAAGGAGAAACTCCTAGCTTAATTTTTTTCAAATGCATAGGAAGATAATGGCAGAGGCACACTTTAGAACAACATAACTCTAAATTCAACCACTCAAGAAACAGAATTCCATTCTTAGAGAGTTAAATAGAGACATCTGTTGTTTTATGTCTTTATTATTTTTGTAAGGAAAATCAATCCTTTGCCCTTCTCTTGTAAGTCTGTTTACATTGAAATTTTTAGAAAAATTGAAATAAACACCATTTTCAAATGCAGTATAATTTAATTCAGTTATCCAGGGAATATCTTAGAACCAACATTATTACTATGGCTTTCAAACTCTTTCATTTCATACACTTCTCATTTTGTTTATCACTCTCCGATAAAATACAAATGAAAATATTCTTATACTGCTGAGAAAAGCAAAAGGAAAAACAATGGCATGGTTCATATTTCCGTTTCAGAAGTGATGAGGTTATTATATCAGCTCTGGCTGGGGACGAGCAGCGATGCTTAGGGAGGACATGACGCTAACGGTGATGAGAGAGAAAAGGCAAAGGACATAGCAGTATGATAAGGAGGGGGTCAGGGAAAGAAAAGAGAGCCACAGCAGAGCAGAAAGAAATACTACTGATGTCCTGGAAAAGAGCAGTTCATGCTCCCCAAGTGCTTCTGCAATACCAAGCTACTCTCCAAGGGAAACCCCCCGAAGAAACCTGAAACAGGTGGCATAGGGCAGTGTTTCCTGAACTGGGTTCCCTTGACCACCTGTATGTCAATCAGCCAGGCGCTTGTTAAAAACACAGGTTCCTGGGCCCCACCTCAGATTTCCCAGAAGCAGAATCTCTGGGAATGGGACCCTCAAATTTGCATTTTTAACAACCACACGGGATGTATGTTAAAATTTAAGAATCACCACCATGGATTTCTTAGCCAGAGAAGGCCCTGATTCCCTACCTTCTGGTCCTTCCTCCTGGCGTCCCCACCATCCTCCACGTGACCAGCTCGTGGTGAGTCACCCACCTTTGTTGGCAGATGGCAGAGGGGAGAGTGCCAAAGAGGTTTATCAGTGTAGTCTGGTGAACCCACCTTACCTTCTGCTGGCTCCTCTCACAGCTCCTTTTTCCTGGACCATGTGGAGGAAGCAAGGAAAATGCCCTTTTTAATGCTAATTAGCCTAAATTGCATGCTGGAAGTAGACCCAGGCAGAACACTCCAAACTAAGCACAGCATCAAAATCACTATTTTGGAGCTTAAGATGGGCAAATATAACAATCTTAATATCTGAAAATTTCCTCCAAAGTTTCTGATGTAGCTTCAACTTTTAGAAGGCAAGAACAATATAATTAAAATTGACAAATTGAAACATGAAATTATTTTTAAATGCTTACCTAAGCACACAGAGAATTTTTTCCAAGTGTTTAACATCTGAACATTTTTCGATATACTTGAAATCCAAGTGTTCGATGGGAATTTTGAATGTTTTTGTTGTTCCAGAGCCCCACAGTGATGGATAATCTTTGGCAGTCATGGCTGAAATACAGTATGGGAAATCAGTTATGAATCTAATATATATATAATACTCAATTTGGTTAGCAGTAACCATCTAGGTACTTCTATAATTACTTTTCATTTCTATAGAAAAGGCGATGGAATGTTTTTATCAAGGAGGAATATTGATTTTAAACTCTCTCCCTGCTCACAACAGCTCACATTCACAGAGCTAAATTACTATGTACCGTGCATGGATTATCTCACTTAAGCTTCACTTAATCAATGTTGAATACAATGACAAAGCAGGTTTTGGTGCTATGGAGGAGGTTAAAAAAAGAAACTTTTCCTCTACCCATTTAAGTTCAATAACTGAGGCCTGGTGAATTAAACTGACGAAATGCCCATTAACAGGAGAAAAGGTTTATTTTTTGCACATGGATGCTTTGCCAAAAAGTGAAAACTCAAACTGTTGAGCCCAGGAGTCTATCTACCATTTTAACAAAGGGTGATAAATTGTGGAGAAGTAATTAGACAAAGGGGAAGGGGTTTTGGCTTCTAAGAGAAAGTAAATATATGGAAGAAACTAATTAAAGGCTTATTTTAGTGAGATTGGTTTATGCAGACTCATCTCAGTGCTGACTGATATTAGGATTGTGATTAGGATTGTTGGCTTCCTGGTATAGGAGAGTGGGAGGGGGACACCTTCCAAAGGGAAATTGATGCCCTGCTTTTAGGCAGAAAGAGAGAGGGCAGAGAGTTCTTCTTGTTGATTGTTAACATCTTCAGCTCAGAATAATTGTCATGCCAAAATGGCGTGTTGTGGGGTGGCATGCTCTGATCAGTTTTAGTACTCAAACTGCTTTTTAGGATATCTTTTAATATTGATTTGAATGACCTGCTTCTACTTTAGCTGTTTTTTAACATTCCAACCATTCTTTGTGATTCAGCACAAACATAAATAACATTCTTTCTCTAACTCATACCATCACCCTCTTCCCCATTCCCTGTAGCCCACTCCCATCAATGAGCAGCTCCCAGATCTGTGTTCTAATGGCACTCTGTACACACCTCTCTCATAGTACATAGCACATTCTAATTGTTTCTCTTTCTTCTTTTCTAGATCATGAGATCTTACTTTATTCAACTTCATATATTCAGGACTAACATAAGTAGTGCCTATACCTCTTAAGAAACATTTGCTGAATTGAATTGAGAATAAGGAGGCTTTGTACAGTTTCATTCTAATGACACTACTGCTAATGACGATGGTGATAATATCATAGCAGTAACATATGTAGTTTTTAATGTGTGCTAGGTACCACACTAATTCTTGCATATATTACTTCATTTCATCCTACAGCTACTTCATCAGGTAGGTTTTTTTTTTTTAAGTATTGAGCACCAGCTTGCAAACCAGGAGGTCGCAGGTTCAATTCCCAGTCAAGGCATATGCCTGGGTTGCAGGCCAGATCCCCAGTTGAGGGTGCGCAAGAGGCAACCACACACTGATGTTTCTCTCCTTCTTTCCCTCCCTTCCTCTCTCTCTAAAAATAAATAAAAAAAATATTTTTTTAAAAATGAGAGAACAGTAATAATAGTCATCATTTATGGAGCTAAATTACTATGTGTCATGAATTATCTCAATCTCCATAATGGCTCATGAATTAGCTCAATCTCCATAATGGCTCTCATGAAAGATATTAACAATGACTTGCATTTTACAGATGAGGAAGTTGATGTTTCAAGTATTTAAACTGCTCAAGGTCATATAGCTATAAGTAGTGAACTAAGGATGTAAATCTCAGTAGGCAGCTAGAGCCCACATACTTAATCACCATACTCATGATTTTCAAATTGAAACCAATTTAGTGAGTTTCAATCAGCAATGTTTTATATTGAGATAGAACATACCATCACAGTTAATATTGTTTTGCAAAACTTTTATTTCATGTCTATACAAATAAATTACAAAGATGCACAAATATAAACACACATGTTGCAAAAATATATTTCTTATTGTGAGTCATTGTCAAAGATTTTTTTTTTAAATCACAGCACTAAAACATACTGGGCAATACATTTTAAGTAGCAGCAATGGGTCTAATTCATTTGAAGTATTTCCTTCAGCCTGTCTGCCCTCTGGGAGTCTGGTCATATATCAGACCTCTGCAGAAGAAGAGAATGCTCTGCCAGCTTTGACTCCATATTCCTACTGGCTTGAACTTGGGTATACAATATAGATATCAGTTTGTCAGCATGCTGGATGAGAATCAGCAGAGAAATGATATGATGGTTTCCATATCATACTGGCAGGGTCCACTGTGATGAATGTTACAAGGATAACTTTAAGGGTGGAAGTTACAAGAAAGCAACACAAAGAACTTTTAAATTATTGATGCTGCCCAGAATAAAATGGTTTGCCTTAGGAGAATTTTTCCAAAGAGCTACAGAATCTTTGATGGGAGAGATTTAACCATCTAATGGTAATAAAATAGATTATCTCAAATTGAAGGTATCTTGCAATGCCTGAGATTTTATGATTTGAATAAAATATAGTGGAAAACATCTGAAATGATAGACATCTGTTACGTAATCAAATAATTTTTACTCTGGACACTATTTTAACATTTCTCTAAAAACTACCATTTAAAAAAATTTTTTGGCCCTGGCTGGTGTGGCTCAGTGGATTGAATGCTGGCCTGTGAACCAGAGGGTTGCTGGTTCAATTCCCAGTCAGGGCACATGCCTAGGTTGCAGGCCAGGTCCCCAGTTGGGGGCGCACAAGAGGCAATCACACATTGATATTTCTCGCCCTCTCTCCCTTACTTCCCCTCTCTCTCAACATAAATAAATAAAAATTCTTAAAAAAAAATTTTTTTTTTGGTTAGGATACACATTCTCGCAATCATTAAATATTAATTCTCAGATTCTAAAATACAAGTTATACAATACTTTTATTTACTCTCTTTAGAATTCTTCCATGTTTGTTTGCATTTGTCTCTGATTAGGAACACCTTTGGTCCTAGTTGGATTTAATTTCTTCTCCATCATCCTGATCCACATCCATTTCCCATATTTCCTATTCGGCTTATCAGTAATACTTCCAATGGAAACTGCGATGAACTAGTGACACTAAAACCTGTTTTCTTCCCCCTAAGTATCTTCCTCCTAAGAATTCTTTCCGACATCCACAGGGCCAAGCGCCCCCTGCAGCCAGAGACCGAAAGAAAATGACGGCCTCCAGCCTTAGCAACGGTTTCTATGTACTACGAGGCCGAGAGGACGGAGGGATGGCCTTGATCCCGGAGCTCTTCGCCAAACTGCAACGGCCAGGAGGCACTTTGAGACCCTATGAAATTGCTCCCCACTTCCCAGCTTTGGTCATCAGGACGAGTCGCTGCCGGCGGACCCCGGGAACGCCACCCCTGTTGCGAACCAGTCCCCACATTTGTGGAAACAAGAAGTCCCCCAGTTTGCTTCTCCAGGCCTTGAAGAACATTCAGGCCACAACGAGATCCCTCACTCAAGTTCCACAATTGATTTACTCCTCCGCGTCCGCCATTCACCCCGGATCGGAGAGGGGCCTCAAAGGGGAGATGTAATTTACACCTGGAGGGCAGGTACTCACCTGGTTCTCAGACCCCGCGCCGTGCGGAGGATGCGGCCGCCACAAATGTCACCAGCGGTGCCGCAGGCGCCGAGAAGGGGCGTGTCGCACCCCCTCAGCACCCAAGGATCGGGGACTGACCGGCAGGAATGCGGATTAGGCCCTCTGCGGGATGATTGGCTAGTCCCCGACCTGACATTCCGTTGGTTGGCCTAACAGGCTTCTGCGTCACCAGGAGAGAGGACTATTAGGGGAGAACTAAGCTGGGTGGAAGCGTGAGTTCCCTTTCATCTCCTTTTCAATTCGTTTCAGATAGTTAAAATGGTATTATTCTTTTGGATTATTGTACTACCTGCAAGGTAAATTGATAACTACTCCTCCTAAATTACAAACATAATTATCTTCAGGGTATCTACGTTGCAACCTAGATTTACTTCCTCCCCTTTATACAGAAGAAAAAATGAAGACAAGACTCCCTCTTCTTTTACATGCATTCTATATTTTCTGAGTGCTGGTTATGAGTCAGACACTGTACTGGGCGCTAGATGCAAAAGTGAAAAAGACATGTACTACATACAATTTAGGTGATAAAACAAAAGTCAAGATCATTTGTGGGAAATTTTTAAAAATAATTTCAGACTAGTTAAAATAGATAACTACCGTATGAAGCACCTAGTACAGTGTGTGGCACATAATTCAAGAAATGTATTTCTATCCTCCCTTTGCACTTAAGTACTAGCAGGCAGACAGTGGTAACGATTCTAATGCTCAAAATCTGACTAATTATATTTATATAATTATTTCCATTGTCGGCTGGAGATTAAATTTGCCTGTTTATAGGCCCAAGCTTAAACATTAGCTTGTTTGCTAAAATCATTGTCTTGCGGAACAGGCCTCACATGCCCCAGAGCATGTAAAGCCACTTCACACCTCATTCTAGCCAGCAAACTTCTTTCAAAATTATGTCCTGAAACATGCAGCCTACTGTATCTTCATATTTTACTTCCAGCATAGGCAGAAATCTTTTTTTTAAATATTTGGGGAAAGAGCTGTAATTCTATATGCCTTCTAATATTTTCACTCCTGTCCCCCCCCCCCCGTTATAATTATATACATATATATTTATGCCAACAGAGAAGGAAAACTCTGACTCCAAAAAACCTCCGCTGCCTTGCGGCATACCTCTTCAGGGGAAAGGCTAAGGGAGTAAACCCCGACAGAAAATCCGGAGCCGGAGTCCCTAAGGCGGTTTGACGTTGTAGTCAACACCGGCAACTCCTGCGGCGCACCTGAAGCCAAGCTGTATCGACTCCGTCTTTCCCTTGGACCCTTCAGCTGCGAAGAGAGGGGGGGGTCTGCTGCATGGGCAACAGCAGACCCTCCATATCACCCTGCCCAGGCTCTGTAGCTTCAGCTTCACTGGAGAGGACACTCCAGATGTCGATTCAACACGGGAGGAGACAGATACCGTGTCACTCCCGAGTCGGACTGCACAGCCATTCTCGGCGGTGCAGATAGACTCTTAAGAAGCTACACCATCGTCTCTCGAGACGGACGGCTGCCGATATTTATGCCAAATAAACAAGCAGGATAAAAAACAACTCGAAGGAAAAACACTATGGAGACAAATGAAAATTGCCACTATGGTCTTTATAAGGAGACATAAATACAAAGAAAAACTAAGCTTAGAAATTAAAAGTATTATACCAGAAATGAAGAATGCAGTAGATGGATTAGAAAGTAGTAAATCTTAACAGAGCAGAGAAGGGGGTGAGGGGATAGTCATTAAATAATTCAAGATAATTTGCCATAATTGAAGAGCTTGGGTTTCCAGATTCAAAGTATCGAAGTGACCGAAACAGTGAAGAAAAACAAAGGCATATACTGTAAAATTTCAGTACGCTGGCAAAAATTCTAAGTTTCCAGAGAGAAAATAGGGCACATACAAAGGATAAGAATAGAATGGTTTTGGACTTCACAACACTGGGAGCTAGATGATAAAACCATCCTTCAAAATTCCGATGTTGGTGAAGAACACCAGAAAAGATCATTTCCGGCAGAGAAAAGCATGGGGAAAAGGGACAGGCAAGAAAGTAAAACAGGCCTGATACTTGCTTAAGGAACTGCAAACATCTCAGAAAGAAAAGATTTGAGAGGTGGGTTGAAGCAGTGAAGGTATGAGTCAAATTATCAAGGACCAAATACACTATTTCCAATCATTTTGATTTAGCAAAATGAGGAGCCACTGAGGATTCTCAGCAGGACAGTACCATGAAATTTGTATTTTTGAAAGAGCAATCTAAAGAGTATGGAGGACCGCAAAACCCGTAGCTGGGAGACTAATCCTAAGGCCAGTAACAATCATGAGTGGAAAATAATTCTTACTGTAATGGTAATAATTAACATAGGCTAATATTAGGCTGAGTTTTTATGGATTAGTTTATCTTGCCACAAACCTTTGAGGTAGGTGCTAGTATTTCATGCCCATGGTACAAACGAGGAAAGTGAATCCTGATAAAATCACTCTGCCAGCTAACAAGGGACATTTATTCTTCTTCAGGACTGGTCATTTCTGATTTCTTCTACTGTTTTTGGATTTTTTATTACCTTCAATTTCTAACTACAGCTTCAGTCTAAAGCACTGTACTGACCATCATTAATTCCTCCACTTTGCCAAGGAAGCTAAAGTTAAACGAAATGAAGTTCACTGGCTAGTCATTGAGTAGCAGGGCTAGATGTAAACCAATTTCCATGCCTTTCTCATGGGCAACCATGTCCACAGTCATTGATACACAGCTTAGTATGGAACAAGTTATATGTTAACTTCAAGCCCAGATTTTTTATATTTACAAAGCACTATTCAAAAGAATCAATAGCAATTTTATATCTATTTTTATCATTTTTTTCTTAAAACTCTCCAGAAAGGCAAGAGGTAGAATTACTTCCATTTCATAGATGGAGACACAGAGGTAAGTAACTGACTGAAATGGTGGTTTTGAGTTGCAGTGATAATACTTTTTATATTACACAGCTGTCTAGTTAATCAAATAACAATACTTAATTAAACTACTGATGCAAAGGACCTATGATGGAATTAGAACAGTTAAGAGCAACATTATGCAATGAGTTAGCGTTTGTTTAGGGGCTTGTCATAAAGAGATACCTTATTTGTTGGGCTCTTTTGTCTAAAAAGTACAAGATCAATAAGGAATATAGCAGAATTACAAAATTGTGAAACACGTGGCTACAGAAAACCAGTACCAAGGAAGCACTCTTAAAATTTTGAGCATAGCAGTATTTTGTATAGCACATATTATATTTATATAACTTAGTATTTGAGAAAGGTAGTTGAAATAAAATTTTTTTTTAATGGCATAATGTTTTGCATGTCAGAGACACACATAGCTACTGATAAAGTTGGAATATTGCACATCTTCAAAATGTGAGGGAGGCCAACATGATGTTCCACAATGATGAAATCCTAGAGCAGATGGAGTATCTGACTATCAATATCTCTAAGATCAAGACAAAAGTTTTAAACTAGTATCCAGTAATTCAGAGTAAACCAATCCCTCTTCTTTTTATATCTTGATTTTTTTTTTAACTTTAATGAATAATTACAGCTGGAACTGCACCTGCCTTAATAGTCTTCATCTTCTTTATGAGGGGTTTATTTTCCTTTACAGCAAGCAACCATTAGTTTTTTTCCCTCACCTAAGATTTAAAAAATAGTCAAACATTATATACAAATACAGAGAGGTCTACTTCAAGTAACAAATGAAAAATGAAATGCCAAATGATGTATGCACACTGACAGTAAGTGCATTGGTATATACGCCACAGAAAATGATGCTGGAGACTTTACAAACAGCTGATAATATAAACCTTTATTTTTAACAAGGGCCCCAACGATTTCAGGTTTTGATTAAGAGTGATTTGGGGAAGCACTTCTAACCTTCATTGTACCAGATGACACATACAATAAAATTAAATTACAAATAATGTAACTGAACAGAAAATAATTTTCTTACATAAACTATTGATACCTAAATACAATATGGTTTCTAAAATGAAATCGTTATGCATATAGTTGCATTCACAAAGATAAGTACACTACTCAAAAGCTAAACATTAACAGCAAATCCAAATGCAGACAAAGATATTTTTCTGAATTCCATGTTTCATCGAGCATCAAAAACCACCACTGGATTAAACTGAGTTAAGGGAAAAAAAATTTTTTAACTACATGGAAAACTTAATACTTTCATGTCATTTTCTCTTTATAATAAACTAGTTTTTTATTTAATCTAAAATGCATAAAAGTATAAAATTCAACACTAATGAAAATATAATTTTTTAAAAAAACCATTTCAATTTTCATTAGCCATCTTTCCATGATACAAAAGACTGCACCAAAAAATACTGAAGCAATGTTAAAGGAGATAATATAATATTTGTATATCTCCTTCTATAATTTAGTTTATCCATAACTTGAGCTTACAAATGAATACTCAGTTAAATAAAGAATCCCTGTAAAATATACTTGTGAGAACCAAAATCAACTAGAATTAAGATTATATAGTATATGCCCATAACCTGGCATATTGGTCCATAAAAATTCTGATCATGTCTTTTTTGGGGGGGGATGGGGAGGTAAATAATCCAAGTTATTACCATTTTTACCAGAAATTAAGTCTTTGACTATCAACCCAAGCATTATTTTTAACTTCCTCCTACCTCATATTTAGAAAGCATAGTTAAAAGGATACATCTTTTAGTCCTTTTCTTGTACATTATTCTGTGTCCACATTCTCTGCATCTGATTGGATCCCTGGATTTTATTTCATTTTCTCTATGACAGTCTAGAAAGGAAAACATTAATTTAGAATCTAAAAGGAAAACATTACAGACAAGCAAATTATCTTAACTATATTTTTCACCCAGAGCACTAAAATATACTCAATCTCAAGGTTATGTTATCAATATACTAAGGGGGCGGGGATAATGAGTTTGGGCAAACACTTTTTCTAGGAGATAAAAAGAAATCTTGAGAGGATTTTATGGTTGCTAAAGTGTTCTGCTTTATAACTTCAATGATGAGTGACTCATTTAAGTCAAAGAGAAAATAATTTTTAAAAACTGAAGTAAAATATTCTTACTTTATGTAAGTGTTTCTCTTACCTCCACAGATATATATCATTGGCTGCTGCTTTGGGGGTTGTACGTCCTGCTGGGTGTCCATTTTAGTCCCTGAAATCAGATTGCATTTCTGAATATCTAAAAGGAGCTCCTCACAAATCCAACCATCCTGATTTTTCTCAGAAAACGCTAAAAAGGTCCCGATTCCTAATCTAGACTTCTTCAAACGCTTATGTATAGGTTTGAAGGACGAAACAAACATAAAACCCCACGAACTTGCGAACTTACCCCCAAACTGGCCACAGCAATAAAAGTATTATTTCACGTATACACGTTATTGCATTATAATCTTTACAACTCTCCTCGGAGGTATTACTTTTATTTTATAGATGAAGAAACCCAAGCTTAGACAACCTACTATGAGCAGGATTATAAGGAGACAGAGGAATTCAGAACTGACTGCAAAACTCGCGTTCTCATTTGGCACAAGTACAAGTTCTATTTTTCCAAACTTTGGCAGGAGATAGCCCAAAAAATTTACCTCTCAAAAGGGGTACATGCAACCCAAAGATAAGGGAAGACTAATAAAATACTATAACTCCCAAATGTGGAACAGCTAAACTCAAAGAAACCAGGCAAAGGCCTAACACCACCTACTCTATCCCCACTCGCCCAACTCTAACCCAACCCCGGACCTGTAAACCCCACATTTCTTTCCAGTTTTGGCTCAAATACCCCCCCTCAAATTTCAACCAGTCAACTCCTCACCCAATTAGCGTACAGAAGGTTCTCAACCACCACTTCCAAACGGGCTGTGGCTCCTCGTCGTGTTGCAGCCAACTTCCGGCGCTAGTCTGTGACGCAAGCGGTGTCTCTATCCCTTCCTCCCCTTCCACTTCTGGGCGGGACCGAAGTACCCGGATTGAGCACTGGCGGAAAAGCGGGACTTTTGTATATAGGACTGTGGGCGGAAGTTCCTGTTTCGTCCTTAGCTATTTTCAAAGCGTTTTTACAGTTCCTCAAGTTCAACGAGATTTGTTTTTCTGACTAATGACCTGGATAGAAAGGAACACATCTCCAGGAGGGCAGCGGGTTGGAAAGAAAGCTAAATGACGTGTGCCTGTGGAATTCTAGGCTAACCGTTACTCCGAAGAACACAGAAGAATCGGTTCCACCGTTTATTTTCACGTAGAAAAGCACTTCTAAGGTTGTTTTTCAGACCATTTTGATACCTGTGCTGAGGCAGGGGTGCAGCCACTCCCTATCTCTCGCCTAATTTTGTTTTTGCATTGCGACCCTTTCGCTCTTACACTCCTGCTATCTATCCCTCTCACCCATTCCTTTTCTGGTTTCACAGGAAAGGCTGGCCTGAGGGCAGTTACTCCCACTTAAACTAGGGGATTTGGTAGCGGTAGCTGGGCACTGACCCTTCTTCAATCCTTGTGTTCCTTCCTCGAAGAACAAAAACCACCAATCCAGTAAAGGTGTTTTTTCGAAGATCGAAATTTCAGTGACTATCAGTTGGGTTCACAATATTTACATTTGTTTGCTTCTTTCACTGCAGGTATTTTACTTAGAAGGAGGGAGAAGAAAAGAAAGTTATTAAAATGTATTTTAAGACTTAACCAGTTAATAATTTTAATAGGAGAAGCAGGTTTCTACCTTCCCTTCATTCACTATGTCTGGTTTCTTCTTAAGCAGGCTATACTTTTTTCCCCGTATTTCATTTACCTTTTATTTCCAGGAGTTCCAACTGGTAGCAACTTCACAGACAAGTTTGAAAGATTTAACTTGATCTTACCAGTCTTCCTAGCTGCCAATTAAAAAATTTCCAGGGAAACACGGTGGAGTTTCATGCTTTTTACTCCAAAGACAGGTTAAAATACAGCATAAATACTTTGGCCATCAGGTCTCTTACAAAGTACCTCTCCTCTCAACCAAAGAAGAATATTTCAATAAAACAGTCAAAATAAGCTTTCCTACAAGTAGTAGTAGATAAAAAAAAAAACCTTTATCATAAGAGAAAGATGATGGAGCAATCCAGAAAGTGTAACTTTAACCATTGTGAACTGTCCTGGATTTTGACTCTAGTTGAGACGATTCTGGAACATAACAGCCTATGGAGATCAGAAACAATGATGCATGTAGAATACAAATGGGCCCTGAACCCTACAGAGGGCTGGGGTAGGGCCAGGTGGCAGCAAGAAGATCCAAAATTTCAAAAGAGTTCATGATTGATGCTAGTCCAGATCCAACACCCTCTTTC